>NC_139842.1:15194410-15794410 GCF_963691815.1 Echiichthys vipera
CGAAACATGAAAAAAGTAAATGGTATAAATTTGGTGTGTAACCTAAATTGACCTAATTCATGAGGCTGTTTTTAACCATCACGTCCATAGTGGTTCATTGTAAGCTATATTCACACTGGTCAGGGCCAGTGTGAATGATACTTCTATTAGAGGGATTAGACTGATCTACTTACAGACCCCCCTCTGTGGCAGTTGCCCCAAGTTGCCTTCATTTGCCATGTTGAGTAAATTCCTGCCGTGCTGTGTACACCCGATTAGGGAGTGTGGGACTTAAACCACCAACATCATCAGTCTTATGTCAAGCAATCCTGTGACAATTCTGTTCTGTTGTATTTTGTTCCCAGTCAAAGGAAGCTTTTACGGTGTTCAAGTGTGTGTTTGGGTGGAGAGTGTGGCCACACAGAGTAAGATGGTCATTGCTCTCCTTTGCAGAATAATATGCCAGATATAATGATTAACAAAGTTTTTGCAGCTATTTAACAGTAGAAGTATCTCTCTAAGATGCAGTTTTTTTTAAAGAAAGTGGGTTAACCTTTAGTTAAGACACAATAGAGCTGTTTATAGGGACACTTGTGTTATGATGTTAAGTTAGCGACACTGTCATTTGGGGAATTTGGGGAGCGTTTGGCAGATGGATTGAGGAAGATTAGTCGTAGCAGCTGCGTTTGGGACAGAATCACAGATTAGAAGCTCTAATGTGCAGACCTGGCTCCTTCTTTACACTCCAGATTTGGGCAGCGACACCTTCCTATCACTCAGTCAGGGAGCGTCAACACTTCTGCCTTCGTCCCTTCCTCCCCCTGTTCCCTCTCCTCTCATCCTCCCTTCCCTCTTGTCCAGCTTTGTGTTTTGTACTTGGTGCTTATTCTGCATCCGCTGACCTTTCTCTGTCTTACACCTGTGCTCTGACTACCTAGTTACTCTTCCTGTTAAAGAGATTGTGATCGAGTACTATTTCCTGATTGCAGGCACAAGCCTTAGAGTGGGTGATGGTACGGTGAACATGGGTAACTATGTCAGACTAGGTATACTGATCAGTTGGTGGGTGGCTGCAAATGTCTGCGTGCTCGTGTGGGTGTGTGTGTGTGTGTGTGTGTGTGTGTGTGTGTGTGTGTGTGTGTGTGTGTGTGTGTGTGTGTGTGTGTGCGTGTGTGTGTGTGTGTGCGTGTGTCTGTGTGTGTGTGTGTGTGTGTGTGTGTGTGTGTGTGTGTGTGTGTGTGTGTGTGTGTGTGCGTGTGTCTGTGTGTGTGTGTGTGTGTGTGTGTGTGTGTGTGTGTGTGTGTGTGTGTGTGTGTGTGTGTAAGTGTGTTGCATAAGTGAGAGGAGAGAGATTAACCCCATGCTATCCCCAATCCCTGGTTATGAGTTTACAGCGTCTGTCTGGCCATCGCACTGTTTAAACAACAATCTAATTAATCCTGTCTTTATTAGTTTCAGTGAACTGGGGAGGCAGGCTGGGAGGGCATGAGGGAGAACTGGGAATGCTGGCAGAAAATACTGGGCAGGGAGGGGGAGGAAACCAAGTGCGAGAGCAGGGATTTCAGAGGAATTTAATGGCAGGAGACTTAGGCCCTGTGAATGGAAATAGGGATGTGAAGTGATGGTGAGGCAGGAGATAATTTGAAGGGTTATAACATCTCACAGGAGGAGAGACGGTGGGACAAAAGGAGGAAAGTGTTCATGGGGAAAAGCAATGGACCTGTGAAATACTATATTAAACTTTATTCATAGAGTTAAATAAGTACTTGAAGGCCGTGGGTGGGATATAGAAAGTTTCCCCCTTCTAACAGATCTCCACAGTTAAAGATTTAAAAGGGAAGGACTCTCAACAGGCAGCTCTCTTATCATAAGCTAACTACTGCCACCTACTGTGATGAGGGAGAAAAGAAAATCTGAGAAAGCATTCTACTGTAATTCCTCTCAGCAGATGTTCACCTTGTTGCTCTGTGAATTGGGTAATGTTTATACGAACTTTAATTAAGAGACTATGCTAATCTCCAGAATCTTTTCAGCTGAGGGTAAAATGTGTCAGAGCTCGTTGGCTGTGCCTCCATCTTTACTTACCTTACCTTTCTTTTTTCTGCACACCTTGACTCCTACGATGCCATGTTTTACCGTCATCCTTCACATCTAAGTCCATATGTGTGTCTTTCTTTGCACCTCCAGGCTGTTTGTGAGGAAGTGCAGTGCCTGCCTGCAGGTGATTGGACGCTCAGAGCTGATAATGCGTGTGCTAGGCCAGGTGTACCACCTGGGCTGCTTCACCTGCTGTGAGTGTGAACGCCGGCTGCAAAGAGGTGATGAGTTTGTGCTGAAAGAAGGCCAGCTGCTCTGCCGCATGGACTATGAGAAGGAGAGAGAAATGCTGGCCGCTATTAGTCCCACACCAACTGAATCAGGTGAATAGGTTTCTCACAAGGCTGCTTTGCCTTGACCACATTTAAATTCGATTTTCATAGCTCTTTTGAATGCATCTTCACAAATTATCTTTTTTTCACATTCGTGTATTAAACATAGTTTAAGCAATTCTATTCTCATTGCTCTACAGACAAGTGGTGGTTAAAGGTCTCAAGCTACGCTCTTGTTCACTAGGTAGTAAATAGTGAACTGGATCTCAGGCACTTAGTAGGTTGTTGACTTAATGACTATTGAGTCAAATAGTCTATACTGAGTCAAATATAAAACACAACTGCTTGGAACAACAGCACACATAAAGGCAAAGTTCCTTAAAAAAAGAAATTGCAAAAATGGTTGGAGATATTAAGCTGCAGTGGTGAAAGAAGTAAAGTAAAGTAAAAAACTTGTATGAGTAAAGGTCATGTGTTCAAAATCTTATTTAAGTTAAACTATGTAAGCGTAATCAAGAAAATGTACACATAAAGGTAAAAGTACTCACTACTACTCACTACAGCATTATACTGTATAGTGTGATTTTATACAATTATTATTAATGTAGTCATATGTAAGACACATTTTAATGTTGTAGCTTGCTGCAATAGAGTCTATTTATCATACTTTTAGTTGGTTGTAATAGTGTATCATATATTTCATATACTCCTTATAGGTTTTTAATTAAATCTTCATCTGCAAAGTAACTGGTAACTAAAGTCTTAAATATTGTAGTGAAGTAAACACTTTAATAATTCCCTCTGAAAGGTGGCAACATAGAAGTAGAAAAAAACAACTCAAGTAAAGTGTAAGCATCTCAAAATTATACTTAAGTAGTTGAGTACTCTACAGCACTGTGAATCAGTAGTAAAACTTACATTTTAAAATATTTTTTCTAAGATGATGTTATTTCTGTGTGGAAACACTCTAGAAACAGTTTTCTTCTCTAGAGCTTCATTATCTACAGAACTCAGGATGTCGTCACAGTCATTTCAGTGCTAAATACTTATTTCTCATTTAAGGAGGTATGTACCTTCTCCTATACGGGCTGTTCTGACTTTTTGCTGTTACCTTGCTTAGTGAAAAGTGAGGATGAGGACGGTGGAGGAGGCTCTGGCGGGGGGAAAGGTGGTGATGAAGGCAAGGAGCACAAGCGTTCGAAACGACCACGCACCATCTTGACCACACAGCAGCGCCGTGCTTTCAAGGCCTCCTTTGAAGTATCTGCTAAGCCTTGCCGCAAGGTGGGTGGACCAGCTTGTTTTATCAATGAAAATGCGTGCCAGAGAATACTCACTTGCCTTTCAGACTTTAATATTCTTCTACCAATTAATCTCAACTTGAGTTTGACACTGTAAAGCTTGTATTTTAAATACAATGAAAAACTCTAATCTGTAGGTGAGAGAGACACTGGCTGCTGAGACTGGGCTGACAGTGCGTGTTGTGCAGGTGTGGTTTCAAAACCAGAGAGCCAAGGTTAGACTTTATACATTCCCTGAGGACATGTTCTGTCTCACAGATTAACACAAAGAGAACACTCACACAGACAGTTTGTGTTTTGTGCCTCAGATGAAAAAGATAGCTCGCAGACAGCAGCAACAGCAGCAGCAGCAGCAGGAACAAGAGCAGCTGGGAGGGACCAGGAGAGGACCAAGTAGAGGGGGCCGCCAGAGCAATGACGACAGTGAGGGTAAGAGCTAATGCAGTAAAGTGCCAGTGCAGGATTAAGAAGAAAAAACTATGACTGAAGGGATTTTCACCTCTACAGATGGCTCAAGTACCCATGGCATGGATGGGATACTGGGATATCCCTCTCTGCCACGCCAGCAGCTACTCGCTCTGGACCCCAACATCTACGGTGGAGAGCCATTTCGACATGGGCTTACACCCCCTCAGCTGAACAGCGAGCAGCTCCACTCCTATGGTAAGTAGCCCTGGGTATCGTTCAAAAATGAATTTCTTATATGAATACCAGATCCAATACCTTCACTTCAAAATCGGTTCCTGTTTTCTTTTTTTCTTTCAATACCAATTTTATAAGATAATTTTAATAAGAAATAAAATAAAGACATTACAGTGCAAATCTTTATTTTTTCAGCTCATTTACAGCTATATGATGCACAAAAATATAACATGTACACGTGAGCTCCGTCTCTGTGTAGTCTACAGCGTGAAACATTAGACAGCCAAGAGCATAATTAGATCTTGGTACAAGCATGCCACATGCTAACTGGCTCACTGAGACTGATGAGATTTACTCCTTGAATTTGGTATAGAACGAGAAGGCATTTCTTGATATTCGATAACACAGAGGCAAGTTGGTCGGGACCTAAAGGTATCGAAGTTCGGTACATCTAATTATAAGACATGAGGTAAAAGCTGCAAATTGAAAACAAACTGGCCCCTCAAAACCACAATTCAAGGTCATGGGGCCATTCATGAAAAGTAAGCTACAGTAAATATCAGTTGTTAAGGTTCTGAGGTTGTGAGAAAAAGGCTGAGATTAAACTACAGAGACCAACTCACTGTCTGGTGCCTATTTCCATATTCTTTTCATATCCTTCTGTGCTCTCTGGTGATAATTAAAACATGTTCCATTCAGCTTGCACGCTCTTTTTCACTGCAGACTCAGAGACAGTGTTCCATGACCTGGACAGCGATGGAAGCCTCAGTCACCTTGGAGACTGCCTCTTGGCAGCAGGGGACGGCAGTCTCCTGGCAGGGAGAGTGGGAAACCCCATTGACCGCCTCTACTCCATGCAGAACTCCTACTTCACCTCCTGACCCTTATAAACTCTGACCCTTTCCACTCCTGTTCCACCTTTCACCTCAGAGATGCAGCTAATGGAGTCTGTCCATCAACACGCCTGTGGGATCACTCTCCATGAAACATCCGACATCCAAACCCACTTCTGAGCTTCTACCACAGGCCAAAATCATCCCAAATCAAGCATAGTCATAATATCACTTTGCAGCAGATTTGCATCATTTTCCAAACCATCCTTCCTTGGTAAGAATCACATGCTGGAAATACAGACACTGTAAATGTCCAAGATATGTAAACAAAAAAAAAGACCTCAATTTCTCCTGTTGTATTTATGTAATGTTCAATAAAACACATTTCATGGCACTTTCCAACAAAAAAAACGGCAAACAAAAGACACTTATCAGACATATTAATATGTATATCATGTTTTACAGATGATACTGGTTGTTGAAAGGGAATTCATCAATCAAGTTACAAGTATTTAGGAGTCTTGGCAGGCCTTATGAGCAGCTGAGGGTCAAAAATAAATTAGTGTATTGCTTTTTTTTTTGACAGGACTGGTAATTAGTTATTGTGCGTGAAGGACTGCAGCATATACAATACTGTATATGGATTGGAGTACAATTTTGCTCTCAGGTTTGTGTGTTTGTTTATGTAACCTGAGCTCTAACTCAGGATATTGCGCTGGATAGGATTACAATTTCACTTGCCCAGTGACTTCAAGGACATTTGCAGAGAGGAAGAAACTATCCATGTAAAATTGTAATTTAAAACTTTATCTTATTTCCTGATAATGCATGACGTGTAATATGGACCAAAAAAAACCACACAATTTTATCAGCATTAAGACAACACTACAGGGTCATTTGATGAGCCTTATGCGGAAACAGGGTTGTATACGTGATTATTTCTTTAGCTTTCCCTTCTCTTTTATAATGTAATCACTAAGAAGCAGTGCAGTAAATGACTACCAATAGATCTATAATGCCCAAAAGTTAGGACACTGAGCACATGATGACGTGTTCTCATATGTAAATGTGAGTATGACTGTGTTATAATTGATTGTTGTAGACCATTTCTGTAATAATTTCTTTCCCAAACATCTCAAATAAGATGTTGTTAGGTAGATATTTTGTACCTTATTCTGTGATATTCAGCCAATATTTAAACTGTAGCATGATATTTATGTGTCACAAAGTAGGTCTTGAGAAATAGCCTCCAAACTCAAGGTGGACAGTAAGGTCAGAACACATCAGGATCAGACTCACAATGTGGTGCAGAGTAAAATAGTTTTAGGGTGATACTTGTTTCATTTAAGTGCCGGTGATCGGCTACAGCTTGTGACATTCTTTCACGACATTACGTTTGACTCTGATCACTGACTCATGGTATTTTTACAGTGATATTTTTGTGAATGTAATTTATTTGTGCGGTATTAGGAGAGTTCCTATCTTCCTTTTTTGTTCAGTGACTGCCAAGTGATGTGCTTTGAATGTAATGTTGCCGTAACTTCAATACAATCTGCGGTTTCATCTTTGAAGTGAGCTTGCCTTATTGTCCTAAATATGATAAATGATGACGCTCTGATCACTTTCTCATCTACAGCAAAGATATTACACTTGAAAAGAAAGGAATTCTTTTCCCCTCCCCTTCGAAAGCTTTAATAATTGAACCAGAAAAGGTCTGTTCTGCTTAGCGGTCACAGGGCTCATAACTCAATATCCTCCCTCTGTCTGTCTCAGTAGTCCCGCTGATTAGAAGTGGACAGACTCCTCCTTCTCCTTTCTTCCCAGACTCCCTATTTCTCAGTCACTGAGTGGTCAGGAGAGCTTGTGTGGGAGCAGTACATTCCAGTTTAATATTTAACTCTGACCCAGACCTGGAGAGGGAAAGGGTGGGGGGAAGCCATAAGCAACAGGAAACAACAGGATGACCTCACAGGATGAGTAATACAAGGTTTTAATGAGATGGTTGAATAAATATCTGTAACAAACAGACTTTTTGCATTCAGGAAAGTATAAATGTTATTTTCACATGAAAATTTACATAAAGGAGTAGGAGAAGAAGATGAATGCTGCTATTAAATATTCTACATAAGTTATCTAAATCACAGTTGTGTTGCATTTCTCCTGTATCTTTGTTGCAGAAAGAAATAATCACACTGAGGAAAACATATCCTAACAGTCACTGTACATACAGTAATATAGCTGGGACATGTGAATCCAGTCCATTTGTACTGCTGCAGAGACTGGAGTAATCTGAAGGTGATGGACCATCTTAATGCTACGATGGCTGAGGTACTGGTTCTGTAGATGGGAGGAAAAAAAGACGTTATTGGAGTAATACCTCTCAAAGATGGTGCAGTAATAATCCCACTTTGTAGACATGTTAACCCATCGTCTGTTTTAATATGTTTTTTTGTATCAGACATTCTATTCTAGATGCCCAGTACAAAACGTAACATCTGCAAGTCTGAATAACCAGCATGCACAAACCATTTACTGATAAAAAAAGAAAAGAGACACACCCCTATTTCTTCAAGAGATGAGGAGGCATAATAATCAACATATTCCTATTTCTTATTTTCTAAAGGTTCCATGCTGTAAAAAAAGTGGCATGCCTTTTACGATTGTAAAAAAAGGTGCTATATAAATAGTGTGAAAGTATGAAAACACTCAATCCACAGTGAAACTGCGCCTTTAAACGAGCCATCAGGAGTTCCATGAGGCTGCCATGTCACCGCTATACTATATATAAGTCTAAAATGCTGCTACAGTGCCATTACAGCTATCCCCTGGCTACAATGACAGTGCAGAGATGCCAACCACCCGTAAGTGCTGACAAATCAGAGCAGACTGGACTTTTTTCAGAGGGGGGCTTAAAGAGACAGGCGCTAAAAGAGAGCATTTCAGACAGAGGGTGAATACGGGTATGAGAAAACTAATGTTTTGTTAACATTAAAGCATGTAAACATGTTCTGGTAGAAACGTGCAAATGAACAGTATATGGGAGCTTTAAATCACTTCTATTTACAACTGTTTATGTATGACCTTGAGTTTTGTACGGCGAATTTCATCAGCATTGACTTACCCACTCCACTGAGGTCTACTGTCTCTGCACAAGCCAAGAAGCGAGCCACATGTGGTGAGCAGGAGGTAGGTTGTTCCTGGTTTTCTCTCAGACAGCGCTCAAACTCCACAAACTGTGAAGAACAATCCTGTCTGATCTTCTGGATCACTGGGCTGAATCAAAACAAATGTAGGAGTTAGATGGATACAGCTGTGCTCTGAAAATGGGGCCGTAAGGAGGTTGAGGCATATGATGACAGTGAATGTACTAAAGTATGTTGCCTTACTGTGATGATGTGCACTGTGCTACCTTCACCTTCAGTTCATGACACTTCAACTGCCACGTTGATGGGTTGGAGGCCACACATGACCCATATGCCTCCATTTCTTTATGGCAATACTTTGCCGTGATATCCATAGCAGCCTGCCTAAAAAGTGACAGATGTAAAATCAGATTACTAGACATAATATAGATACATCCAATAAGCCATTTTAATCAACCTGATAAACTTCCTCCATTTAGCAGAAATAGTACACTGAGTAAAGTAGGCTAGTTTTGTGGAGGATGCAGCCTGATTCACAAAGTAGAAAATGTCTTTACAGTCTGTATCTACCTCTCTACAGTCCGTACCTTCTTCTCTAGAGTATTGGACATAGTAAATGCAATGTTGATATGAGCCATATATAAATGTCTTACATGTTGTTCTTTCAGGCGTGTCTCAAACGAAAAAGCTGATCAATCAAGGTTATAACACTAGTACTTCTGCATGTGGAGCCATTTCTGTGCGGCAATCACACCGTACACACCCATTACTGTCTGATTGGTTGAAATCACAACGTTCTGAACTTGTTCTTTAATATTATTGGTTCAGGTTTGTGTCAATCTCACATTCTGGCTCCTCCCCTATAATGACGTCGCATTTCTTAAAGGGGTAGCCACCTAATCGTAAAATTAAAATATAAAAACGACAAAGGCAGTGGATAATATTTTTGGCGAAATAACCACCTTATTCACATTATACGTGCACTTTAACCTTAATAACACCGTTTAACTGTGTGGAAGATGATAAAAGTTTGAGTTTTCCGATGCTGCGCCGAGAGAGCCTTACGTGTCTTTGCGTGTTTACGTATGCGGAAGCTACGGTTCAGAGAGCGAGCGATTCAGGATTCAGTAAACGGGCTCCGTAGGCTGGACCGAGCACCGCACCGTGTGTAGAGTCATATTTTTACCGGTTTCAACACGACGGGTGGTGGTGGATGATAGAGGAGGGGGTGAGGTGTGAGTAAAGTACAATGAACGACGCTGAGAAAGAGGGGAGGATGGCTGCAGACGGGATCCAGGGACCGGGTGAGCTGCAAATGGCCCCGTCTGAGAACCATACCCAGCATGATAGCGGCACCGGCGACGAGCTGGTGAGCTCGGTGACGCTGTACAGGCGAAGGCCCCGGCTACTACACGGCACAGTCCTCCCGTTTCTGGCTGTTCTCTACCCAGGCTGGCTGTACGTGTGGTTAGGAGTGTATGGTGCCTCAGAGTATCCGGAGGCAGGCCTCCTGTCGCTAGCCGCTATCGGGATCGCGCACGTCCTCACAGCGCTCTCTGGTTATTGGTCCGTGCACGCGCACTGTTGGCTCACTTGCTCTAAGGTAAACCTAAGTTAACAACAATAATAGTGGGTTCCCTAGAGACGTGGGTAGACTATTGCACTGTTTTTCTTTATTCCCTTGTACATAGAGATGAAAGATCTGGGTCAGCATGACCCCAGGAGCAGGTAGGGAATCAGTGTCTTGCTCACAGGCACTGTAGCAGGGGCAGGTGCTTGGCATGCACCCTGGTTGATGATCCATGGCACTGGTTCTCAAACAGTGGTACTTGTACCACTGGTGGTACTCAAGCTCTCTCTGGTGGTACTCGAAAGAATCTCCACGATAAAAAAGGAAGCAATTACTAAATAAATATAATACTATCAAAATATGTCAATATTTCAAAAGAAAGCACTTAAACTTTTTATATCTGTGAAATGTAATTTAAAATAAATTTAGCATTTCCTGCCATATTTTTGTTTCAACAACAGCCTGCTATGTAGTCACTTTCGTGTGATGGCAAGAGAGTAGGCAGAGGTAAAGTGATTGGTTTGAAAACACTGTGATCCACATGGGAACTATTAGGAAGAGAGGTGCGGATCAGAAGGAGAATTTTTCAAGCAGTCCTTCTGAAACTCAAGTCATGGTTGAAGACAGTCAACAATAAATAATCTTCTGATTCTGAATAGTGTTGGCCTACGCTACTTTATTTTAACATTTATCCTAGGGGTGGTACTTGAGAGAGCCTGATATTTTCCGAGGTGGTACGTCATGTACATAGTGTGCACCACTGATTTAAGGGATGGCCTCTGTAGTCACCAATAGTCAAACTTAACCCACAATTTTCAATCAGCAATTATATTTCCCTCAGACCCAATTTTATCTTTGTTTTACATTTTGAATATGTCTCTAGGGTTTGCGGACATGATATTACACTTGCCTAGACATTGAAAAGATGTAAAATCCTGTGTGACAGTTGCACTAAGTGAGGATTATCCAGAACCTAAAGACAGATTGCTGATTTATATGCAATAGTAAATCACCCATTAAGTGTCTATTAATTGCATGGTAATGGGAAGTAAAAGTATCATTTTCAACTAGCATCTCAGAGCATTTTATGAAATAACCCTACTGGTAGTAGTTCATTTGTACTGTTAATTTAAAAGAGAAAACCGGTGTTATTACACAATATTAAATATGATACCAATATAGTGTTATAGTAATAGATGCTCATTGGTTGACATAGTGCTCAGCATTTCTGTGTGATTTCTTATTAGGTAGTTGTGTAAGAACATTAAAACTGCTTATTAGTAACAACGCAATCAGGTACATGTTTTGCAGTCAGATGTAAAGTTAAGGGCTCTCTAAGAATGGGCCTAAAATTCATATCGACCAAGCAGCTGCTGGGTGTTTCTTGTTTGAGAGGGACAAGGCTCCAGAGGCACACAACTATACCAAAAATAACAGTGACCTGCAATAGTGTGTGAATTTGTCACCTGTTCATTTGTATACACAGGAACCAGACCCAAACAAGGCTACGCTGGCAAAGGTCATACCCACCCCCAACAACGGTTCTGCCGAGCTTGTGGCACTACAGAGGGACCAGGTCAGTTTACATGTTTACTCTCAGGATGCTCCAAGTTGTCTTATTTGGAAACATTTCCCAGATCTCACATTCTCTGCCTGAAAGCTCCTAATTTTGACACGCCATTCGATATTGCAAGTTTTTTTAAATACATGAGCTAAGTTAATCCTGTCCATTATCTTTTCTCATTTGTGATTGGACTTCTAAAAACACAGTCCCTGAAAGTCTCTTGTCATCAGGGAAAAACCAAAGAAAATATAATTTACCTCTCTTGAATGAGCGCTGTAGTTACAATGTTCTTTCTTTTCTTTTTCTGATCCACAGGATGAAAATGGGGAGGGGATTTTATCTTTAGAGTTTCAAAAGATCTGCTACGTATTTGACCACAAAGAGAAGAAATGTTTCCTCCCAATAGCATTTCCCATAAACAACCCAATGGGCTACTTTCAGTCCTGGCGTGGCTACCAGGAAGAGGCCGAGCTCAGAGCTGCAGAAAAGCGCTACGGCACCAATCGGGCTGAGATGATGGTGCCAGATTTCCTGGAGCTCTTCAAAGAGAGGGCCACAGCTCCTTTTTTTGTTTTTCAGGTATTTGTGTGTGTTAATGTTTCTTTATAATTTGACAGGTTTTAGTTATGAATATTGACTTTATACAGGGTTCATACAGAGTCTTACAAGTTTGGAAATGGCTTCATTTTAACCATTATGTTTTCAAGGTTAGGAATATGCTTGGATTAGAATATACTCTTTAAAAAATGCTTAAATTTCAACAGAATATGTTGTTTCATCTACACAATGACTCATGTAAACAAAAAATCTTTTTAAAATTAATATATAAAATAAAACAATGCCCAGATGTGATGGTAAAGTCTCAGAGAGTCTCGACTGTTACTTTAAAAGGGTTGAATATTCCTCTTAAAAAGCTGTACAAACCCAGGGTTTATACTTTAACATTTTTGATGAATGGCTTTAGATATGGTGTTTTTGACCATGTTATCATGTCTGTATTCATTTGAAGTTATCTATTATCTGCCATCCATCAGGTGTTCTGTGTGGGGCTGTGGTGTCTGGATGAGTACTGGTACTACAGTGTTTTCACACTGTTCATGCTGGTGGCGTTCGAGGCCTCCCTGGTCCAGCAGCAAATGAGGAATATGTCTGAGATCCGCCGCATGGGAAACAAGCCCTACATGATCCAGGTAGGGTTGACCAAGTCTAACATTTAGTATATTACATTTTAGAACTATAAACAAACATTTTATCTAGCATCTGAAAATGCATCACCTGCGGTATATTTTCCGTGTATTTAAAGCATCCCTAATTTATCTTGTGTATTTTGTGCCAGGTATATCGCAACAGGAAGTGGAGACCTATTTCAAGTGATGAGCTTGTGCCTGGTGACATCGTCTCAATAGGTAAATGTCCTGACAACATTTTTATGACTTGTCGCCACAACCATCAGATTGACTGTTATTGTGTGTTCAAAATGTGTATTCTCTGTTTCACAGGACGTTCGCCCCAAGACAACTTGGTACCGTGTGACGTGCTGCTACTCAGGGGTCGTTGCATTGTTGATGAGGCCATGCTGACCGGAGAGTCGGTGCCCCAGATGAAGGTTAGAAGCAAGCTAATATACACATGATAACACTATACAGAGCTGAGGACGTAGAGTGTGGACTGTAAACCTAATTTATCTAAATGGCATGGGATTATTATGGGGTATCGTAATTGCCGTTGACAATATGGAGTGTGCAGGAGCCAGTGGAGGACTTGGACTCGGAGCGAATCTTGGACGTTCAGACAGACTCTCGCCTCCACGTCATCTCTGGGGGAACAAAAGTGGTCCAACACAGCCCCCCTTTAAAGGCCAGTGCTGGACTCAAACGTAAGTGCTAATTCCTCTCTTCATTTATCTGTTACCAACAACATATACTGGCTGTTGAATTAGTGAATTAAATATTGCATCTATTACCCATCTTCATCATCAAATCAAGATGCAAGCCTGTTAATATTCTCCTTTATCTGCAGCTGTAGACAACGGCTGTGTGGCTTATGTACTGAGAACAGGATTCTACACCTCTCAGGTGAGGAAGTTGCTTAATACGTCTATGTTACTACAATCCCTTGTCATGCATTTTAATTCTAGTCTTGACATATTGAGTCATCTGTTAAAATATACTGATTGTGAGTACAAATTTGCCTCCAGGGTAAACTGTTAAGGACCATCCTCTTCGGTGTGAAGAGAGTGACAGCGAACAACCTAGAGACTTTCATCTTCATCCTCTTCCTCCTTGTGTTTGCCATTGCTGCAGCTCTTTATGTGTGGGTAGAAGGTGAGGTGCACAGAATCAATTTATTAAGATGTAATTTTTTTAACAAGGACAATCAAAGTGATAGCTAATAGCTAGAGGTGAGTAATACCTGAATACTATCTTTGTGCTTTGTATTCCTCAGGGACCAAGGATGCCAGTAGGAACCGCTACAAGCTTTTTTTGGAGTGCACCCTAATCCTCACTTCAGTGGTTCCACCAGAACTCCCCATAGAGCTTTCTCTGGCAGTTAACACGTCTCTTATCGCCCTGGCTAAGCTTTGTATGTCTGTGCATTCTCCTACGCTGCATGTGTGTAGAGTAGAGCTTGTAATAAAGCTTTTAACCACAGTGATTCATTTGAATGTTCTTTTTTTATACCCCTGTTTAGATGTATTCTGTACAGAGCCCTTCAGGATACCATTTGCAGGGAAGGTGGAGGTTTGCTGTTTCGACAAAACAGGAACACTGACCAGTGACAGTCTGGTGGTGCGAGGAGTAGCAGGCCTCAGGTAAACCCCCGCCCATAATTATGTGCTATGGTCTAGGTTAGTTATTTACATATATTTGCACTGTGTGGAGGGTATCCACTGATGTTTGCGTTCATGACAGAGAAGGAAAGGAGGTGATGCCTGTATCTGAGATCCCGGTGGAGACTCATCGGGTGGTGGCCACTTGTCATTCACTTGTCACTCTTGATGATGGACAGCTAGTCGGAGATCCACTGGAGAAGGCCATGCTGACCGCAGCTGACTGGACCCTCACTAAAGGTACTGGGAAATGACCTCCACTAAAAGCAGTGCAGGGCAGTGGCAGGGGTTTGAACTACAATCTTTCAGGCTGTACCAAACTTGCTGTGTTTAAGTTAGTGGTGTAATTTGACCTAAGCATCCTAAAGAGACTGTTCAGATATTTTTGAAGTGGGATTTTATGAGGCTCTTATCCATAGCCAGTGTATTACCTAGAGTAGATGGTGGTTGGTACACCCCCAGTTTGGAGAATGGAAACTAAAATCATTTTTAAGTAACGCTGTTCTTCAAATGCACTGCACTTTCATGTAGATGTTAGTGGTTAGGTATCTTTGCTCCTTAGTGCACAGTGCTTATGTGTGTGTTTCATTTGACTAGATGAAAAGGTTTTTGCACGAGGCTTCAAAACCCAGGGACTAAAGATCCACCAGCGTTTCCACTTTGCCAGCGCTCTGAAGAGGATGTCAGTTCTGGCCTCCTATGAGAAACTCGGCTCCACTGAACTCTGCTACATCTCAACTGTCAAGGGAGCTCCGGAGACACTTAGAGAAATGGTACATATCCTTAATACAGACATACATGCTCTAGCCTAATCAAGCGTACCTACTGGTGTTCTAATGAGACTGTGATTATAGTTTTCAGAATGTCCGGCGAATTATGACGAAGTCCACAAGGAAATGTCTCGGGAAGGGGCTAGAGTGCTGGCCTTGGGTTACAAAGAGATGGGACACCTCAGTCATCAACAGGTTCTTGTCTTTTTTTTCTTTTTTTTTAATCAAAACAATCAGAAATTGTGTGAGGACTTTCTGATGAGAATAGATGTCAGTACAAACTGAGATGGATCTTTTGGGGTCAAACAGGTGCGGGAGATGAGTCGCGATGCTCTGGAGTGTGACTTGCATTTTGCTGGCTTCATGGTTGTGTCCTGCCCCCTCAAGAGTGACAGCAAGGCTGTCATCCGAGAGATCCAGGAGGCATCCCATCATGTAAATGAGCTGACAACACAGAATTGCGCATGCATACTCAAACAGCATGGTTTAAGATGGATAATTCCTCTCCCTTTGCTTTCAGGTGGTGATGATCACAGGCGACAACCCTCTAACAGCGTGCCATGTAGCAAGAGAGCTCCACTTTATCCAGAAAGAACACACACTTGTATTGCAGCCAAGCCCCTGTCAGGGTAAGACAAGTCATAACTTTCCAGAATTACATTTATTACTCAAGCAAGCCAGTGGAGAACGATGTCACGTAAAGATTCTTGTAGTAATCCATTTGCAGTGGGGTTTTTGACCAAGGACAAACTACGGAATCATTTACCTCTGATGTTATTTTGTTTTGTAGGTGAGTGGCAGTGGGAGTCCATTGATGGCAGTGTGAGTATACCACTGCCCCCTCCCTCCGTTTCCACATTTGTGCATCAGTTTGACTTGTGTGTAACAGGGGAGGGGCTAGCCAGACTGAGCTGTGACCCCCGGCTACTCCACAACCTCTTGCCTTACATACAAGTGTTTGCCCGTGTCAGTCCAAAACAGAAGGTAAGTCAACAAAAGTCAACATAAATACACACAATGACATCACGTTCAGGTCTATAAACCACAGCTATGATGGATTTAGATAGCAGCAAACGTTTAGCTATCTCAAACATCAGTAGTCAGTGTCAAATGGTGTGTTTTTGGTCAAAGAGCACAGGCTTCGTTCTTCACTAATAATACAGTGAGATCCATCACAGAGGTAGACAGATGGTAGTCTCAGTAGTCTACAATCTAAAAGCAAAAGATGTGTATGTTAACAAGAGGACATAACTCATTTTGTCTGACAGGTAATGGGAACAAACTCGGGGGAATTTCTCTGGGGGTTGTTGAAAGGCATTTTTAGAAATGTAGGGAATCAGAATTTTAAGTATGACAGATTGATGGACTGTATATAACAATGTAGAAGTATCTAAAGGGGTCTTTTTGAAATTACTAACTATAATAACTTCCTGTTTCAGGAATTTGTCATCACAAGTCTAAAGGGGCTGGGCTACGTGACACTGATGTGTGGTGATGGCACAAATGATGTTGGTGCACTCAAACACGCCCACATAGGTAAGACTTATCAACCACCAAGATTGAAAGCATGTGTCCCAATGTATAACCCAACAGTGCGTACTAGTGATGATCATTTTTCCTCAGGTGTTGCTCTGTTAGCCAATGCCCCAGAGCGGATGCCTGAAAGAAAAAAACGGGGGAAAGAAAAGGAGGCGTCCGCAGCAGAAGCGAGACCTTTACCACCTGTCAGTTCAGGAGGCAAACTGAGTTCCAGGGCAGCCAGGCAGAGAGTGATGGCCCAGAGAGAAGAGCAGCTTGCAGCACAAAAAGTGTGTGTCTTTAATAAAGGCCTTCTTCCTGATTCTTGAGCAAATAGTTTGCCAATTACTTACAGTGATTGAAACTCACTTATGCATACTAGCCTGCATTCCTAAGTTGTAGTGCACTGGTATAAACATCAGGGTTTATTCTGTAACAGGAGAGGATCAGTCAAGTCTTACGGGAACTTGAAGAGGATCAGGTACAAGTAGTGAAACTGGGTGATGCCTCCATCGCTGCCCCCTTCACCTCCAAACTCTCCTCCATACAGTGCAGTGAGTAACGCTCATTTATGATTTCAGCTCTTGACACAGTTGGCAAAGATCTAAACGTGAAGCTGTTCCCCGCCTCTGAAACTCTTTTCCTTCCCCTAGTCTGCCATGTAATAAAACAAGGCCGTTGCACACTGGTGACAACGCTCCAGATGTTCAAGATCCTCGCTCTCAACGCCCTGGTGCTGGCATACAGCCAGTCTGTACTCTACCTCGAGGGGGTCAAGTTTAGCGATTTCCAGGCAACCCTGCAGGGCCTGCTATTGGCTGGATGCTTCCTCTTCATCTCTCGATCAAAGGTAAGAATTTATGTCAGAAAACTACATATTTCTGATTGACTCTCCTAGCAAGGTCATTTTGGTCATTAATTATTTTATTCTACCATGACATGTCTACTGTTTTTGATACCAAATTAATCAACTCTTCTCTCCCCCCGTCTACATAGCCACTGAAAACATTGTCTCGAGAGCGGCCCTTACCAAACATCTTCAATCTTTATACAGTGTTGACTGTGCTGCTGCAGTTTGCTGTTCACTTCTGTAGTCTGGTGTATCTTTACAAAGAGGCACAAAGCAGAAGTCCGCCCAGGTAAATCACAGTAGGAGAAAGAGAGAGAAAGAGCTTAAACTGCAGTTAAATATTAATAACATTACATTTATAAAAACATAGAAAAATGTTTTAAAATATAATGATAACATTTCACTTATCCTTTCTCTTTGCAGAGAGGAGCAGTTTGCAGATCTATACAAAGAGTTTACACCCAGTCTAATTAACAGCACTGTGTATATAATGTCCATGGCCATGCAGATGGCCACCTTTGCCATTAACTACAAGGTACTTATTATTAATACCATAAGTAGTTGTTGTCTATTCATTCTTTATATATAAACTCACAGCATTTCTTGTGGTGTTCCAAAGGGTCACCCCTTCATGGAGTCTCTGACTGAGAATCGACCACTACTATGGAGCATCGCTCTGTCAGGTTTAGCAATTGTTGGACTTCTTACTGGTTCCTCACCTGAATTCAACGAACAGTTTGCTCTTGTAGATATTCCAACTGAGGTGAGCTGACATTATATTATATGTGTTGTTTTGTTGAAATAGCCTTATAATAATGTACTCCATAAGGTAACCTGTTTCCTGTTTACTTCCTTGCAGTTCAAATTAATCATTGCCCAGATTCTGGTGGTGGACTTTGTTGCCGCTCTGCTGGTGGACCGTATCCTGCAGTTCCTGCTGGGCAACGGTACTCTCAGGCTGCCTTCTTGAACTCAGTGCCAACAGCAACCGCTGCCCTTACCAACCAAACTGTAAAGGGAGAGAAGACTTTGTAGAAGGAAGATAATTAAAGCTGTTGTGACATACACAAGACAGCTGAGACAGTCATGGCGTGCAGTACTGTACACTCCGTGTATCCCTTCCTTTGTCCTGCTCTGCCCCTCCTTAACCATCTGTGTTTCTGTATTTTTATCAGCTCTTTTTTTTTCAGATCTCTTTTCCTCATAAATCTTGATTTTTTTTTTTCTACATTTCTCTCTCTTTCTTCATCTGTCCCTCCCCGCTGCTACACAAGGCCATGAAGACAGCAGTATTGAGTGCCAGACTGTGTGCCAGCCCGAGTGAAACATACAGGCACACAAAAGGGGCGTTCTCCAAGAGAATTGCAAAAGTGTTTTTGATTTTTGTGATTCCTCTCCTTTATTTTGTAAAAAGTG
Organism: Echiichthys vipera; assembly: GCF_963691815.1. NCBI lineage: Eukaryota > Metazoa > Chordata > Actinopteri > Perciformes > Trachinidae > Echiichthys > Echiichthys vipera. Next base: position 15,213,196 of record NC_139842.1, read on the forward strand.
AAGAAAAAAACATCTCTAACAGACTTATAAAGACTTACAGATACAAATTATGAAGTCTGCCAAGTGTTTTGTTAAGTACAAGTACTGATATGGCTGCACATGGAAAGGATGAGCATGTCCGACTGGTCATGAACTATCCTGTTTCCGTAAGTAGGTAAGTAAAGAATGACCAGGCTATGATACTATAGTGAAACTGCACAAAGTAAGAGACATGTCTAAGGAAACATGTTATCATGGGACACATGACACTGGCAGAAACAAACTTGCCATTTCATTAAGCATCAGATGATTGAAGGAAAGCGTGTGAACTGTGTTTACTTACCAACTGATCCTAACTACCAAACATGCTGATCAAAACTGTTTGCTATTTATCTTTGATATGAACTTACATAAAACTAAGTTTGATGAATAAACTAGAGCATCTTAAACAAATTGCTTTCTGACATATAATCTGAATAGAAATCCAATCGGTTGCATTGTAAACCGAGTACTGTACAAGGCATTCAAGAATTATGGAGCTGTCAATGGGCCGTGGAATTCATAATGTAAATAATTTCAGTTTCACTAGACTCCTGATGATTTGTTGGACAGAACTTTAAAGTCCCACTCCAGAAGCAAATGAAAGTAGGAGAGATTCAGCCATACATGTTTGAGCCTCATACTCCCAGACGAGGAGTCAGTTGTGCAGCAAAATCTGCGACTAGCAAGTTTATCAGAAGTAAGTTTAATGTGTAGTTAGCATTTTTGTATCTGTTGATGTTCTTTTTTTTAGTTTGTTACTGCAGTGGCTGACACAGATTTGATGACTGTGTTTTTGCTCTTCTTACTGATAAGTCCGCACTGCACTCAAGGGTTCAGGATTCTTTGTCCTACTTTGCGTATTAGATGGAGATTGGAATTGGTGACTTCCCAAGTCGACAGACACTACTCTAGTGACCAGCTTTGCACGGATACGATGCATTAAAGTCAAGGTCAGACATTTTAGGGGACATAAAAAAACACATTTTTGAGTGGAGGGGGATCTTCCAATTTGAAAGAGTAAAACAAAAATATACACAGGGAAGTTTATGTAACATGAAGAAATCTCTCTGAAACAGTTTTTTTTTCTTTTGTTAGGGGATATTGCACACAACTTCTTATCTTTTTTCCACATGGGTACATTTAGGTATCATAGGAATTGGCTGTGATTTTGAACACATTGCAATACAATGAACTGGAGTAAATGCTCACTTAAAAAAATGTTTTAATTTTGTTTAACACCAAAGTTGCATAATATATAATATAATATATGTACCTACTTGTTTGTCCATCTATGTAAATGTCCCATTCAGGAGGCAGGGAAATACCCATAATGGATGTACAGATTGAGCTGCCTCTCAGGAGAATATTGGGAGCTGTTATCAAGAGATTAGGGGATGTGCAAAGAGCACATCATCTAAAATGCAAAAAAACTCAAGAAAAGAGAGAATGGCATGTAATGTATCGACACATAGTTCCCTTAAAAAAATGTGGGTGATGGTAACCGAATAAGGGGAACACATGCCAAGTGTGAGAGAACGGCCAGCATTTATGACTGAACTCACACTCTCAGCAGATAATGTTGCTGTAGACCTTTCCCATGGAATTCCATTGCTAGGCAACAGCCTTGGTCCTTTACAAAACTTCACAAACAGGAAACAAACGGGGGCACATTTAGAATATGTATGTTTACAACTGTGAAAAGGTCAATGGTGCAAAAAAACCTAAAACAAATAGCCAGAGGTAGGGAAATGCCATAAAGGAGGACAAAGCTGTTGAGCATGTCTTAAAATCAGGAGGCTAAAGCACCTGAACTCTGAAGAAACTCCTCCTACCAATGTGTAAAAAGAAAATCAGGGTGTTGCCCCTTTAAATTGTCAACACTTGCTATAAACTTGATGTTGGGGGGTTCATAATGGATTCCTTCACCACCAAGGGAGTAGATAATACTGCATCAAAGGCAGACATTTCAACCTGCATTTGGGTTCCTGGGGTCTTCAATTTATACATTATCTCATCTCATCTCATCTTCAACCTCTTATCCAGGGTCGAGTCGCGAGGGCAGCAGCTTTAGCAGGGGACCCCAAACTTCCCTTTCTCGGGCCACTGGGGGGGATCCTGAGGCGTCCCCAGGCCAGTGTGGAGATATAATCTCTCCACCTAGTCCTGGGTCTTGCCCGAGGCCTCCTACCATATTCTTGTTCATACTATTTTCCACTTTATGATCTTTAATTTATAAAATATTAAAATCCAACCCCATCAGATTTGTGTTTTTGTAGAGGTTTTTAAGCTGCACATGCTGCCACACCCCTGTGTCAAGAAAATCAGTGGATAATCATGCAACTCCTAGGTGACAAAGATTTAAAAAGTTATTTTTCTGGCTATTGTTTCCAAAAAGAATAAACATGATTTGATCCACATTCTAAGCGAAATGGGTTAGTAAAGTGCTTGTCAAAGTCATTCGATTGCAGCTCCTATACAGGCTCTTTGCCTTTGTTTACTTTGTTTGCAGTTTTTTTGTTTTACAATCGCACTACATTTCCCATGATGCTTAGGTCAGAAGAGGGGTTTGGTTTGTTGGGCGCGCGCTGTGAAGACAACTATTTGAAAGGAAAAAAATGGCGGATAAACATTCAGAAGCTGGACAAGAAGGGTTTGTATCCTATTAATTATATTTTTTACTGATATTCTATTCACGTAAGTTGACGTTGTGGTTTTTAAATTCATAAAATGTTCCTGCAGTTGCGGAAGAGTCGCCGTTTCTGATACTGTTACCCAGAATGAGGTATGGCCTTTTAACTGACATTTACTGCTAATTCTGCTACTTACTGCTAATGTATCCCAGAGCTAATCCTGCTAACGTTACATATCACTGCTACGTTGCCCTTTGGTTCACTCTCTTTTTAGGTCAACTCTGTGAAACGGACATCGAAAAGATGCTCCTCCACAAGCCACAGCACAGCTCCCCCAAACAAATCTCCCCGTAAAGAAGTTAACGACCTCGTATCCCCCACCATACAGACACCCGATAGGGGTGAAGACAGACAAGAGACAGACAAACTAGAAATGGAGACAGAAAACACGGAGGGACCTTCGAGTCCCACTGTCAACCCCACTGCAAGAAGGAAATCCTGGAGGAGAGCCACCATAACACGACGCTCTCTCCCTGCCCTTTCCAACCCATATCAAGGTGAGATATCTGGCTTTCTGATGCCTTGTAATCAGTAAACACTGTTCATAGGCTATTATGTTTTGTGGGTTGTTTGTTTCGCAGTATAAAACTCTATTAATGTGTCTATTGTAGTTTTGTGCAGGAGCATAAATGCATCCTTGCCATCGCAGGAGAGGCTTGAGAAATTGATGGAGGCTTCAATGAGGGTAAGTGGTACTGTCATATAAGGAAATTAATTGTGCCAAAATGTAAGAAATTAAATAAGCAGACAGAGTAGGTTACTTGTTTTGTTATTTGGAATATAATGGATTAAAAACGGGACTGGTTGATGTTTAACAAAGAAATGTGCATGCGGTTTAAAGTAATAACTACGCATTTTGCATTGTAATAAATGTGGTGTTATGAAAACAAAGCATGAGGTTCACTGAAATTTAAATTAACAACTTCAGGGACATATCAGAAGTCAGTTTTATTCAGGAGTACCTGCCTACTACTGTACATAAGATGTTCTAATGAACTACTTATGACAATAACGCTTGAGTAGACTGTACGTGTATGCATGGCTTGCATTAGGTTAGAGGGGAACATACAGTTGTTTCTAATTGGTCTCTAAAACAAATGAATCTCTGTCTAATCACCTCTGCTTTGTCTCTAGCTGGCAATAGAAAGAACTCAAAATTCGCTGCAGTCTGTGCCAGGCATCTCACTGGAGTCCTTTCAAAAACAAGGTTAGTGGTTTCACTGCTTCGTTTGGTGCATATTTCACAGAACTCTCTATCTTAACTGAATTGCTGTCAGAAATATTCAGTTCAAGTTATTTCTTTATCTGTCTTCTGTGTCTTTGTTGGTGCAGTTGAGCGCATGCAGAAAGAGTGGGATTGTCTGGCCAAAAGCATACGCGATGAACCAGGAGGTCATCAACTCCCTGCTAGAGCAGCCAGGTGTTGTAGCTGTACCTTTTTGTTTTTACCTACAAATTAATAGTTTATACTGTATTTATGTCTCTGTTATTTGCTTTCAGTTCTAGTGATCCTGCAGTGCAAAGAGCCATGGAGAAAGTCCGAAAAGCCATCAATAGGCATGTTTTTTTTATTTTTTTATATCACTATAGCAAACATACGAACCATACATTCCAACTTAAAAACACAGATGGTGTGATGCTTATTTTCTTTACTAATCTGTGTTTTAGGCTCCAGGTTGAAAGTGAATCTTGGGAGTCACTGCTGAACAAACACCGGAGTAAAGCAGAGGAATTGAAAAGGTGACCGCGTGTACTGTCATTGGGGGATACTGTAGCAATTCTGTGTTAGTGTTTCAATACTGTCTTCCCAATTGTGTGTCAATAATCTGCTCTTTATCTGTTGCAGGAAAGTGGAGCAGGGCCAGGAAGGAGGCATATCATTAGACTCTACATCTGTGGCCCAGTCCTCACAGTCCCATTTCATACAGAGTAAACCGGACTACCACGCTCTCCTCTGCAGACAACAGCCCATGCTTCACACTATGGCAATGATTGTATGTTGGAAATTAGATTTTTTTTTTTATCATTACTCAGAAAATCTGGAAGGTTTATTGTTCTTATATAGTATATACCATCTGTGTGGCTGTATATGGTAAAATACAGAAGCTGGTTGCGGTGAGAGAGACGAAACATAAAGCAGATGTTACTGATGTATGGGAAGCTTATGTTCTGTCAACAAGCAAGGCAATGAAGTGGTTATTGACATTATCCATCCTCTGCAGTTCAGAAACATACATTCACCCTTTCTGATCAAAATTCCCTTTGCAAGATAGTAATAACAAAGTCGATGTGAGATAACGTAACTAGCACAACATGTACTCTTGTGCCCTATTTGCTGTAGTTTGATTGCAGCAACATGTTCAATGCTTTAAAGGTGTTGAGTCCTACAATGACACACTATCGTTCTTTTTATCACGAGAGATTTCGTTTTTTGTCCTTTTTTTTGGCACAGTTAGAAAAGAAGTTGACATCACATATTTCTGTGAACCAATCAAAAATTTAGCAACATTTTGAATCAAGGAATTACAGTACAGTTACCAAAACTGTCAATCAAAATCATCAATCATCAATCGATCAAACCACACTCTCATACCCCTGATAAAGCTGATTTCTGATGGCTGTAACCAAGTTAATGCCTATGGATGTTTTTTTTGTCCAAACCATAACTCATTCTGTTTCTTATAGTTTAATTAGTATCCCTTTTTTATGTGTAGATGGACACTCAGAATAAGATGGTTACAGAGCTTCTGTCCGTCAAGGAGCGGTCACAGTTATTGGTGAAAGAGACCAGTGGCCGATTGGGTAATGATTTTATTCATCTTTTCTATGAAATAACAACGATGTGGCAATTCAACATTTAATCGGGTTACTTTTTTTTTCTCAGTGGCAGAGGCAGGATTCCAGGATCTTTCACCTGACCCCATCAGGAACTTCATGGCAGCACCTTTATCCTCTGCAACTACACAGGCACTCTGACAGGAGGCAAGCACAAGCAATCAATCATCTAATGGACCGTGACTCTTTATGACTTGTATATGAAGCTCTTATATGTCTTCTTTCTAATATTTTTGCTGATCCGTGATTTGGTTACATAATTTCTTTGCCCTGTCTTTGTTGTCTTATGTAAGCTCAAATGTTATGCTTTTTTGTAAACAAATTGTGGCAAATAAAACCAGCTATAAAATCAAAACCTCTGTCAGCAGCAGGTCCGGGTTTAGAGCTAGTTCAGGTAAGCCTTGTGTTTGACCAGCAGGTGGCAGTGGCTGGCTATACAATATTATAAGAAGCTTGGTGAATGGATAGAGTAGATTTTTCTGTTCAACCTTAATTAAGTGTAATCTTACCTGTATACAAACATAGAAATATTCAAAGGAAGGAAGGACTGCATAGGAAATCTAACTGTTCCTTTTTTTGTTTTAAAGAGTTTGAAATTTAAAGTGATTGGAAGAAGTGACATTGTAAAGTGGTCTGAAACTACTATTTTATAAAAAATACTCAAACGTTACAATGCAAAGAGTTGCCGAACCATGTTGGTGTACATTGTGTCATTTTCGAAAAGTGTCTTTAAACCTTTGAAAAATTTGCTAATTTTTCAATAATTTACTTGTACAACAGGAATGCATTAACTATATAGTTTATTGAATACAGATTGGTTATTCTCTACAGTTTTACTTTATTTACAGTACTCTTTACATGCTCATCCTCAGTCCCAGTTACTCTCTTTTTGGTGCTGCATCTATTTCACTTCATCAGTGTCCCCTGACCATTCAGGAAGAGGCCCCTCCCCCACAGTGACTCACCCCCATCTCTTGCATTTGGCTGGGTCACTGATGCAGAACGAAGCTTTGACATTGTACCAGTCAGTCAAAGCTTTGTTCGTTATCACTCCTATCTCTTGGACCCATTCACTCATTAATGTTCACACTTCATTTTTTCTCTAATAATTACAGGAAGACAAAAAACCCTTTTGCCCATTGCCAACAATAAATAAGATGAATAACTCTGTGCTCTGCAGTTATGATCTCCAACATGGAGTATGCAGAATCTCCCTTGTGATTGTATTCAAGGGAGAGACTAAAGAGCACAGGCACAAACCAAGAGAAGACAAGCGGGGTTGTGACCGTGAGAGTTGTGAGGATGGTGCACAGCAGGAAAGATCGATTCTTATTTAGATGAAAATGAGGCTTGATGCTTGTGGGGTGAGAGGAGGGCAGCTTTAGCATCCAAATGAATAGAAGTTTCACAGAAATGATCCTTAAATGAATCGGCAACAATAAAACATGAAGAAGTTTACAAAGCCACTGACAGTTTTTTTCCTTTTGAAGGTCTCTGACTTTAGGGTTAGATGATAACCCCTGCAGCTACTCTTAAAATTGTATGAGATTCTGTCGCTTTAAACAACTTAATTGACTCAAGTGTGGCATGTTGAAAGTTTGATTTGGATAAAGGTGGGTGGGACCAGGCTCTCCTGGTTATTTTTATTTAATTTTTTTTGTGCCTATTATCAGAAATAAAGAAAATAAGGGTGCTTTTGGCTATTATATGTGGTTATTTTGTTTTTCACCTTAAATACCTGATGTTTATAAGATGGAAGATTTGGTTGTGGAAGGGATATTTTTAAGGGGTTAAAATGCACTTCTATTGCCACCAGGAAACCTGAATTGTGACTTACACAATATGCACATGCAAAGAACAATTACTGTTTAGGTTTGCTGTATTCTCTATTCTTGTTGTCGCTAACTTTAGATTGATTAGCTACAGATTGTAGTAGATGGATGTATGGAGAGTCAGCATAAACCACTGCCAGTTTGGTCCTACTCCCTTATGCACACCCATCATCTCTTCTCAGAACAGCAAGGCTGGCTGCAGCTCTCCTCCACATCCATTCAGCCAGCCATTCGTCTTGGAAAGCTGTCTCTCTGATCTGAGTGATAAACTACAGCAGAATTGCCCAGTTTGCAAAAAACAAGGACACTTGTTTTCAATCTGTGCTGTCAACATTTTCATACTGAAAACTGATGGGATGTTTCATTCATCGGGGGTTTAGGACAGAATGATATTCTTAGGTTGGACTATTTTGATTTGAGATTGAATATTGCTCTTTAAATTGCCACAATTTGCATACACAGATGGATATCAGTGCATTGACTATTAGGCACACAACTTATGAAATGACACTGATTCCAAGAGACCAAATCAGATTGATACTCCTTTTTTTCTATCCAACACATTTGAACAGGGACTGGCTGTTGTGGCTGGATAGATTCACACACCTCTGCACTTGCTCAAACTAATGTTTAAAACATGTGGAATAGGCTCTAACACCTTGGTTATTCTTACACAATGTTTCTAATGTTTACATTTGTGTGTGTACGGCTCTCTATAAACTCAAGCAGCACACCTTCCCAGTCCTTTTAAATGTCTAGCATTCATTTCAAAGTTTTGTTTATAAAAGCATTTGATCTCACCCCATATTAATGAGGAAAATAGCTTGAGCCAATTATAATAGGACAAGCCGTGCTGGTGACGTAAGGGGCTATCCATTTGTAAAGGCTGTACAAGAGGAGAATCTTGTAACTTGGAATAATACAGTTTTAGGAGGCTGGGATGCTGTGTGTAAAATGAATACTCGATGCGTCGTTGCCAACATTGCACCAGCTTATATATAAATATATCTATATTAGTATCTTTTTTATATAGTCTACACTGATAACCCACCCGTAAGCTCGCGCTTGGTGGTGGTGGTGGTACTGCTACTGCGAGTTCAATGGTCAACGCGACGCACACCGCTCGCGCAGCCCCAGAACACATACTCGCGCGACATCAACAACAATGGCAAACCGTAGTCTGTTTTGGTAGGAGATCTCTGATTGGAGCCAGACGGTCCCGAAAGGCTTAGCTGTATTCATGTCTTGTTTCTTTTTTCTGAATCGGCGTGTTTTTATTTTTTAAGACAAAGACTGTTCGTCTCCTGCTATATATATTTTTTTCATTTTTTTTATTTCGAAAATGAGCGAGGCGCTGTTGGCCAGCTCACACAGTCTGTGCATGTGTGTCCCTGCTGCTTTTCTGCGGGGCTACGGCTACTAAACCTAGCTGTTTTTCACTCGGTGGTTAGCTAAACGTTAGCCTGGCCGCGTTTATTTAACTTGAGGCGGAAAAACACAGACGAATGTAAAGCGTGTTTGTGCGATCTGTTTTACGACAGAACCCCTTAACTATTTCCTAGTCGTTGTTGTCGGTAACGTTAAGAAGTGTTGTATGATTTGTCGTATAAATACTTTGCTGGCTAGCTAACTAGGCTAGCTATTTGTGTGTGTATTCTTCTTCGGCTGAGGAAAACGGCGAGTTTTCTTTTTGAAAGTATGGATGACCAGACCAGGATGATGACGGGTCTCACCGGACTCGCTGGACTAGCACAAGCCGACGTCGGTGACCCAGACTCGGTCAGGAAACAACAGTCCCTCGGTCAGCCTCAACAAGACATAGGGGATATCCTACAGCAAATAATGGCCATCACCGACGAAAGCCTGGACGAAGCACAGGCCAGGTAAGACAAGCGAAGAGCCATTTTCCACACATGATAGCTAAGCTAAAGTGCGTTGTATGTGTCTCTATTTCTTGCTTTAGGGCTCGAGCTTTAATGTGAATATAAGTTAAGGTAATTGCAACATTAATGCAACTTAAACGCTACATTGTAATCCGTTGCTAAACCAGTGCATTTAGATAAAAGACTAACTTGTACACCCACATTACAGTGCTGTTGTAGTTTGAAATGAGGTTCTTTGTTACTTCAAATCGTGCTGTATATTGTGTATTGTAGTTTGTGAACATGCTCATTAGGTTGAAAAAAAGCGATAAGTGGTACATTAATGAAGTGTTAAATTAAAAAAGTTTGAATTCCTCAATTTAGTCTGACAATGGTTGCCGTTTTAAAATGCACATGACCACTTGTGTAACATTAAAGCTGTATTTGCATGCATATATCTCTTGGTTTAAAAACAGTGGTTTCGTTTTGCAGTAGTATTTTTTGAAGGCTTTCGTTAATCCATGCATAAAGAAAAACAAATCTTACATATTTCACGAGTTTTTGTTATTCTCCCATTGGCTCATGAGACAATATCCCGTTAGTTACGTACATTTTCTTTTTACACCAATTATCAAAACTACAGAGAAGTACCTCAACAACACACAAAATGCTTTGAGATAGTGTGCATGGTTTAAGTTGCTAGAGTCAGAGCTATCTGAGTAAAACATAGGTATTCTTGTCATGCAGCTAAGGCATTTTACACTTTTACACATACATTAGATGTGCCTAATTACCACAACATGTATCTGAAATGCCGCTCTATATCAGATGAGTGTCGATAACATTAGTCATTGAAATGCAAATGAGCTGATAAGTTAAGGTAAGGGTAAAGATTAGTCAGTTGCCCCACGTATCACTCCAGTGTCGCCTGTGATGACAGCAATCTTTATTCATGTGACTGGTAACTTAGTGTTTGTGTTCGAGGTATTTTTCGTTTCATTATTGTGAGGAGTATGCATTTCAGCGAGCGACTGACCCGCACTCATTTGCCATGTGGCTCCAGGAGCATAAGGTCAGTTTCAGATGAAGCGACAGTATTTCAACAATAGACAACCGTCCACTGCAAGACTGTGGCCACAGTGTGATGTGTCATTAGCTAGTGATTTTCCACCCAACATTTGACCACCTGGTTCTCTTAATTAATTCACTCCTCTTTCACTCCCTCCCTCCCTGGTGTTCATCCTTTTCATTGTGTGCTGGGTGCAATCAATTCTCCTATAATGTGTACGCGAGTGCAGCTGTCCGCAAATCGAGTTTCTATTAATGAGATGGTGGTGAGGGGGAGGGATGATGCTATACCAGCATCCTATGTATACTGGGATATTGCCTTTTCTTCAGTACAAGTTTGAGGACTTAATCAGGCCTTATTTCATTGACACATGCAAATAATTTTGCTCTGGAATATTTATTGCAGTCTATTCATGTTCTGTTTATGATTTGCGAAGACCATTAACAAAATGTGTACTATAGTGAAACAAATAATGTACATTTCAATTATTTGGATTAAATGGCCAGTTACAGGGTAGGACATGTGTATGATGTAGCATGTCTATTATTAGATGTTAACAGGCTATTTTGAAAAACTAATTAAAGGTGTGGCTGCTTCGGAAGTGCCAAAGGTGTCCTTGCTGAATGCTTGTATTGATCTAAACTCCCACTCATCGCATGTCCTCTTCATGCCATATATTTTCAGGATTAATGCTAAAAAGAATGCAGCCTACTGTCAGTTCAGTGGACTTACAAATTGTGTGGCGTGTACCGCTCCAATCCTTTCACGTGTTATGTGCGTAGTATGTATATAATAATTTAAGGCAATAAAATAATCTTGTGAACAGTATGTGTTTAGCATTAGCTGATTGACAATCTTGTTAGACCAGACTTGAGGACTACACATAGTCTGTTACAAATATTTTTCATAATATACAGCAGTTGGTATGACCTCAAATGTACAGTCTTTATCAACATCATACTTAACTCTGATCAAGTTTGTCACCCACACATCAATCTTCCCCTCGGTCATGGTCTACAAGTTAACGTGTGGTGGCTCTCATGTGAGCATGACGCCCTTGTCGTGCAGGGTGGCAGTGTGTTGGGATGGGGAGTGGTCAGGGCAGCGCAAGACCTCGGTGTTGCAGAGTACACTTCCTGCGCACCATCCACCCTCATCCTCTCACCCTGTCGCCATATGTTCAGATGCTGGCCAGAGGAATCGCCGGCGCATTGGGGTGGATCAGACGACCCCACAGAGGGAGGGAGAGCAGGGGGGGGCATGGCAGGGGGTGGCCTGCCACTCAACTTCCAGCACAGGTCAGTACAGGACCGCATGAGCACCTCCTTCTCCCCCTCCTGCTCATACCCTCCATGCTGATGGCAGCCCTCCCCCCAACTCAATCCAGCAGTGACAGAATTGGTGGACAAAATGACATTATTAAATGCTAGTCACATAAGTCACATCTTAACACCAAACTGCCTCACAGAATATTATTACAGAAAGGCAGTCTTTTGTGGCATATACAGTAGGTGCACTTTTTGCTAGTCCCCATAGTCCCCTCATTAATACTGCAGTGGACATTCACAACTGGAATTGGTGTTGAGGTCAGGTGTAGCCAAATCATATTCATCTGTGGTTGTTTTTAAAGTGTTTTGAGCGATGTTATTTAGAAAAGATTTTTTTTTTCGGGATGATCTTCAGGTTTTTCTTGTCTCATGTTTCCCAATTCATGTTCATCAGAAATGGAGGCCTCATGCTGGTTTTGATTTTCACCTAAACTTTTAACTGTATGTTGCACTTTTCTGATTACATATTCTACATATAGTTGTTGGCACTAAAATCTGTTTTAAAATACATTATGCTTGTTTTGTTTTATAAAGCTATCCATAGAACACATCAATATGCCTGTGTTTTCTTCATCTATAGAACTAGTCATTAACAATACAAGGGGGTTCACAAAATTACAGAAACATTTTTTTACAATGATGCAAATACTTCAACAGCACTGCAAACTATGGCCACACAGTTACTATAGAGTTAGGCTAAACAAGACCACCCTGTAAATCACAACAATAATGGAAAATTATGAGCTACACAGGTGCTTAGTTAAATGTTTTGGTTGTTCGTTTGTTCCTTTCATACGTTTTTGAAGGTGAATAATATTACTTGTAAAATGCAGTTCTAAATGTACTTAGTATCCCCCCCCCCTTTCCGATCTAATTGGTTTGCACTGTCAGTACAGTAGTTAACATTAGAGACTATGGTGTCAAGTCATTTAGGGTCATACTTGGAAACAAGGTTTTGCTACAACATTACAGTTTTACAAGTTTTAATACACTGGGTGTACTAAGCTGGGTGCGTGGGTGCATGCATGTGTATTAGCAGGAAATTTTGTTACAAAGGTGTTCTGATTTGATTACAGTGAACCGTAGAAGTTTTGCCCTTTCTCCTTTAATTGTTATCAGCCTGATTGGCAATAAAGAGAATGTCTCTGATTAAATTAAAATTGCAACTAAATCCTAATCCTCTCTTATCAACTCACCATCTACTTGTGTGGAACAGGTTTTTCTGTAAGAGGTAAAAAATTAGATTACTGTGTATTAACTCAGGATTCTGGTGCTCAGTAATGATGACCTTGAGGTTTGGCATCATTACCTGTCCCACATCGCAAAGCGTCCAAATGACAACATTACTCTTGCTAGTTCAGATTGACACATCAGGGATGTTTCTGCACTGACAATGGCATTTGGATATTGAAAATGCCTTTTAACAACACGGCCCTGTCCTGCTGTGTTGCACTACACTCTTGAAATGTTGTATTCCTAGTACATACAGCTCCTCTACCTGTTTTATGGGGGAGGACATGGAATGACTTGAGATGGAGGTCTGTTTATCGTAATCCTGCTCGCTCTCTCCCTCTCTTATTCCCTCTTCTCTCTTACAGGAAGCATGCCCTGAACTGTCACAGAATGAAGCCAGCCCTCTTTAGCGTTCTCTGTGAGATCAAAGAGAAGACGGGTGAGTTTCTACTTCACTCTTTCTCTTTGTGTACTCCAGTCTGCACAGGTTGTAACCTAGTGTTGAGATGTAGTGTGCCTTTGTTCCAGTTTCCCTTGCCCCAAGTTACTTTTTAATGGCCTTGCAGAGAACACTATAGTATGAATATTGTTTTGTATTTTTTATACTGTTTTAAGTGCATACATTGTGTATGCTCTGTTTCAAGAGTAGACTAAATCTGATTTTTGTTGTGTTTTATCCTAGTAATTATAGAAACTTGACCCATTTTGGCTGCTGTCCAGATTTCACACTGACCAGCTGAAACTAATCTTAGTGGATCGGTGCCTTTGAAACTTGAGCCAGACAGCAGAAGTTGCTGCAGAACATGCTAACAACTCTGAGTTCAAATACTTATTGTTCAGATTGCAGTGTACTTCGTTTTGACCCGGAGTACCTGAACGCAAAAATACGCTCTGCTTGGTTTAACATTTTAGCATTCCTGTCAATTTCCATCTAAAATGATGGACAGTTAGTTGAATGTCACAGAAATATTTACCGTATTAAAGCATGGCAATAAAGACCTACTGCTACCACTACCACAAAGTGTCATATTCAGATTATTAGATTAAAACAATCAAACCTGATCCTCAAAGAAAGTTCATGCACAACTAGTTGACAGCAGGCATATATATATATATATATATATATATATATACTCCACCGGGGTTATTGCTTTACAGTCAAACTGTTATGCTATTTCAGAACAGAGAGATGTTCTTTTCTCCAACACTGTTAAAACAGCTACACCACACAAGTGTAGGGTAATTGTGTATTGGGAATAATTGATATGCATATCAATGCAGTACTTTCATCCAAACACAACAAGCCAAGCAACTATTCTGACACTGTCTTAATGAATAATGCTGAATTTCAAATTCACATGAGCCCATGGAAATTATTGCCTATACTAATATCTCAGATTTGCTCTTATACATAAAATGATTCACAGTAAACAGGCTACTTATTCTCATCTTGTTAGCTATTCGAGTCAGCTCTCTGACAGATTCTAGTGGGGTTCAAAGGCGCAGGCCTGGGATGGATGGCAGATTGATGGTTATGGTAGTGTAAATGGGGTGCTTTTGAATCCTCTCCCTCTGCCAGTCCCTCTCAGTTCTTGTCTTTCTGTGTGCTTTTCTCTCTTTCACTTGCCTTGTGTGTCTTCTAACAGCAAACCTCTCTTGTTCAAATACAATTTGAAAATGCTGCACTGCTGCCTGTTGTGGCCCTCTGTCAATAATGTATTATTGCTCTCCAGTGATTGGACAAAAGTAAAGGCTAGGCTTGAGTGAGTGGGGCAGGGTACACTGTTTCCCAGGCAACCAGTGGTCTTATTTACCCTAATGCCATTCACTTTGATTTTCACATTAAGTCTCCTAGCAAACTGGATAGAGGGCTTGTGAGTACTCTTACAGTAAGCTGAGCAGAAAAACAGACATGGCATAGAGGTAGGTCAACAACAAATTCATGCTTGAGGTGAATATGCCAACCATAAAATATAGAGTTCTTTGGCTTTGCCTGTACTCTGCTGGCCATCTGCCACGCAGTGCCCTCCTAACTGCACTGTGTACCTGCTTTGGCATTTTTCTCCTACTCCATCAGACCCCCTGCAGGCCCCATTATGTGCCTCTGGAATGTGAATTGACTTCTCCTCAGTGCAGCTTGTGGAAGACCCAATCAGTAGTCCTCTAGTATCTCCACAGATTTTCTGCAGTATTTTTCACTAACAAACATGCACTTGTGTCAGCACGCTCACATACACACTTGCACAAATGCGCACAAACCGAACAAGGATAAAAGCAAACCCGGTCTTGGGTCTACTCCTACTGCCTCGGTCTTGTCCTCTACCCCTCCCTCCCTCTGCCTCGCTCCCATTCTTGAAAGAGAAGACTTGCTCTGAACTCGGGGCTTTGATATGGTAATGTGATGGTGGTGGTGGTGGAGGAGGGGAGGTGGGGCGTGGGGGATGGGAGGTGAATTCCTCTGAGTGCTGCAGTTGGTTAGATTGTTTTCATTGTAAAGGAAATGTTCTGCGCAAATGCCAGTGCCCCCCACCCCAAAACACCCCCCATTTTACAACAGTGCCTGAGTTGTCCTGAGCTCTCACATTAAACCTGACCTCCATCTGCGTGAAATTTGATTCTTGTAATACTTTATTAAAGATGCACTCCAAAAAAGAAATTAAAGCACTTTGAGAGATACGGGAAGTGATCAAAGTTGAGAGCCAGTGGCTTTGCTTCAACTCAGTTCTGTTCTCCCTCACTCTCATGGGTATTTGCTGTAAAAATAGCTCTTGGTGCAATGGGACAGCTTATGCCAAAATCTCTCACAAGCCACTGCAGTTACTCTCAGAAGTTTTTCATTTAGTTTGGGCATGTTTGAGGCGAATCTCCTTACTTTTAAGCATTCCTTGTGCTTTACACATGACAACAGTGAAGCTGTCACTCACTCTGTTCTGTCACCCTGCTGTCCTTCTCTTTCATGCCTGAACAGTTGTTTATTTTTGGATAGGTTTTAAATGAAAATAAAAATAGTTTTTTTTCAAGGGGAATCAAAGCTATACAGGTTTGTTTTTTTCTTTAGCTTAGAGAAGGATACGTGTATTGCTAGCCTCTCCCTGCTCCCCCTCATTTGGACAAGTTCACATCCCAACACTAACCACTTATCTTGAATAGCTGTCTGATAAACAACCCCGTGGGATAACACTTCTATTTGGCTGTGTAGAAAAAGTGGCAAATTGGTGAGCACAGTACCTATATAAGACTAAAACTGTTAGCTATGTATAACCTCTCAGTATTAAAAGTAAAGGTGCACTGCTCTTCTTAGGATATGCATGTATCTGTACACCACCGCTCATATAGGCCATGTAACCCTCAGCAACAACAGTAATGGTTTAACAACAAGGGGATCCTGATGGCCTGTAGCCAGTGGGATGTTAACTTGAGCCAGTTGATTGCTCTGTTAGGTAGCCAGTTGTGCCAGTGTCCTAACAGTGTGTCTGGGGCTCTGGGATATTGCTGTCTGCCTCTGCTACAGGCCCACTCTCTTCTCTCTGTCATCCTTCAAATGATGAGTTAGCTATTTGGTTCAAAACGAGTCCTGTAATTTTTGTTTAATTTGACTGTGATATTTAACTATGTCGGATGGAAGTGTCTTATTTTTCTTAACGCTCACAAGCACCAAAATCTTACAGCTGATGCCTGCCAGCAGAGCCAGCAGCGCTTAGCTAGTATGTTGGCAAAGCGGCTAGCTGACAACCCATCATCACATCCTATTTAATGTTTTGACAAGATGGATGAAGGTGAGATTAAGCCAACTCCATGAACCTGCTCTCTGGTTGATTTTTTGCTGTGCTATTTCTGGTTACATTTCATATAAAGGCTTCTCCCGTTTAATTGTATCTTATCACTGAATACAAAAATTACTTGATATGAATTAATCACTATTTGATGAAGACAAAATATGACTGTTGTGTTGACTGTCCAGAATTGCACAATCCTCAAAGGAGTATAAACCACCATGCAGCTTCTTGGCATTTATTAAGAGGTTCATAGTTTATCTATCCTGTAACCTGTAGTAACACACCTACACCAGTGCAGTCCCTTGGGTTGTTTTGTAGTGTAATGCTCATCTGAATGGATCATTATATTATCTTTTAGCCTTTTAGCCTACCAAACATCCTTTCAGTGAGTAACCAAATCACTAAACAACATATGTTAAATCAGGTTATTGGGGTTGTAATCTTTTTGCAAACCATGTTATTTACTTAATCAAATCCTTACCTTACCCTGGCATTAAAAGCACTCAAATTGTCTAAATACTAATTAAGCAACAAAGGGGGCTCAATTACATGTTAGTTGAATTACAGCACGAGTGTAGTTGTAAAAACACTAAAACCAAACGCTATTAAAAGTCACACATACTTCCCATGTGTTAATTCACAGCTGGAATAAACACTTAACTTTTTAGAGCCTTTAGAAATCTAATTTAAATTTATATGTCCTTTTTGTTTTAGAGGCCATGCATGAAAGTTGACAACAAAACATCACAGATAAGTGTTATCCAGTTGGCAGCACTCAATTTTTGTTGGGAAAAACCCACCCTGCATGATTGATTTAGATGTTTGTATTCCACGGACTTTGACAGACTACAGTACATGAAGTTTAGTTAATCACATGCCTCATTAAAGCAACTTAATTATTATTAGTTTTCAAAGAGCCCAATTTGGAACACAGCCATAAAATGTAATGAGTTGTTAGGAACCTGTGGGAAGTCTTTTATTATATTTTTATGAGGGAAAGCTTACATTGCCTTTTTAAGTCACTGGCAGTAACAAGATAAAAATAGTTTGTGGTAAAAACGCAATCTATGTGAAGCTACCAAACTTGTCAGATTTATTATCCCTTCAGTTTAAAACCAGAATATGCCATCCACCTTTGTACTGCCACACCAACTTTTCACTTGGTTGAGATTTTCTTTATATTTACACTCACTATGCAGTGGTGGAGGATTATCTCATTGGCTTTTCAGGATTCTCTATTGTGTGGTGTCCTGCCACTCAATCGTTTTTTTCTTTCCCCGGCCCCTTTGCAGAAGAGAACGAAAAAAGATAGTGTGTGTTGGGGGGTGCAGGAGTGATACAGGGAGATTGATGAGGCAGTAAGAGCAGGAGTAATTACTCGGTGTCCATTCCCCAAACCAGATTGGCAGACGGCTAATATCACACAGACCCCTGGCCCTGACAGACACACCACCACCCCCCACCCCCCAACTCAAAGTGGGAAGGCAGAGCACCCCAACCTTCAGCCTAGGCCTAATGGTGTGTGGGCCAACTGATTTCCCCATGTGGTATTAGTCCTGTAGGAGCTGGGCCTCTATATATTGACAAGGGAAACTGTTGTCTGCACTGTGTTGTAGGATGGGAAAAGCCCAGTGGAATTGTTCACCTTCAAGACTGCCACGATATCATTTTGGCCATGATTCACCAAGAACAGTGATGTGACTGTGCTGTCACAGGGATCAGGGTAGCTGGATATGGATGGCTGAGTTTAAACATCTCTAAATCTCTTAATAGGTGACAAGCATTGTGTCAATGAATTGCATGGTTATGTTAGGACAAATTCCCACTATCAGATGTTTTTTCTTTTTATCTAATTTGGTAAGAACAATTTACAGTCTTACATCAGAACTGTATGTTTATTGGAAGAGGGGTTGATAGTGACATTTGCTTGATAGTGAAACTGGTGATAGGAATTTTGATAAATGAAATGAAATTATACAAAAATGTAATAAAAATGTATTTGTGCCATATTGAACTAAAAAACCCTCTGTAACACCCAGGGAGTGGGCACGCATATTCTGACTGTCTGACATGCAGAAGTATAATTGGCCACAGTGACACGATAGGCAAAGTGCAATATTTTTCACACTTGCTGGGATATGTTGTAGTTACCTGGACATAACTTCAGTTCTATGTACATGCTGAACCCTCTATTTTCAGTTTAAAGTAGGCTCACAGGTTTTATGTGTACGACCAACAAGAATGTGTCTTTGTCCTTCCATAGTGTTGAGTAGTAAATTCCCTGAATAACAATAATGAAACCGGGATATTTCCTCTGACAATCATTGTGATCTCTTACATTGTGACATTCCAACTTGTGGCTTACTTTGAATCCACAAATTCCCCTGAATTTATGCCCAACATCAAGAAACTGTAAATGTTGAGTGACCCATCATTGGTCACCCAAATGGTGGACTCTTACCTCTTCATCTCATCTGCCCGCCCTCTCAGCATGTCTGTGCCTCTCACACTACTTTTAGGCTTTGCTCTTATAGAAGCCGGCATCTCTTTAATTAAAGATATGTAAATGTGGTCTCAGCTGGATTGCATTAGTTTGGTGGCAGTGGGGTGGGAGAGTGTCGGAGCCTAGCTCCTAATCCTGACTCATTAAGGATTAATTACAATTGATGGGAGCCTTCCACCCCTCTGCAGTAGTGCACATTACTGTCCCAGACAGTATGTTTGTATATTTCACACCATGTCATAAATGCAGGGGAGAGATTGAAACATCAGGGCTAGTGGGAGGGGGGGCTGTTTACTATCCACCCCAAGATAAGCAGTACGCGTTGGGTTATTACAGATACTGGACTATGATCCTTTTAAGCTTGTGACGTTCTTCATCAGTATAGATGGATGAATTAATGTAGTAGTACTGCTAGTCCAGATAATTCCATAATCTGGGAAGATGGTTAGTTTGTGTTTCTATTAGTTTTGTAATCATTTGTGTGATAACTGAAACAAAGCTCCGTGCCTTTTAGCTCTCTTAAGAGCAATTTATTGGCATGTCCAGTGACTTTTTGAGGCATGTATGTGTGTACAGGTTAGCAAAGCCAATTAATGATACCCTCCTGTAAAACCACTAGTAAATTGTTATCCTGACTGGCCAGACATGTTATAGACATTGATTTTATTCCTTACTAAGCTGCTACATTAGACCTGAGCAGACTAACCATGAAGCCTCAGCTCTCTCTGGCACCATCTGACTGTGTCATAATGCTTGTTCACTTGTTATAAATGGGCACTGCTCTTCTGATCTATCGCTTAATTGCCACCTAATTTGCATAACAGTGCAAATTAACGACCTCTCAAATGAGCGTTCATTTTTCACAAAGTCTTTAGGAGCTCCTTAAGAGTCTGTGCTAATGAGCACAGGAGGCAGCTGGCCTGATGAGAGTTGACTGGGGGAAGATCCTAGCAGTGCTTTAACAAGCCTCCTGCTAAGGTGCTCTTCGTCATCCTCCTCTTCCTCTTGTGACATTTCAAATTTTTTCATTTATATTCGTTTTTCTCTGCGTGCAATACTGTAGACTGGAGAGACCACGGTGGAGATTTGGTTACTGGGTCTCTGAACAGTGTCTAAAAAAACAATTAAGCACATTTAATTTTAGCACTTGTGCCATATTGACACCAAATTATTTGCTTGAAAAAACATATCTATGGCCTGTCGTTAGTTAGGCTGTAGGAATGCTGAATCACATTTCTCAGATTATTGTTGAAATTATGAGCTATGAGAAAATACAGTACCACTATACTCAACTTAAGGTCTTTGTAATGCTGTCCATGCTGTTTGGATGAGTGTGTGAGTCAAAGGCCGTTTAGCCTGCCCACACTTTACTGACTGAAGCCAAATGTTGTGCTTCTTTTTGATCACTAGTTCATTTTATCCATGCAAACACACAAAATATGACTTTGACATTTTGAGTATAGTGTCAGTTTTATTTTAAGGTTTTTAACTTAAGTTTTAATTGGTATTTTTCATTTTGCTATGAGTGACACATTTTTTAGGGGAACTTTTACTATATGTTAGAAAAACATAGCTTTTTAATTGTTTGTTTGATGGGTCACACTTTTAAATAATAAAGACAGAACCATGCTTTTAAGGAATATAGTATGTGCTGATCATATTCCCATGTGGACCAATTAACTGCTGTTGGTGGTGGCTTAAATTGAGTCTCTTTTGGGTTCATTTTCATTCTGTTCCTTTTTAATGGGCTGCATTTCTATGCCTCATTTTCCAGTGACAATCAAAGTCTTAACTGTCAACCAGGTAATTGATGTGAGTCATGTAGATGTGAAGAGGGTCCTTTTTTTTTTCTTAAATGAGGGGGAGTGGTGCTGAGAGAGGAAAGAATGACTCCTTGGCAAATTTGTCTATCAAAACTTGAGGTAAGCTTTTATTTTCGTAGTGACCATTAATGTGCATTGTTGCTCATGTCATGTTTGGACGCAATAATGTGGCACTTTATTTGCTCAGGCTAAAGCGAATTACGATTGTCCATGGCATGGGAACGTTTGCCGTGACACGAGTTTGGTTACCTGCGGCCTCAGCAAAAAGTGATGATAACGACAAAGTTTAAATAAATGAAGCTTCATAGAAGCAAGATACACACACACACACACACACACACACACACACACACACACACACACACACACACACACACACACACACACACACACACACACACACACACACACACACACACACACACACACACACACACACACACACACACACACACACACACACAGTCTTACAGAACAACGCAACATAAATATTGTTGCTAAATGTTTAAAGCCATCTTACTGATATGTGATGTTAGCTAAACTAGCATTGCATTAGCTAACTTCATGGCATTTCTCAACTCAGTTACCAGTAGTGAAAAGTACAACTCTGAGGGACTTAGACTTCTCTTTATTGATCCCTTTGGGATGACTCCCGCAAGGAAATTGAGTGTCGAGCAGCTTACAAAAAAATGAGGGAGGTGTAAAAAGATACAGTATAGGATCACCAATAACACCAATAAACTCTTAGCTAAATAAATACAGAAAGTATACAGTATATACAGTAAACAATAAACTCTTAGTAAAATATATATGAGGTAGATGTAAGAATACAGGTAAAATAAAATTCACAGAAAATGAAATCAGATAAGTTAAATGTAGAGGAAATGTATAAGATAAAATATGTTGTATGACATAAATGAGCAGTAAATGATTGCACTTAAGTGGTGGATAAAGTTCTTGCGCAAAACAGAAGAAGATATGTGTCCAGGTATGTTAGAGTAGATTATTAATTGCATGATGCTAATAATTATGTTATCATTTTACTTCAGTGAGAATTTCTTTCATCGCAAACCTTTATACTCACCTTGCATGGTAGCGGGATTCTAGCGATATCATCAAGATCCAAAAATCCATCTCGTATGGTGTCAAATAATGTGTGAGCCACTGTGGTTCGTACCAATCAGTGTCCTGTGAGGAGCTACTGGCAGATACAGAAGTGGTTTGGGTGCGTGTGACGACACAGAGAGGCAGATTTTCATTTCCAGTGACGGCTTCTTAGGGTGCACTCACACTGTCCTTCCGCACCGCGCCCCGGGCTTTAGGGTACTTGTCCCCCCTCCCTCTCCCCCACGCCCCAGCCCCGTTTGTACTCACACTGCCTGGGCCTTGCGCAAATGCTTTTTGCTGTCCATACGTCATCACGCGCTCGTACATGTGCAAACGGGCTCTACAAAAGCCCACCACTCTCAGGCGGGCTGTGGACGGCCCGCTGTCCGCAGTTATGCGCGGAGCAGTGTGAGTGCACCCGCTTCGCGCACAACTGCGGCCAGCGGGCCGTCCACGGCCCGCTTGAAAGAGGTGGGCTTTAGCGGAGCCGTTTGCACATGTACGAGCACGAGCGTGCGCACGTGTGCGAGCACGAGCACGAGCCCTACGGCAGTAGCGTTATGTCCGCCTGTTCGGACATGTGAATAGAAGGACGGACCATGCGCGGACATTTAACAACAACAATAATGGCGGTGAAAGGTTCATGTTGGTGTGATGCGGAGGTGGAGTGTTTACTGCAGATTTGGTCGGATGAAAATATTCAAAAACAGTCGACAAGACGCACAAAAACTCCGAGGTCTGTGGAAAGATTTGTAAACAAAGCCACACACACGCGATCAATGCGTGTGACGTGTTACGGCGTGATGGCGTATGGACAGCAAGAAGCATTGCCCTGCCCTGGCAGTGTGAGTACAAACGGGGCTGGGGCGCGGGGGGGAGAGGGAGGGGGGACAAGTACCCTAAAGCCCGGGTCGCGGTCCGGAAGGACAGTGTGAGTACGCTCTTAGATGGTTCTGTGTTGAATTCCATATGGCGCACCATGTTAACTTGAACAAATAGTACTTTTTACTCCACTACATTTAGCTAACAGCTTTAGTTACTCAGATACAGATTTACAATACAAAGCATAGTCAATAAATTAAATAAATTCCGTTCATATATCAATAAGGCTTTTGGTCCTCTGGGGAGTTCACAAGCTACCATGCAGTATGTAAAGTAATGTATAAATGATATATATATATATAAATACATTTGATTTAAAGTTTTCTTTCTGGAAACCCCCTACATAATTTTGGTTTCATATCTTGTCACCTTTTTTCTTATGTCTGTATATCATTTACCAACTATTTTTCCTTTTAGCATTGTCAGTATTCTTAAACTTTTATTCACTGATTACATTTCTTTTTCAGCATACTTTGACTTTTCACCTGTATTCTTCAATACTTTGCCATAACTATATTTGTAGGAATCCCTTATTTCTTTATATTTGTGGAGATTAAGTAACAACCCAAATTGATCTATCCCTTGTTAGAATTTGTGTGTGATTGTGTACGACCATCCAAGGGGGGTACAAGTAGTCATAGCTTGAGTGTCCAAACCTCTTTTTAGTTAATTAAGAGCTGATTAATGATGTGTTGGACTGAAGTGTTGTTTGCTCAAGGTGTGAGTTCTCCAATTCACACCTTAATCAGACCACACTGTGTTTGCGCTGAATGCGTACCTCTCAGTGTGTGTGCGTTTGTGTCAGAGTGAGGGGCTGCGTGCAACAGGACTCTTGTGGACTACCCAAACAGATGCTGATTAGCGTGAGCTGCTTAAAGTAGGAATGGACATATGGATGAGGCTCATTAAGTTTACTGTACCCTGCAAAGAAACACAATTTTAGTAGAATGGGTTACACATGTTTCATGTTGAATTTGCAGTAGAAATTTAGCTTTTCCTAATATCCATTTGGCAAAAAGCCCATCAGGGAAATTATTCATTTTTAATGCCATTTTCTACAACTCGCTCAAGGCAAAATTTTATTCACCCAAGCCATTTTTTTGAGCAACCCATATTCTACCAAAATGGCGTGGTAAATCAAAATAATATATGCACAGAAGAATTGGCGCGTGAAAAACGACATGAAATACAAGTGATTTTGTAAAAAGAGAAAGGGCCATTGGCATCAAGGCATCTTCTCAGATTGTTCAAGACTGGTAGTTGTGATATGAGCATGTGTCATTTTACATTAAAAGACTTTACTGGGTAACCAACTAGTCATAATGAACGTGAACTCTGTATTTCACTGCATACATTTAAGGTCAGGGACTTTGATAAAACTACGCCCTCTAAGTGTTAGATTAGGTCCGGACAGATTTTGACTTTGTCACACCTTCTTAAAGTACCATTTTTCCAAGAAATTGTCAGTCTAGAAACATGTTTCATGGAACCTTGAAACCAAATTAAACCTGGTGGGTTTTAAGCAAGTACCCTCTGTCATGCAACTTTTATGATTACGTTTATGTTTTCCCTTAGTTGTATTTGTTTTTAAGGGTGAAAATCTGAAAGAGTACTTTAATAAGGGAAGATTGTCCCCAGTTCTTATTTTTCCTAGGTACATCTGTATTGCCTAGACACTATTTTATATCCTGCAAAGCCATATACAGGGTTTTACCTATCTTTTCTCCAGAACTGCAGTTGAGATTTGTTTTCCTTAGGTAAATTTGCATATTCATGTAGCATATTTTCATTGTGAAAACCATCTTTCTATGGTCCATTCTCTTTATCTGAATTCTCTGTCTGTAATGAAAGGAAGAACTGATGTTTTCACAGTCCTATCTTTTCACTCTTACTGGCTTGCTCGCTCTCTGGCAAGTCTGTGCTCTGGATTTTGTATATTTCTGTAGCCTCTCTCTCTCTCTCTCTCTCCCCCTCTCTCCCTCTCTCTTTCTCTCTCGCACACATATCTTCTCCTGTGACTCCTTTTTTTCAATTCTCCTTGGTTCTCCTTCTACCCTCTCTCTCTCTCTCCTTACCTTTTTCCCCTTTTTTTCCTTCTCTATCCTTCTCTCTCTCCCGCTCCCTTGCTCTCTCCCAGTGAAAGGCTGAGAATACCCAAGGGAGCTGATGCAATTAAAATGCTAATCCTGTCTGTCTACAGAGAGAGGGAGAGGGGGGGGGGCTGACAGCATGAGGGATTGCGGCTCACATGGAGAACTCGACTGAAATGGAGAACAGAGGGAGGGGGGCACTGGGGGAGGTGGGTGGGGGTGCGCTGAAAGGGAGAGGGGGGAGGGGATGTGTGTTGGGGGGAGACAGAGTGAAAAAGGGGATGCTAGCGAGGGAAAAGACAGACAAGGATAAAGCTTGTGTTGTGAGCTGAGCAATGATATACTGACTGCGTTTAAGTCTTATCTATCCCTATATGTGAAAGGCATTACAGTTAATGTACAGCGCTACACTATTGGTTAGGTTGTTCAACCTTACCTGCACTACTTCATATATTTTGTGTTGTGTCTGCACAGCACACAGTTTCCACATTGGCTGTGCAGAAATGAGAATGATTATGTATGCAGTGAAAGCCCAGCTGGATACCCTGAATATTTCATAGTATGTGTTGCTCGCTTCGTCTCTCAATGCCACACAGCCCAGCTAGGGTGGTGGTAGCGTGTGCATAATGGTGTGATTTCTAAGAGCTGTGGATGGCTGTGGGCCTTTTTAAGATGTCTTCTTATTTAAAAAAAATAAAAATGTAGTGAAGTTTTTTTAGTGAATTTAAGTATCATTACTCATAGCACTCTGGTTTTTAGTCTCCCAGTAACAGAAACAACACAGCTGCGATGTCAGGAGCTAGTTGATCAAAAGGAAACACTGCTTAGATTTTGGCAAAACAGCCAGCCAGCTCTCAGACCTGTAGAGTTATTATTATTTGTATTTTTCTGGAATCTTATGGTTTGTTTGTGAGTGGAATACTTTTGACTCTCTTTTTATTTTATTTTTTTAACCTGATCTCATGTCATATGGGTTTTTTCTGTGCAGTATCTTAACTCATCTCAACAGCTGCTATAATACCACTAGGCCACTAGACTGTGCATGAGTGCAATTGTGGGTAATCACAGCTTAATTGGAGTAATTAGGGGAATGTAGGGGCATTAGGCTACAGCTGGGGGCCATAATGAGTAGGGGGCAAAAGGGTGGGGGGAGAGGTGAGGAGCTTCAAGAGCCACAGTTGCCCTCTTCACTTAGGTCACTCATACTTTTGAGTGAACGGACAGTGAAGATAAACCCCACACATGACTACATATAATCCGCGCTGTCCGCAGCAGAATGGCCTAAATTCTCAGTACACAAAACTTTAACAGCAATCAGAGCGTAGTCAACAGATCCAAATAATCATGTAGATTCAACAGGTACAAAACAAATACCTCTGGTCCTTGATCTATAAGTCAGCTATAGGTTATCAGGAAGTGCGGAGATCGTTTGTGAATGGCTAAAAGGAAAGAGAAAGGAGGGAAAGAGATGGGCGAATCAGGGTCATTAGTTCAGGCGGCTGGGTCTGCTGCATTCCTGAGCCCTGAGATGGGGGAGCAGCAGAGCAGGAATGTGCCTCAGAGAGAGAAGAGACCTAAGCATAGGGAAAGAAAAAGGCAAGAAGGAACAAGAAAAAAAAGGGGAGGGAAAGTTGGACGCTCTGCTATAAGAGGCCTTAAATGGTGGAACAGACTCATTTATCAAATGAAGTTTGAAAAAGCAAAAACTCATCTGCTCCAGCACTTGGAAACTTTTAAGCAAAACAGTTTTTGTCCTCATTTCTTTCACATCTGTTAGTGCTAAAGTACAGCTCTTCTTGGTTTTTTTCACTCTGACTGATTTTTTTTTTCTTCTTCTTTTAGCGTGACTGTTCAGGACAGCATAAAGAATCATAAGATTGTAAAAAGTTTTGTAAACAAGAAAATCTTTGAATGAGTGATTTCATGCAAACCCGGTGCTTTGATGATGAGCTTTGACTAACGTAATCCTTAATGAGGACAAACGCCTAACCCAATTTCCACTGGGATTAATCTTGTCATCCATATTGTTAGCGTCTGTCTCCTTCCCAATCCTGTCTGGTTCACACCACTGTTTAAATGGGCTTTTACCTCCTTAATTTAGTTTCCAGTTATTAAGATCAACATAAATGTGTCTACACGCTACTGTGTTTATTGTGACACAACCAATATTTCACAGTCCACATCTGAACCTTTTTGCAATGCTCTCTCCATATTAGTTTACAAACATTATATTGACAACTAACTAATTCATTTTACTAATGTACACAAACGTGGGCTCTGCAGTGTAATCTCAGTGATATTAGTTTTCTTCCCTGCAAATGGAGATGTGTTGTAGGGCTGCAACGTAAAATGAATTTAATTAGCAATTCAATTGTAGGTTATTTCTAGATTAATTATGTTTAATTGGTTTTTGGTTGTTTGTACAAAAAGAGGCAATTTCAAAATCAAACTGTTTGATTTGTGTACCCAACAGCCCAAAACTCAAAGATATTTAGTTTACAGTGACATGAAACAGAAAAAATCAGGGAATCCTCACATTTGAGAAACCAGCAAACGTTTAGCATTTTTGCTTCAAAATGTAGAGAACAATCAATCAATTACCTAAATAATTGCTGTTAAATTTTCTGTTAATTGGCTATTTTATTAATCAACTACTCGGCCAAGCTATAATATGTTACAATTTGGGTTTGTTTTCTTTTTCTAAATAGCAATAAATACCTCTTGTAAATACAGCATGTGCATGGAAAGTAATTGCTAGGTCGCTAATTTGAGTGTAGTTCTGTCATAACAACACATTATTTATATGATTTACAAAATAAACTGACTTTAAGTAAATAATGTGCCCAATACATTGAACTGTGAGACCAACTTTCTACTGTTACTTTCTGAAGTTGAGTGATTGAGAAGGAAAAGGGGCAAGAGAAAATTTTAAGTGTTAAGAGCTTTAGGTCGTGTGTGTGTGTGTGTGTGTGTGTGTGTGTGTGTGTGTGTGTGTGTGTGTGTGTGTGTGTGTGTGTGTGTGTGTGTGTGTGTGTGTGTGTGTGTGTGTGTGTGTGTGTGTGTGTGTGTGTGTGTGTGTGTGTGTGTGTGTGTGTGTGTGTGTGTGTGTGTGTGTGTGTGTGTGTGTGTGTGTGTGTGTGTGTGTGTGTGTGTGTGTGTGTGTGTGTGTGTGTGTGTGTGTGTGTGTGTGTGTGTGTGTGTGTGTGTCGAGAGAGATGAGAGAGATGAGAGCATGGCTGCAGGCTGACAGAGGTCCTGGTATAATGCAGTGGTGGAGAGCAGCAACTGATAACTATACTTATGGCCATTGGGGCTCATAGTGACAGCACATGCACTCCCATTACTGGTCCCATGCCTCATGCCCTTATCTTTGGCAGCCTGCCACAGAGGGACCACACTGCCCTCTGCTGTTGATTTTAGAGGAAGTTCAGGCTCATTGAGAATTCAGCCAGGCGATCATAGCAATGACTCAGGGGAGAAACTTGACTTGGTTTTGACAGGGCTGCACTTCTTTGAATTTTAGCAGTGATGAAGCATCTACCTATGCACCCCTAGAACCAATCGTATTAGCCTTCTCTTTGAAGGGAAATGTGTGGTCTTTCAGTTTTCAAAAACTTTTTAACCAACAGGTTTTCTCAGCCCCTACAAAAACAGTCATACTGGTAAATGTTGACCATGTCTGTCTGACTCATTTACTTCTCGCTTCTTCTGTCCAGTGCTGAGTATACGAGGAGTGCAAGAGGAGGACCCCCCAGATCCCCAGATCATGAGGTTGGACAACATGCTGCTAGCAGAGGGAGTGTCAGGACCAGAGAAAGGCGGAGGATCGGCTGCAGCGGCTGCAGCTGCAGCAGCAGCAGGGGGCTCACCTACCGACAGCAGCATCGAACACTCCGACTACAGAGCCAAGCTCGCCCAGATCCGCCAGATCTATCACTCTGAGCTGGAGAAGTACGAGCAGGTGCGTGCAGAGCAGACCCGAATGTTTGAACATATACCATTAGCCACAAATATGAACATGTTTAATGAATTTCAGTCACTCAGTTAGAGATACAAACTGAATTCCTCTGTACCTGGTTTTGTCAGTCTGGTAAAAACCATCTTGTGCTACACAACAGGAAGCATTCAGATTAATTACTTCCGTTTCAATGTTTGGAAGTGCTGAAATGACTATGATCAGCTGCTGTAGTGCTGTTTGGATTGAAAATGTGTGGAGTGATTCACAACCGCAACCTGCCAGAGGTAGCTGAGAGTCTGCAGGTATACAAAACAAAGAGTATATCGGATGACTTCAGCTTGAACCAGTTGGTACATCATATGTGAAAACGTATGCTTTAGTCTAGTTGGAATGAAAATCTGGAGTCATCCTCATTGAGCATTCTTGTATACTCTTTGCTTTACTGATAATTTATCTGTGTCATTAATGGGTGGCTATTGATGCTGGCTTCATAAAGCCCAGTTCAGACCAAAGAATCGCACCAAGACGAGTTGAAACTTGCAATGTTCCGGATTGCAACATTCTGAAACCTGGTTCTCACACCAGTGAGACTAGACTGTGTACCATCTCCATAGCAATGACCCCTCTGTATCTCCCTTCCAACTTCTGACTTTTTAGGTTTTAGTTTTGTTTTTCGTAGCTGGATATAATTTGTAGCAGCATAAAATACTAGGTCAGAGATGGTGAGATAATTGCTATAGCTGCATTTCAAGTAGTGATGATAGGGCAAAAATACAGTTTTATTTCCCTGATTCACTGCTTTGTTCTCGATAACGGCGCTTTCTCTCCCTATTTAGTGTATAGCTCCCTCAACTCTCTCGCTCCCTCTTTTTCTTTCCCCCTCATGTGCTCGTTGAGCCTCCATCCAAAAACTGCCAAACTAGTGCTGAAGTCATTCAAAGCAAGGGCCTCTACACTTCCTCTTCATTTTTGAATCCTATAGCCCTAAGAAAACTTTTTAAATCTCCTCTTCTGACACAATGGTTACCGTTAATGTCTAATTTTGATCACGTTTTTTGTTTTTTGTTAGTACCATATTTATAAAAACATGGTAGTACAGCCATAGTGGAGATTCTATCAAATTCTGAACAATAAAAAATAACATTCCAGAATAAATCGAGTTTTAATAATTTGTTCTCTAATTTTGATCTACAGTGTATTTAGCTCTGCAAACACTTGATTCTTTATGGCACGAGCTGCACTTTCCTGGTGTTTGACTGATATAGGTTTGAGAGCCACTGCTGTAGACAGTGCTTTATGGGTCCAATACTACTATTAACAAAGAAAGCATCCTGATATTACTCTATTTTTCTTAGAAAAGATGAAGGCAGCTGGTCAACAGAGGAGTCAGACATCCGAGGCATGTCATCATCAAAACTGTGTCATGGCACTGGACAGAATCTGTGCTTGGGCTTTCTTGTTACAGTAGTATTCACCCCTGTTCTCTCTCTCTCTGCTTGGTCCAGGCCTGCAGTGAGTTCACCAACCATGTAATGAACCTGCTGAGAGAGCAGTCTCGTACACGGCCCATCTCTCCCAAGGAGATTGAGCGCATGGTGGCCATCATCCACCGCAAGTTCAGCTCCATTCAGATGCAGCTCAAACAGAGCACCTGCGAGGCCGTCATGATTCTGCGCTCACGCTTCCTTGACGCCAGGTCTGTTTGTGTGTCTGTGTGAGTGTGTTGTGTGTTGGATGGCTGGTTATTTTCTTGAGAAACTGAAGTGATCTGAGCATGTTTATGTTGTGTCAGACCTGTTCATTGCAAGCATGTTGGTCATTATCCCTTTTCTCTGTGTGTCAGACGTAAGAGGCGCAACTTCAACAAGCAAGCTACAGAGGTGCTGAACGAGTATTTCTACTCCCACCTGTCTAACCCTTACCCTAGTGAGGAAGCCAAGGAGGAACTGGCCAAAAAGTGTGGGATCACTGTGTCTCAGGTGAGTTGCTAACACCACTGTTATCCAGGACTTGCTGTTTTTGTTCAAGATCAGTTTCAGTACATAGTTTATAGCATCTTTTTAGAAAGGCTTTAGAAGTATTTTTGTTTGTTTTTTGTTTTATATGCCGAAAAACAGCTCTACAGACAGATGATGAATTTTTCATGTTTAACATTTCTTAGCTGAGGGGGCTACATCAGTGAGGCTCCAACAAGACACATTGCCTTTGAATATCTGTCAACTATCTGTCCCTCAGGTCTCTAATTGGTTTGGCAACAAGAGAATACGCTACAAGAAGAACATTGGTAAGTTCCAGGAGGAAGCGAACCTCTACGCAGTTAAAACGGCGGTGGATGCTGCCAATGTGTCTGCGCAGGCTAGCCAGGCTAACTCTCCGGCAACCCCCAACTCAGGTACCACATACTCAAGTCCTGCTACTTCTCATTAACAGGCTTCAGTTCCTTTACATACACTTTCATTTTTACACACAACACCTATTGAACCAAACTATCACTGTACGAAGGACTAACTTTATTGTATAATGGAAGTCCCACACTACCCTGCAAATTTGCTTCAGCCAACTACTAGTAGTAGTAGTAGTAGTAGTAGGAGTCCTATTTATTTTGCATGAAATCATTGGTAAAAAAAGTGGTCTCTTCTAGCCAACGAGTATAATATACTTTTGTATAATCAAAAACCTACTACTGCAGCATGCCAGCTGTTAAGTGTAGTGCCCACATTTTCATTCTGGCTGCATAATTTGGCATCAGATAAACAATTGTAAATCTAAGAAGAAGAATATTAAATTACTGAAAATGTGGAGGACAATATGCATTCTTGCAGACATTCGATTATATTGTTTCCTAGCAATACTTTTCCAAACTGCTCCCCCATGATCAAAAAGTCACTCATGTTTTTTTTAAACAATAATTGTTACTTGTATGGTTTTTCTATCATGTCAAAGTGACATTGTGTAGTGTGGGAGTCTTTGGTTGTCTGTTCGCCAAGATTTGCATTAATCTTGTGTCGTTTTGTGTGTCAGATGCTTTTCTAACATGTATTTCCAAACATTTTAGTATGACTAGGAACTGTTGTGATACTCATGGGTAACAGGAGGGGTGTTCTGTCAATCTCCCATGTGTTCTTTCTACAAATCATCCCCATTATGAGTGTGTTGCCTCAATCTTTGCATCTGTATAGTTACACCGTCTTATTTTTGAACACTTATTCACACACGGCATATAGTATAGTAACCCGAATTTGCTAAGGAAGCTGAATGGACGGAGGTAGGTGATCATTCAGATGTTTCAATTAATTTAGTCAGTTCCCTTCTTATGGCTTCCATATAATCACATTGTTAAAACATCTAAAGAGTGACTAAACCCAAAGCTGTCTGAGAGAAATTTAGAAATAAGAAGTGAAACATGAGACTAGATTTCCGAAATGCAAGTTCATCAATCTAGACAAACTATGTCACCTGAATGTCAAATAGTTTTTCAAAACTATAGTAAATATAGTTTCCTACAAGAATTCTTGGTTCATGGTTAAAGCAGACCACAACACGAGCATGAATCCTACTGTTGGAAAGTAGCTTTCTGTCACTATCAGGCGTTTTAAGCAGCAATTGGTTTGAAGTATACCGTAACCTTTATACGTCCACAAAGTGAAACACCTTAAGTCCCGCACTACTGCCCAGCCCTGACTTGATTGTAGCCCACAATGATGGAGACAAACACCACCAACTCTTGGGAACTGAAATGTCTCACATTCAGCTTTTTTCCCTTCAAATCTATCTATCAAATGCCCAGTCTGTAATCCACACAGCAGGACAGCTCAGCCAAAGAAACCAAATATACTTTATTTTGCAGCTGTAAAATGTATTTTTTTTTTTTTATGGTTTTATTTTCCAACTGGCACACATTTCAGCTGTTGGTGCGTGCCGTATACTAAGTGAACGCCATGCTTTTGGGCTTGTAAAATGATATGTTCAGAATACGCTGGCTGAGAACATTGACCCGCATATGGACGCTGGTTATTAGAATTTACTTCTTTCAGTCAATGTCCATGACCAGTGGTGACCTTTTGACCCCGTGGCACTGTGGTTGAGCTGATTGGATATTGGCTATATATATTGCCTGCAGGGTCACCGGGGTCATACAGTTTGTCTCACACAGGCGACGCCTACCTCAGCCTGCATTCCCTCAACGGGGAGGGTCTTGGCATCGCCCCCTCTCTACAGCCGCAGGTACGCACTGAGGAAAGCTGCAGAGTTGACCTCAATGCCGTTAACCCAGAATCCCTTAGCTTAGCTCCTTTCAACCTCTCCTCAGATCCCGTCCTGACTTTACCTTTGACCCCCATCAATTCCTCCCCCAACACAAACACACAAACTGACCCTTCTTTGCTCTATACAATGAGCCCTGATGATCTTATGGCTTGACTCAAGAGGAATACTGTCAGTTTGTTGCTGCATATCCCTCTATAGTTACATATACTGTACATAGTCCATACCCATTTGTATTTCTTAAGATCTTCAGCACAGAACCCCTACACCAGTTTAGGGGTATCGGTGCCGCCCTCAGTTCTCTTGCAGTTGTCAGCATAGAGCTGGAATATCTGCGGATTGAATCCGTAACCCCTCTGATTAATGGTCAGTTTCTCTACCTCTAGGTTTTCCTGTACCTCCAACAGCCACCTGCCTTTTTAGTCCTTTTTTCCTTCCCTTTCCACACATTCCTCCATCCCATCTATCCATATGTTCACCCCCTTATGTAGACCAAGAGGAAATGTCCTCAAACTGAACCGTCCCTGAGATTGTTGTCTGTTAGTAGACAGTTTTGTTGTTCTGGAGAAGTCCACAGATTTCTGCTGTTAAGCGCCATGTAGTCTAGGATTTTAACAATAAACAAAAAGTTATCAGATTAGCTTTTGGCTTCAGTTGCAGTCTTTCATTTCATGGAAAGTAGAGCAGAAGTGGTTTAATGGAGAGTCGTGAAGTTATGTGGGGAGACACGATGTTTAGTGGTCGCATTGACTGAAAAACAACAGTTATTAAAATGAGTTCAGGCAAGCAGTCAGTAATGCAGACTGGCTCTGATGCATACAGTAAAGATTTGTGGATGCTATCACTCCTCTGTTCAGCAAAAAAACTATTTAGTTGTCCAAGTGTAGTGCTGAAATCAGTGTTTTAAATTTGTTGGTGTGTTTTGTCTGATAGGTGGATACCCTGCACCGTGCTACACACCTGACGGGCGGCTATGAGGAGCTGTCGGGTAGTGGCCTCTACACCCCTCATCGCCTGGATGTGAGTACCAACCAAAAGCTCCTTTTGTGGTGCAGCTGATGAATAATTTCAGTTAGTGTGGTTCGAAGTGTTCTTTTTTCTTTAAAGCAAATTTAAACATCTAGACATCTTTAACTTTCAAATCACAAAATCAATCCTTTCTGGGATGTGACATAAACCAACAGCTGCTTCAAAAGCTGGTAAATTATTTCAGAGGAAACTTTAATTTCAGGAATTTGTCTATGAGCTGAAAAATCTGTTGACATGCACAAAGGTGACCAGGTTACAGTCGGCTTTCCTCAGGGAAGATGACATGAAGTATGTGTAAAACACATTATACATACACATATACCGTATGTTCTGTTTGCTCTGAGTAACCTGATTAGTTGAGCCCATGAAAACACATCTAATCAGCTAATATTTTAAAGAATAGGTAGCTCATAAAACGAATAGCATTTTTCCTCCAACCAGTTAGCTATCTTTGAGGCTGCACCATTTGGCAAGTAAGCACAAAAATAGCTGATTTAAAGTACTAATTATAAAACTCCTTGTTCATGCAGAATGCTCTCTTCCCTGACTGTTTGCAGGCTAACAGCTGGCAGGACACAACAAACCCCCCCTCGGTCACCTCTCCTCCCGGTCCTCCTGGCAGCGTCCACTCCGACACCTCCAACTGATTCGGTGGCTCTCCCTGCCATCTCTTCATTCCCACTGCGGTCTGCTCTGACTACCATCCTCTGTCTTCATTTTCCACTACTCCCTCGTCTCTCAACTAGACAGCCACACAAGGCTGCGCTTGCATTTCATAAACACACACACTGTGCTGGAACACAGGACAGCCGAACGGTAGTTAGGAGGACTTCTCCCTCCACCCCAACCTCTCCACTTCAATGCTAGAAGCTCCTTAACTCAGAATAAAAACGGGATGGAGCTTACTGATGCTAAGACGGAAAGAAAACATCTTAACTATCAAGGACTTTTTGAAAACCACTGACCCGGCTGTGTAGATGATCATGATGTCTGTACATTATGTGTATATGCACGTTAACTTCACACAGTACTCACACAGCTTGTCCATGTGCCGTTGACCTCTGCACTCAACCCTTTGCTTTGGAAAACTGTGTGTGATTGCCTGTATCTCTTGAAGCCTTGGCATTTGACAGCCAAACTGTTGATACGGATCACCAGGGAGCTCTGCTCACCTTGCTCGTACCAAAGTGCTGCCCCGGTAGTTGTCAACACATCTGTTCCTCCGAGATCACCCTCTGCCAACTCAACACAAGACACCGTTATATCTTCCAGTCCTTATAGCTTGATGTTTCATTCTGTTGGAGATTCAAACAGAGTGAATAGTTGAGAAATGCACAAACGTGCATGCACCCCCCACCCCCCTCCATAACACACTCCTCACAACTTTTCAGTCGTTTTCATAGTGAGCTGACATAAAAGATGTGTCAAGCACAAACGTTAGCATCCTTGTTATGGGTGTCTCTACCTGTATATGGGTAGTTAAGGGGATCACTGTTCTAAACTGGGCAGGACAGGTGATAATAGGGCTGGTGAGAAGGAGGAAAGGGCAGAGAAAGGAGAATATCTTTGGTTGAGTGGATGTAACTAATAGCCCTTTTTTGTTGCTAACCAATAGAGGGTGTTGGTAGATGGCTTGTAGACTTAACTTCTTGCTTTCTTTCCACTAGTTTATTTGATTGTAGGCTATTTTCTAATGCTGTTTCACCAAGAATGCACCAGCCACCACCAAAAATGAGCTCAATAAAGCATCTAAATGACGTTGAGGAGGAGAAGGGCGGAAAGATTGTGGGGCATTGATGTGTTATTGGGACAAACGTGACAAGAATTTAGAAACGTGACTGTCTTCCATGCATGTAGGAATTCTAGGCGTGATATTGTTTTCATTTAACCTTCCAAGTTTTTAGCTTCGTTTTTATTAACAAAAAAATAAATAAAGGGTATAATTATTACAGTCAGACCAAAAAGGAAAAAGTGCATCATGTATTGCTATGATGTGTGTGTCTCTGTGTGGGCGTGTGTACAGTGTTCATGGGATGTCTTAGTCAAACTGGCTGGTGCCCTCTGACCTTTGTAGGCATTACAGAGACCGGGTGCTTCCACCAGCCAATGACCCACCAGGTGGGGTTCAACTGAGATCTGCTCCCCATCTGAAACATTTAAGCTTGTGAGCCCGAGGCAACACACTACAACCTTGTCTTGTACCAAAACCAAAAATACCACGTTCAGCAATGTAATAATGTTACTCTGTGTCTCTCTAAAGTTGGTGCACAGCCACCTTTTCAGTTTGAGGAGAGGAGGGAATTATATTTGTATCTGTGTCTCTCTGTGTGGTGTTGTCATGCATCAAGTTGATATGATTTTTTTGGGGGGTTGTGTTGCGACATGGGAGGGTGGGTGGAGTGAGGACTGTCATATCACACCTGTAATTTGATTGTGAGCATAGAAGGTATGCTCTCCCCGTAGCCCATCCTTTAATACCTTCTGTAAAAACCATAACTATTTTGTTTTTTTTAGTTCTATGGCCGATTGGGCAAGGGCTTCTCTCTCTCCTCTGTTACCAAAAAAGAGGCAGCACCGTGTGTAGTCAAACTCTTAACCCGTGTTTAAGACAAACCTGCAACGTTTTTGGGGGGGAATTTTCATTCTTTGGAACTATTTTATACATTAACTGTTATGTGAATAACAAAGCATTTTGATAGAAAGGTAAAGCCTTATGAAGATTTAAGTGTCAGTCAAACCATATGTTACAGAACAAAACTTGAGCTTATAAGCTGGTCACGTGATATCCTACATCTAATTACTTGTTTTGTTACTCATCGCGGTTCATATGACTGTATCTTATGAATAACGTTATCACCACACCAAATTATCATGCCCCACCCCACCCCTTTTTTCTACCTGTTGTAATGGATGTCACTGTACAGTTTGTGTAATGTTTCAGTATTTTCATTTTTTTTTTTTCCTTTTATAAACTTTGATGTTTGGTTGAGATGCCAGTTTTATTTGGCCTTTGTGTCACAGGATTCACGATAACTCTGTATCAATTTTGAATATTATTTAGGTCTTTTGTTACATAACCGGGTGGCAATATAGGGTTTACAGGTGCAACATTTGGTGCTGTGGAAAGACAATTGTATCAATTGAGGTTCTCCAGTGGACATTTGGTGTAATTTGCCGTATAGATTTATGGACCCCCCCCCCCCCCCCCTCCCTATCAGATTCCCTTAAGTTTCTACCTTTTCCAGCCTTCCCCACAAATTTACCCATTTGTCACCCAATTTTTTCACATTTTCATTTTTCATGAACTTTCTGTTCATGGAGTGGCAAAATGAGTTTTTAAACTGTAACATGGACGGTTGTTAATTCACGCTCTTAACAGCTGAATAATGTGACGATTACCGTTTTATGGAAACTCTAAAACATATTCAAGTAGGTAATTTTTAATGCAAACATTTTTTTGAGAATGTGCAAAGCAGTACATTTGCGTCCAACTGAGAGGTTGAGAATTAATACTGAAATGTTTAAGAAAATGACTAATAAATGGCAACTTAATTTAAAATGGTTAAAATTCTTGTGACACTCTTAAACAGGAAAGAGGCAGACCTTCACATTAAAGCACACGGTCTACACTTTGCTCATCTCACCTATAAAAAAGTGAGCACAGTAAACAATCATGATTAGATATCAGTGTAAACATTGAGTGCCACCCCTGAATTTTAGCAACAGATCTGCCAATCTAAGACACAGAACTTAATTTTATGTTTTACTATCGATCATGTTTTAAATCTTGTTTGGATTCTGCAAGTGACTAAATGACTTCCACAGCACCAAATGGCTTCTTTAAACCTTTTTGATTTCTTTGTTTTTATTAGTATATTTGTATCTCCCCTCTTTCCCTTGTATTTACCCCTCTCTCTACCTCTGTCTTTCCATTTCTCTTGTATATAACCCCCACTGTTTTCAGACTTGTGAGTCTGTATGAACTCCTTTTATACCTCAACTTTAGAATTGTTCTAGAAAGAGTAAAACAAAAAGGAAGAATATGACAAATTGTAGTGTTCTTATTAGAAAATTAATAAAAATGATTTAGTGTGATTTTTTTTTTTCTTCAGTATTTGATTTCAGATTTTAGGAGTGTTTCATTTTATAATTTGTCACAAATGCTCTTGTGATAGTCAAACGTAATAAAAAGGAGAGATTGCACCATCTGATGATTAATATGTGAATCTGTCAGCCTCATAGAGACTGAGGAATGAAAGCATTTGTCCAAGGACAAAATCCTTTTCCAAAAAAATGCATCTTTATATATTTTTTTTCATTCAATTCACAATTTCAAACATGGAAGAGAGGTCCTTTGGCAGAAGTTGACTGATGTTGAGCAGTAAAACCAAAGAATCTGATGATTTTTTTTACAATGTGTGCTGGTTAGATGACAGTAAAAGCCGAGATGTCTCTTTGAAATAGCAGGCCTACAGCCATCATACCCCTGACATTGTCCAACTATCTTCTCTGTTGTTTGTTTCCATACAGACTGCCTGATCTTCTGACTTCTGCACGCAGCCAACAGCTTCCTGTAGACAAAACATTATTGAGCATTACAGGAATTGAATTAAGGATATTCATTTATCACACACTGTATAAAATACGGACGTAGTCCCTGTGACATCACCCGTAGGTTTCTGAAGAGCCCAAATGAAGCTCAACGGTGCCCGGAGCCGCTCAAATCGCAGTTAATCCAAAAATGGGCAAAGAGGAGTGGAGCGTGGGTGGAGTTGAGGTGGGACGAATGAAGCCTACGGTCTATGCTCGCTGCCTGTGATGGCACCCACCCGTCACTAAAAGCGGCCACCCCTTAATTACGCATAACTTTAAGTCTGAATATCATTAATAACAGGTGAGATTGGTCAAAATGCACCCCCTACAGTTGTCATAAATGGGGATGTAAGTTATAGGAAGAGGTATTTAGCCTTCCGGGCAGGTTTAGACAACAAAACTGGTTAAGTTTGGGTTCAAATAAACCCTTTCTGGTAGAACTCCCTGAAGGCTAACTTATCCTGTAGTCTTTTCACACAAAGTTGACTTCTTGATTTTTCATTTGTTTGTTTCTTGTGGGTTTTCTTTTTCAGTTTGGTAGCAGTTTTGTTAGGTTTAGGCACAAAAAAAGTACTTTGTTGGGTTTTGGATTCAAATAGACCGTCTCAAGTTAACCAAAAGTGTGACCTTGACTAAAAGATTAACAAAATGTAGCAAAGAAATCAAGAGGATGAATTTCCTGGTTTCTTCCTGTGCCAGGTACGAGGTACCTGATGTGCTGGATTGGATCGGTGTGGTATGTGAAAACCTGCATGACTCACTATGAGGGAGTAACGGAAGAGCAATAATCAGAATATGGGCCTTGTTAATCTAGAACAGGTATACCAGGAGTAAGAGTTGTTTCAAAGTGCTTTGAGAGTGTAAAGTTAATATTTCACAGGCTGTAATATAATCACCTCTGGCGGTTGCGAGTCGTTCTCCACAGGTGACGGTTCCCTCTGCTGGTCGGCACCTCTCCGACACAGGCAGCACAGGATCCACTTGAAGGTCCTCCGCATCTCGTCGTCTCGCAGGGAATAGATGATAGGGTTGACCAGAGAGTTGCACTCTGCTATCACCAAACAGAACTTCTCGTAGGAGTTGGCGTGGCTGGCTTCACCCATCAGGCCGTCCAGTAACAGAGTCACGAGGCCGGGCATCCAGCAGATTACAAAGGCGCCTGCAGAGATGTGTGTTGTTAAAGAGGGCAGAACAACAATAAACCCAAATCCTCCACAAAAGCAGCCATGTAATATGACACCAGTTGTCACAAGGTGCAGCTACACCAGGTCATATTTGTACCTTGATTGCTTAATATGAAAGCTAACTGCCATTTACAACATATTTGCCTCCAGGACATGAGTCACCTGAGCAATCAACCAGATGGATCATGATGAGAAATGGGATTTCGATTTCACTGTGACACACTGGAAATTCCTAGCAACCTTTTTTAACTTATAAAACCCGGGAGTTATCAGACAAGGTCTGACAAACAAACAAAACTAGAGTTGCAGTTGCAAGGTTCTTTATATGTAGGTAGTTGTATGCAGCTTTATACTTCTACTCCACTACCTCTCAGAGGGAAATATTGTATTTTTTACTCCACTATATTAACCTCAATTCTATTTCTGGGACACTTCCCGACACACAACTGGAACATTTCAACACAGCAGATTTCAGTGCGATCCAGACACCGCACAGATACTCATCAACAGCAGAGATTGAACATGACGTCAGGTTACATACGCAGCTCATACAAAAGGGGAGGTGACAGTGATGGAAAGTGCCTACGTCCTAACTCAAGTACTGCACTTTAAGTACAATTCTAAGGTGCTTTTTATGTAGGTAATTATATGCAGCTTTTTACTTCTACGTCTCAGAAGGAAATATTTATATATATTTTTTTTTCTCCACTACATTTATCCGACAGTTACAAGTCACTTTTCAGATTAGGATTTTAAAAATATAGTGATCCTATATAAAATAGAATGTATTGTTATGAAGTAAAATAACCCACCGAAGTTACAGTTTACAAAATGGGTAACATTTAATGCATCAATGATATTAACCCAATAGTGTATCATATAAAATACTGATAAAGCCCATTTTTAGCATGTAATTACTTTTTTTTTAATATACTTATACACTTTTACTTAAGTAAGGTTTGAAATGCAGGACTTTTGCTAGTAACAGAGTATTGTTTAAATGTAATATTGATACTTTTATTGAAGTAAAACATCTGTTCTTCCACTACCTGTGACAGGTTTGATATTTTAAATATCACCCCAGTGCCAGGGGAGATTTGATAAAGCAGCTAGGTCAAATGAACCCCTATGAATTGTTTTCAACAACCTTTTTTAACTTAACGTAACCGGGAGTTTTCAGACAAGGTCTGACAAACAAAACTAGAGTTGCAAAACTGGTTTGTGGGGGAAGTGGGAGGCCGCAGGTAGAAAACATCCAAAGCTAAAGCGCATTACATAGAGTTTTCTCTTCACGTGAAGTGGTGAGGTGAATTCAGGTCAAAGCCATTAAACCATACTTTCTGGGAAAATGCAGATCAGGAAGCAGATGTGAGACAAGGCTGGAACTTGACCTTCGACCCACAACTAGCACCCAGCAGTGGACGGTCACACACAAACAACTTCTCACCCAGAACCATGGAGATAGTTTTCATCAGGTTGACAACAGTCTGCCTGTGCCACATCTCCGAGGTGTGCTGAGACGAGTACCAGGTCTGGTATCTCACATAGATGAAGATACGGGTGTACATGGCCACCATGATAAAGAATGTGAGCATGTTGAAAACTGCCCAGAAGATGAGGAAGCGGCGGCTGTAGAGTGGAGCGACAGTGGAGCAGTCGTCCAGATCACACTCGCAGTTCCAAAACGTCGAGGGCACCAGGCCCATGAGGATGCTCATGGCCCAGATGCAGACTATCAGCAGCACCACGCGCCGCTTGGTCATCTTGCTGTGCAGCTGCATGGTGATGATGGTCTGGTGGCGCTCCACAGCGACGGCCAGCAAGTTGGCAACAGAGGCTGTCAGGCTGATGTCAATCAAAGCCCCGCGGATGTACCACTGCTCCTTGGAGAGCGTGCTGGTCCAGGGGCCCGTGTTCAACATCAGGTTGGCGTAGGCGATACCTGCAAACAGGTCTGCCGCAGCCATGTTGCCCAGGAGATAGTAGATGGGGAAGTGGAAGCGGTGGTTCATGAAGATGGCCACCATCACCATGAGGTTGGCCAGGACTACGATGAGGCATACCGTCAAGCCCAGTCCGAGCACCACATAGTCCCGCGTCGCCCACTCTTCGCTGATCTTCTTACCCACCAAGTCGTAGAAGAAGGTGACATTGTGACTGTAGTCGCAGGTACTCCATATACTGCTCTCCATGGCCATAGCTGTAGACACAAAACTGACATTTAAGGGTATGTATCAGCTGTCTACAAGAGGTGCAACAACAGGTGATGTGCAATGATGTGTTTGGTCAAAATAAGGCGTTCCATTCAGTACGCTTTAGATATTAGAACGGTTTCACATCCTTGTCTCAATTCTTTTTCTGGGACACAGCGGATTTCAGTGTGATACGCAGCTCATACAAAAGTGGAAGTGACAGACAGTGATGGAAAGTGACTACGTACTAACTCAAGTACTGCACTTTAAGTACAATTCTAAGGTGCTTTTTATGTAGGTAATTATATGCAGCTTTATACATCTAACTTGCAGAAGGAAATATTGATTTTTTTTTTCTCCACTACATTTATCCGACAATTACAAGTCACTTTTCAGATTAGGATTTAAATATATATATATATTGATCGTACATAAATAGAATGTTTTGTTATGAAGTAAAATAACCCACCTAAGTTACAGTTTACAAAATGGGTAACATTTAATTGTATGCATCAAAAATGAACCCTACAGTGTATCATATAAAAATGCAAAACTGATAGAGCCCATCTTTAGCATGTAATTAGGATTTTTTTTATATATATACTTTTTTACTTAAGTAAGGTTTGAAATGCAGGACTTTTGCTTGTAACAGAGTATTGTTTAAATGTAATATTGCTACTTTTATTGAAGTAAAACATCTGTTCTTCCACTACCTGTGACAGGTGTGTTATTGTAAATATCACCATAGTGCCAGGGGAGATTTGATAAAGCAGCTAGGTCAAATGAACCCCTATGAATTGTTTTAAAATGTCAGAAAATTGTGCACAAAAATTGCCCATCACAATTTCCCAGTAGTGACATCTTCAGAATGCTTGTTTTGTTCAACACACAATACTCAGTTTGCAATAAAACAGAAAAAAAATAGCAAACCCTCTGATCTGAACAGCTGATATCATCAGGTAGAGTAATATTTGGCAACAAACGATGAAAAACCAAGTTCAGCTTGCAGTGAAACATGCTGTTGATGCTGGATCATACCTTTAGAGGAACTCTTGCGTTGAGGATAGTTTTGTTTCAACAGAAAAATAGTGTAATTAGTTGAAACCTACCGCCGTTTTTAGAGTCCCCTCCATCCAGACAGGTCCGACATGAAACCAGGGTTGTTAGCTGCCATTTGATGAAACGCAATGAAGTCTTTCTGCCCCCTCTGATGTCTCTCCATTCAAGTCGACGCCGGAATTATTCTCACTCAGATCAGCTGGACCCGACGGACAGGTAGCGGTGCTGCCTCCAAATGCAGCCTGAAATATCGGAAAAATAGATACAATGTGTTTTTACTCCTTTTTGCGCCTCTTTAGGGGATGTTTTGGTTTGACAATTCCCCTCATAATCTAATCAAACTGGAGTTACTTACTTAAATTTCCATTACCCTTTATTTAACCAGGAATATTCCCATTGAGATTGAACATCTCTTTTCCAAGGGAGTCCTGGTCAAGACAGTAGCATAAACATACAAGTTTCACATTTCAAACCAAAACAACACACAACTAAACATGACACACGACTAAACATGATAAATGAGCAAAATAAAACAGCATTAAAAATAAAAAAGCAGAGTAGTGCTCAGAGACAGTACATGTGCAAATTGTATTTAAAAAGTCCTTAATCCTGCTTTTGAAATGGTCCAAGCTGATGAGGGATTCCAGTTTGAAATTAATAGTTTCAGTTAAGTTAACACTAGCACGCTAAATAGTCTCGACGCCAAGAACAGCGGCAATAAGGCGTAAAAAAGAAGAAGAATCATGTTTTTAGTGGGAATTGATAGAAATACCCAGTTTGGGAAGGAGCACCTGAAGGCAACATGACAAAACAAGAACGCAGCTTTTACCGAAATAGATTAAATGATACGTTTCCATTGTTAATAAACCTGATATTTACACTTTTAATCATTATTGTTTAGAGGTATCAATAAGGATATTCATGTAGTCACGAACAAATTAGCGGTGGACAGAATATTGGTGTTTTCCGCTGCTTTTATGTTGGAGGTATTAGCCGGAAGTGTTAGTATGGTTAAGATGCACGCCTCTGCCCTCTTGTGGTCACCGTGAAGAACGGCATCACATTACACTACATTAGAATGAGAAATAATACGTATACTTTGTCATCAAACAGTATTAATCCACGTTGTGACACATGACGAACAAGGCTGCGACACATCTTACCTTCATTGTCTTTTCCACCTGGTTTTACTGAGAGGACGGTGAACGGTGACGGTGGCCACGGCCTGGAATAGCACCGTTCAATTTGTCCAACTTTTGTTTTTATTTCTTTTATTAACGGTTTTTATTAAATGTTAAACTTGTCACATACATTCAAATTTTGACAATGTCGGCAAAAGAAAGGACAGGATTCAAAAACAAACAAAAAAATCATGACATTAGTAAAACATGACACAATAACACAATCATGATCTCACACACAAGGATTGCTTTGAAATGACATGATTTTCATAAATGTTTCCTT
This sequence comes from Echiichthys vipera, assembly GCF_963691815.1. Lineage (NCBI taxonomy): Eukaryota > Metazoa > Chordata > Actinopteri > Perciformes > Trachinidae > Echiichthys > Echiichthys vipera. Next base: position 15,257,989 of record NC_139842.1, read on the forward strand.
TTGGTTGGTTTTTCATTAAGTAGTTTTAAATGTGCTATCGTTTCAAAATATGTATTCAGATCAGATTTCTTTAATGTCACGAATATATCAAATGTAACTAAGACACTGTTCGTTCTTAGATGCTCTCAGACACATTTGGGTGTTTGATTATTAGTAACAGTTTTGTGTGTCGCCATAGTGATGAAATAAGTCAATGAGAACCTTCACTGATGCTCTGAACATGAATTTGCATTCTTGCACCTCAACACTAACGTGCTAATCACAGAAGTTCAGACAAAATAATACATAAAAAAAACATTAACATTTATTAAATGACTCATTAGCACCAGAAGTTACACTTCAATAAACTCAAAATGATTGTAGTAAACTTGGCTACATTGTTGACACTTGTTGGGAAATAGTTGATTAAAGCAATTTAACAAATAGTTAATAATGCAAACTTTAGAAGCATGAAACACACTGTATTGTGGTCTTATACACTTACATGTTTATTTTCAGGTTGTTGGTAAATGAAAGCTCGGCAAAGTTTCTTAAGTGGAATTTTAATGTCTGCTGCAACAACAGAACAAAAGACCAACAATGTGTGAATCTAAATGAGCATAATAATGATCTAAACCTCTGTATTATCTTATTCTGAAGGAGAATATGAAACATTCTAGTCTCTAGCTGTGATCACTAGAGGATAAAATAATAATTTAGTCTTTTAAGTCATAGTCACAGTAACACATTGATACTGATGTCAGTAAATAGTATTAAGCATATCTGCCCTACTCTTTGGCTGGTGACGGTTTTTCAGCAAATCTTCACCCACTTTTAGTCCATCAGGTGTCTTTGTCTTTATACTGGAACAAAACCAAGTGCAATTAATCCTGCTACAAGTGAGTCAGTGTTAGTGACACACTTCTAGCTCCAGTCCCACCTGTGTCACCTTTGGTCAGTAAAAGCATCAGCAGCAGCAGGTTGGATTTGCAGATGTAAACGTACTGATGCGCACCATCTACAGGCAAAGAGGCACTGCTCGATTTTCAACACTTGTGCATGCAAGGCAAGAGGGTGTCAGGGTGTTCTTTATTTGACACCGCGAACTTGCGTTATGTAACTGGGACATGGTGTTACTTCATGTCCTGTCACACAGTGGTAAAAAGAAGGGAGGTGGATGGTATGATATAATATAAAAAACAGGGAAAGGGGGACACTTAAACTGATGTGCATTACCTCTAAAAAGCAGAATTGTATTTGGAAGTATATAATTTCATCTTAACACTAGTGTAACAATGGTGTTCAATATAAATTACTATCATTTAAACAGGAATAGCGGTGTAAAACATAAAAGCTCCCAAACAGACAGAAAAGCAATAAAGGGTACGTAACTTTTGGTCTTTGAAGGTGGAAAAGTTGCTGTTACTTTCCTTCCTGGCACAAGTTTTTGTCAGACAATGATAATAAAAGCTCCCTCATGAGAATGTGCTAAACGAGAATGGGTGAGTGATATCAGTTCCAAGAGCATTTCACATTTAAAAAAAAGGAAAAGAGAGAGAGACAGAATTTAGTTTATTTTTTTATTTTCTATAAAAGAGATGAGTTTATTCAATGATCATAACAGACTGAATCAGAGACCTCGATAGACCACTCACATACCAAACAATAAATCGAGGAACATGTTTGAACAAAACCCCCAAAACAGAACAAATGTAACATAAAATAAAATACCTGAATAAAGCAAACTCTGGGCTGAGCTGCGGGGTCAGCACATTCTCTGTAGAACTCATGGCACATTATGTCCAACAGTTATTGTGAAAAGGAAAAAAAAAAAAGCTAAAAAAAGGAATGAAGGTTTTTTTTTTCTTTCTTACCCTTTCAAAAAAACAGTCTAATAATAAAAATTCTATATTCATATATGGTGGACTTCATAGAAATTAAAAAGGTGACTTAAGCACAAAAACAAGTTCTCCTGAAGTACTGTTTGTCGGTTTATTCTCCTCGTGGATAGAGCGCTTATCTACACCGGGGAACATGCCTCCTGCACCACACGCTATAAAAAACAAATGAACAAAAACAAAAACACATTCAGTCACACAGCCGTCCAAATTTACACAGTCACGCTCACAGACCAAACGCTAGTGTGGCAACGCCGGAACATATTTATCTAAAAATCTGCCGGTTGGATGAAATGAGAATGAGTATTTGTCAGATGTGTGTACACTCCTAGAAGTCCAGCTAAAACTAAATTTAAAACCCGAATAATGACAACGGGTAAAATATAAAAACGCTGTCTTTTCCTTTTTTTTTGTTGTTTTTTCTTTAAAAAGTATTTTGTTTTTTTACACAAACTCTTTCAAAAAAATCTCCCTCCCCATTCAAATATTACACCACCCAGTCCTGACCTGCCCCCCTTTTCTACCCCCCCCCCCCCCTCAAAGTGTAATATAAGCCAACGAGAAATTGCAATACAATACAGGCACTGGAGAAAAAAAACACCATAAGAGACAAGTGAAGAGGACGAGCTGCATTCAGATTTCAACCCATCCGCGGTCCAAGCAACGTCTCCAAGAACAGAATTATAACTCACATCCACTATTATCGAACAAGAACAAAGATAGGAATCAAAACTGTTTTTTCAGAGTTTAACTTTTGCTCGTCTTTTTATTTTTGTACTGTTGACAAGTGTGTGTCCTCAGTGACCGGGAGCTCCTCCCAGTCCCTTCGGCTATTTAAAAAAAATGTATTTTATTAAACCTGATTCAAGTTAACAGCTACAGAAAGGTGTTTGTCTTGTTCCCCTGATTGTTTCCTTCTTGCCCCGAGCGCTCTGCCTGTTCAATCAACACCTTTAGGTAAGATCACACGGAGCAAAGCAGCAAGGGGCTCCTCGTCTTCTCATTTCTTAACTGATCCAGTAGTGTGACTGTTTGCCAACGAGCCGATGATAAGACCTTTTCAGCATTATGTCTCAAGATGTAATACAAAGAATGGTGTTGTGAAATCATAATGCAACTAAAAGATCAGAAACGACCGGACCTTCCCCCTCTTCTGCTTAGCTTTAAAGTAAAAAATACAAGGCAGGATGAAAACTTCAAACTGATTTTGTCTTTGATAAATACTTGCTGGAACTATGATAATGCATATATTCAGGTGTTTTTTTTTAATTTGTCACTAGCTACCTACCATGTTTTAGGACAAGTCATTTAGCATAAAAGATAATGGGTTGTTTGGCATAGACAGAGGTGGCGGAGTGTGATGCTATGATGATTCAAAGACCTAAAGAGGAAAAATAAAACAGTAAGATCCAAAATAAACAGTTATTGTAGTATAAGAAAATACTTCTTTACAGTAGATACTAGGTGATGAAAAAAAAAGGTCTGCACTGCTCCTTACTCCTGGTTGTAAATGTTATCGTTTGTCCATGTGTGCAGGCCACGGAACATAATGGTCTGTTTAGGAAAGAGGTGTAAGGCAAACTGTACCTTCTCTGCTGAGAAATATACATGATTTACAGTATGGAAGTTGCCCCCTCCCTGTCCCCCTCCCCTCCCCCCCGTCCCCCCAACAATTTGTTCACTTACAACAATCAAAACAAAACAGAACATAAAAGACCAGTCTTCTTTACCACCTCAGACATCTGGCAGTTTTCAAAACACCTCTGCGCAGTCTGTCAGTACATTATCAGAGCATTTTTCATAGTTTTTGGGATGTCTTTTACTCTTGCGCCCACGCACACTGTAAGAAGCAAACGACAAAGGCAACTGTGCCAACAGAGGTCCTCTTTTTCCTGTCAGGAGATATCAGGCAGACAATGCCAAATTCCCAGGAAATGACATCCAAACAATGGGACTATCCCCACGTGTTGTGTGTCATCAGTCCACATGGGCAGAGCGAGCTGTGAGCGCCCGTCCAGCGTTTGTACTTGGTGTCCGAGGGCCCGGCACATCTACATACGGTCCGTGTCCCTCCGTGGTGCGTGGTCGCCACATCTCTCTTCGGAGAAAGTTTACATAATCCAAGTGTTTTCTTTTTTCCTTTTTTTTTTTTGCAGTTTTGTTTCAGTTGCTCCACTCCTCAAAACAGGTTCTCCTCAAAGATAGCCATTAAGTCACTTTGGAAATTCATGTCAATAGTGGCCTCCATCTGGAGAGAGAAAAGAACAGCTTAGCATTTCTATCAAGTTTATTACTCCCCAGAGTGCGTCTTCAAGCTTTGGGAAAGTTTCTCCTACAGCTACAAATGTAAAACCCATTATAATTTGTAATTGAGTTTAGACTGAGCTTTTGGGATGACCATTTGTCTATCAATTACTCACAGTTTTGCCTTAAATTAATGAACAAAGCTTTGTTTTTGTGGCATGCCTCCACGGTGAACGGAGAGTCAAAAAATAGAGAAAAGTCTTGATGCATTGAAATAATACTGTTAAACAACCGCATAACTACATCCAAACATCAGTTTACAAACTCCCACACAACTTGTGCAGTATCATTAAAGTCTTGTTTATCCAGTTGTGAGCTCAGCACTTACCAAACAAACAAGTTTTTGCTGAAACCTTACTATTTACAACACCTCCGTACCAACAGTCTTCCTTTAATCTATGCCTCTTATCACATTAATGTCCATAAAACAAAAGGGTGCTTAAGACAGTTATCTTACCGCTTCTCGCCTCCTCCTCTCCTGCTCTCGGCGGCGTGCTAGCTCCCTCTGTTGGTCGAGTGGGTTCTGGGTGGCAGGCTGAGGCGGCGTCGGGGGTTGAGGAGGCTGCTGAACAACAGGTGGCTGGGGCTCATGCTGCTGCTGCTGCTGCTGCTGCTGCTGTTGCTGCTGCTGCTGCTGCTGCTGCGGTTGTTGCTGCTGTTGTGAAGGAGCTTGAATATGTTGTTGCTGCTCCAGACGTCTGCGTGGCTCCTCGTGAACCCTTCTGCTCGGCGGCTCCATGATGTCGTCTTCGTCCCGACCTCTGGGAAACATTCAGAACAATAATTCACACCAGGTGAAATCAAATACTAAGACCGATTACCTGGTCACAGCGGCTATATGGCCACTAGAGGGCATAATACGTCACCTTGCCGTACAGGGTTTCTCCTCTCTTATGTATCTGTATCATCATCATCATCATCGTAATCATCGTAATCATCATCATCATCATCATAATCATCACCACCACCACCACCATCATCATGCCTAAGCTAAGTGCTTTTTTGTCTTTATGTTATTACTGGTGTTATGTTTTATATATGGACATCTGTCTATTGTTGATGTTTACATCGACAATACAATATTTGACTTCTTATGGCATTTGAGGCTCTTTGAAGCTTTGCTCAATCTGTAATTACATTAACTCAACATAGAGACAACAAAGTCTTTCAGCCTCACAACTTAATTTTCATAATGAATCATGATGGCATGTGCTTCAATGTTAGGTAAGCTCTTCCTGCCAGTACAGGTGACAAGGCCTCTCAGATGAGTGGGTTCACAGTTTAACAATATGCAGGAAATCACTTTTTATGACCTGTAAACCTATAGACTTGTAGTCTATGTCTTTAGTTGTCTTCTTCTACACAATCTTACCGTAGTTTGTCCTGCTCTCTACGTAGTCTGTCTTTTTCTGCCTGCTCAGCTTGGGCCTTCAGAGCCTTCTCCCTCTCCTCTTTCTCTCGGGCAGCACGACGGAACTGCTCAAAACTGTCACTTGAAGACTTCACTGCAGATAAGGGTGTAGAAGTAGACTTTTGTGCCAGGCTGGCCCATGAGCCCATATTCTTCAGTTTCACATCCTGAGAAAACAGAGACAGGAAGAAAAGCCCCACTAATTATTAATCATGATCAAAAAAGATGTTATACCATAAAGATTATACATTAAGAACTAAAAGAGGCATATGAGATATTTTTTTGTTAAAAAGTGACCATTACACCCACCTGTACCTTTTTGGGGGCAATGGGTGCCTTGGACTCCTGCTTGAACTTTTCCTTGTCTTGCAGAGAGGAGGGTGGTCCACTGGACTCGGAGGAGCGGATGACGGGTCGCAAGCTGTCCATGGACTTCACATCTGTTCAAAACAAGCAACCACAAACAGAGTCTTAATATCTTGTGTAGCTGCTTCTTCTTCTTCTTGTGCATTTAGACCACAGAAAGCCAGCAAAAGTCTTGGTACTCACTCTGTTGGACGTGGCCTGGTTGAGAAGGCTTGTTATCAGGATGTTTGTGATGGTCCGGTCTCATTGCAGGGTTAAATGGCTCTCCTCTCATCCCTGGTGATGGAGGAAGTTTCTCCTCCTTCACGCCACCATGGCTCCCAGGGGCCCGCTGCTGCATGACAAGCAAATATAGTCAAAGTCAGACACAACCATATGGAGACATAACATTAGCTCTGCTTCTAAAAATGGTTATTCACCTTTTTGGACTGGATGTTGTGAGGTGGGGACTGGTGAGACACGGGTGGAAACTGGGGGATTTGTGGGGAATGCATCATGAGAGGGGATGGGTTGTCCCTCATGTGACCTGTCAACAGAAAGGAGGAACGTAAAACTTCAGCCAACACATTTCATTTGTACAGTTTTTGTTTCTACAGTCAGTTAAATAGTACATTTTTGTCTCATCTTCTCAGACTCACCAGCGTTGTAAGGGTCAGCCTTGGTTGGCCGAGGGGAGGGCTGCTCTTGCTGCTGCTGGATGATCTGCTGTGCTTTGTTGGTGGGCATGGATACCTTGTGTTGTGATCCCTGGGGCTGACCAGCTAGTCCAGGACCCTGTTGGTAGTTCAGCTGTTGTGTCTGCGGTTGCTGCGGCTGAGTGTGCTGCATGTGGCGGGCCTGATGTAGAGGCATCTGTTGGGGTGGGGCTTGAAGTGACGGGGGTGGCTGAGCCTGGGTCTGAATAGGGAGCCGGGGAGGAGGCAGCGTTGTCTGTGAGGAGAGTTGAGATTGTCCCTGGACAGACTGCAGGAGAGAGATCTGTCCTTGTTGTTGTTGCTGCTGACGAGCCTGCGCCTGGAGCGACTGCATGGACTGCTGGGGCTGACGGGCTTGCTGGAACTGCTGCAGGTATAACTGTACTTGGTTCATGGGCGTTGTAGAGCCTGGCTCTTCATCGTCCTCCAGCAGCATCTGGGGAGGCTGGGAAGACAGCAAGCCCTGGGGTGTGAGTGTTGGAGGGGACATCGGCCGCTGGTGCAGGGGCTGAGGAGGGTGGAGGATCTGAGGGGGAAGATGGTGCTGTGGTGGCGGTGCTGCTGACTGGGGCTGGAGCTGTTGTTGCTGCTGCTGTTGTTGCTGCTGCTGTTGCTGTTGCTGCTGTTGCTGTTGCTGCTGCAGGGTTGGCTGCTGCTGCAGGGTTGGCTGCTGCTGAGGAGGTGCTGGTTGCTGCTGAGGGAGTTTGGGATGAAGAGGCGCTGCCTTGTGACTGGGTCGAGAAGGCTGCTGAGGCATGGAAATGTGCAAGGCTGAGGTTGCACGGTTGCAGCAAAGGAAGAAGAAACAACAACATAAAATTAATACAATTGTGTTGTTATAAAATTATCTTCCTCCAGAAGATTTTTTTTAAGACTGTGATTTAGGTTATTCAGGGTTCCCACCCTTTTCTAGAGCTCATTTCCTAGGATTTTGATCCTGAACATATCTTAGCCCTTTCAGGTGGTTTTGAGTTCATTCTCAGCAAAAGGAAAACCGGACAATATCAAAAATAATTTTCCAGGACATGTGGGAACCCTGTAATTGTCAGTTATCCAACTGCTTGCTCTCCTAAGTTCAAAAGCAAACTTTCTGGTTAGAGTAAGATCAACAGTTTGTTAGGTGTCGTTTACGATTAATATTGATCGATCATTTCACAAGTGTTCTGTTGAATATTAATTTCCCTATTTATGTAGACATGGTGTGTGTCAATTTTGAAAACTGAATTGGGACTAGTTGACTTTGTAAGAGCCATTATTCTCAAAGGGATTGCAGTTACACCTGTACAAATGATAAAAAAAAATGTAAGAGTAGTGATTAGTATTGATCTGTCAAAAGGGCAGCAGCCTGCATACAGCCTTACCTGGAGATGTGAGGACAGGATGCTGGTTGAGGAAGGGGTGGGTCTCAGGGGACACTGGCCCAGAAGAATGAGCATTGAGGTGTGGCGGTGCGGGTGAGGAGGAGTTGCCTGTGTGGTGGGACAGATGCATGAGGGGCTGGCCGAAAGGCGGCAGAGACTCAAAGCTAGTTTCCAGTAACTGAGAAGACTCCAGAGCAGCTACAGGGGGAGCAATGAAGCCTGCAGGGGATGGCTGCTGCTGCTTCATCTGACTGCTGGACTGAAGGCCTGCAACTTGGGAATGAAGCCCAGTGGGAGCAGGGCCACTCTGAATGTGTACATGGGGATGTGTCTTCTTCCCCTCCTTCACAGACTGGCCCTTCTTCTTCTGATGCTTTATTATTCCTGGAGAAAAAAAGTTACATTAACATGAAGCACTTCATTTAGCATTTTTAGTTGGGGTATTTGAAATGTTAAATTTGCAGTAAGTCACCTGTCGCCTCAGCTTCACTGTCTGTGCTGGAGCCGCTGCTCTCCGAAGAGGATCCCGTCTTTTTGGAGGTAGCCATGGACTCCACAGGCTTCTCAACTGCAAAAGGCAAAAACTATGTGTTCATGCATTTCCAATCAAGCATCAAATGTGAAATTACTAAAGAATCACACACACACACACAGAGCATGACTAACTCCCCTTACTGGTTGATGGTTGGCTTACCTGGAGCCTTTTTCTTCTTGCGGAGACAGGAAGACACATATCTCTCCAGCTCACGCAGAGTGGAAGGCTTTAGCGTCTCAAAGTCAATCTCGATCTCATCGGGGTTTGAGTTTTTGAGCGAGGGCTCTCTGGACTGGATGATATGCACTACACGGCCGAGCTTGTCACCAGGAAGCTTGTTGATGTCCAAGCTTAGCTGCCTCTTCTCCTCGTACGTCATAGGCTTGCATTTTTCCCCTGCAGCTGATGACCCAGCAGCACCCAGGTCGTCTTCCAGGTTCGGAGCCGGCAGCAGGTTGGAGGGATGATTGCTTTTCATCCCTTCCTTTTTACTAAGAGGCAAAAAAGACATGTGGGATTTATTTATATGCAATAGCTTTTATTTATACAGTAACAGCTCAAAGACTTTACAACTAAAAGCGGACACATTTTAAAAACTAAAGTGAAGATATAATAAAGATTACCTACCAATCATTAAACATTCTGCATTGTAAGACTGAATGGAACAAAATCTCTAAACATACACACAACTGTATCAGCTCAAAGATACCAACCAATCATCTTCCTGGAACACAGTGATCAACCTTTAGGATGATAATATCTATTTACAAGAAAAACACCAATGTAAAACATATCCTCCTAAAATACTGAATTGTGCAATGAGTTGAGACGGTTAAATACCCACCTGGGTTTCTTCTTGGGTACCACCTCTTTGTTGTTGTTACTGGTCTTCATCTTCTTAGAGAGCTGCGGCACAGGTGTAGCATCATGGATCTCTTCTACAATGCCTGACATGCCTCCTTTCTTCTTATGCTTCTCTTTTTTCTTCTCCTTCTTTTCCTTCTCTTTTCTCTTTGGTTTGCTGGCTTGTGGTTGGGATAAGGCAGCTAGCTGCTCGTGGACAGCCTTCAACTGTATCAAGAGAAGAGACAAGTCCTCAACAAAGGGTAACAAGGACTGGATAACACATAGGCCGCCACCTTGAATCTACTCTGGTCACTGACCTGTTCCTGGAGCTCTGCCAGCCTTTGGGCTCTCTCCTCTTCAGAGTCATCTGTGGAAGACTCAGACTCAGAGGACGAGTCACTTGAGCTGTCTGAAGACGACGCTACGTGGGCCAAAGGAGGCTGGGGCTTAACAGGGGCAGGATGGTGAAGTGTAGGAGCTGGGGCAGGAACCAGAGGCTTGCTCTCAGGTTCATCTGGCATCTTGGCAAAACGCATCTCAAAGACATCCTATAAAATGAAAAGCAAACAAGCTAAGCAAATCGCCTGTATGTTTGTAGGAAGACTCAAAACACCACAACAACAACAAAATTAAGACAGATACGAGTGAGACGTGATAGACTGGGCATGTGAAAAACTGAGGGGACATCACGGTAATAGTATATGTTTGAAAAATACTTTAAGCAACAACTTATCCAAAATAGATTTGACTTGCAAATGTAAACTAAGCCAGTGACATGCCTTAACTGTTGCTCACTATTTTCTCAGTTACTACATTGCAAGCATTATGTAGTCTTACTACATACCATGGATATCAAACGACAAAGTCTTGACTACAATATAATGTTTATTTATTTGAAGTCTATATTGATGAATGCCCTTTTTAGTTAACACTGTTTGAATGTTAGACCATACAGTATTTACCTGCAGCTTGCGTGCCATAGCTACCACCTCATGGTCTGGTGGATTATATTTGTAGCAGTTGGAAAACATTAATCGTACGTCAGCAGCAAACTCTTGGGGTTCCCGGTATTGCCTGTTCTCCAGTTTGACCTATTAAACACATTAAGGATATGAATTACTTGACATGTCACACTTCCTCTCAATTATCTCATGGTACTGTTGTGTCTTCAACACACCTTGATGGTACTGAGGTCCATTGGATATTTGATGATATCATGATAATCGTGAAGTCCCAGTGCATCCACATCAACAGGTTTGTAGAATGGCCAGGCGTAAGCAGCGTGCTTCTTGGACAGCATATCCCTAACCAGACTAGCGCAGTACCCCATCTGATCCTGTGGTTTGGGGCTGTGGCCTCCACTTGGTCCGCTCAGTCCCATCCCCATGCCTATGCCTATGTGATGCTGTGAGTCCGGAGCATCCTTCTTTATCACTTTTGTAGGCCGGGTGCTCTCTCGTCTGGGTAGTGTCTTCCCAGATTTGGACTCTGCTGGTGAAGACTCACTCAGTTGGTCATTTGCTGTGGGCGTTGTAGTGTCAGCTTTCCTTTTCTGGCTCTTTCTTTGCTAGATGAAGTGAATACAAAGAGCAGAGGAATGGGCAAGAATAAGTGATTAGAATGAATTGCCAAAACTTAAACAAACCTGTCTAATTCTCCCAAGCATGGTCAAAAATATGCCCACCTGCCCGAGCATACATATTATATCAATTACACTCACTTTGGTCATGGTTATAGAGTTTTGCAGCATGGGGGCAGTGCTCTGGATAGATGCAGTGGGAAGGGAGGTCTGAGCAGGGGGAGGCACAGAAGTCATGATGGGAACTTGAGGAGCACAGTCTGATTGGCTCAGGGAGTAGGGAGCTCCGAGCTGTGGCGCATGGCTGGTTAGTGTTGGGGGCACGTGGGACGGCAGGGCCTGCATCAAAGGCTGGGGAGGTAGTGAAGGCGGGCCCTGCACTGGTCCTCTGGTCTGCGGTACTGCTGAGAGGTTTGACAGACCACGTGTTTGAGGAGTCGTGGACGAAGAGTCAATGATGGCCCCTGGTTTCAAGTTTAGACCTTGATGGGAGAATAAAACACTTGGATAAATATCTTGTCTCACGGAGGCCATCTCCAAGAGCAAAAGACGTGTGTAAAACGGTAAATCACATACCTCCTTCTCTTCGTCCACGGCCACGTCCCTTCCCTGTCATGACAACAATCTCTGTTTCTTCCTGAGGCATTTCTGTGACCCTTTGGAGGAAAACTTTCTCGAGAGCCTCAGCCATTAAGACTATGTCATCTCCAGGCTGCAGGGGGAGACAAACACTCTTAGCAAAAGTGGCGGCATATCAGAATCTTCGGCACTTTATGGCAACAATGGCTCCAGTGTAAAACTATGTTACCTTGTTGTATATGTAGCAGTTGGTAAACATCGTGTTGAAGTCTTGGATACATTCTTGGGCATTCCAGTAGTAACTGTTCTCAAGCCTTTTCTTGATTGTTCCCATGTCCATAGGAGTTTTGATTATTGTGTAATAGTCCTGAAAAGGGTTGTAGTCAAGTATGTCAGTAATGTAATTAAGAAACTCATGTTTTTTTTAACAATGTGACACTCCTGGCAAGATGAAGCTGCTGTGATTAATTAATTTGAAGTAAGCCAAAAATAATATACTTCTCTCTTTTATTGCATTTTCTTTAACAAATGAGCAATATGTTTTTTATAGTTAATTTTATAATTAACTGATGGATTGGATAATTAATAATTGTATTTCACCCATATTTCTGTAATGCATACCACCTGTAAACATCTTTATATCATGGTCTACCATCTGTCAGCATAAATCTTTTTAAAATTGTGTAAATACTACCTTCAAATCAACTGCTATCACAAATATTAAGATGTATGACAAAGTTTGCAAGACATTTTAGAGAAGATAATGTTAAAGATAAAGCATGTCAGTGACTGGTTTTCCACACACACTCTCTCTGGCATTCATTTTGTCCATCAAATATTATCTGGTCCAAAGGTAGGTCGATCGATGTGCACAGATATAAAAACTCAACTCAGCTACAATCAAATGAAAGACACATTCACAGTGTATAATGTAGGGCTGTCACGATTCTCCTAATCCGCACCTCAGTTCAGACCTCGATTTTTGAGCTCATGGTGGGATATAAACAAAAACAAAAGATGGGTTTCACATCAAGGTTACAGATGCTTTTTTTAAATGTAATGTGGCTGGGGTTACACCACCAAGCACCGCGACCCACCCTCGTACTTTCTGAGAGGTAGAGATTGCTGTGATTGCATCTGAAATATGTCTGTGCACCCATGTCTCTCTGAAGCAGATAATGCTGCATTCACGAGACAGTGACCTGCAAAATGGGGCTGGTTCGTTTACACATACAGTAGAGGGATGACCTTGTGGTTTTTCACATTACAATAAAAAAGAAGTAAGAAACATACAACTGAAAAGTGTAGATGCTGATAACCTGGTTGCAATTATGTCTAATGTGTCCATGAAAGTTTTGAAGTACATGTGGCGTCATATACACATAAACAAAGCGAGTACTCACAGGCAGGTTAAGTTTGTTCGCATCCACTGGTATATGAAAGGGCCAGGCAAACTGGTGCTTCCACAGGGCCTTCACCACCACCTTGAGCAGGTACTGCAGCTGATTGGTCTGGCGCTTTGGCCTGCTGATATTGATGTACTCTGGGGGTGGGGGGTTGCCCATCTGCTGGGCCTGCCCCTGGCTGCTGCTGCTGCTGCTGCCCGACATCTGCGCTGCATCCGGGCCGTCCCCCATTCTGACAGGGTTGGGCGCCGGCTCGGGCCCCGGAGCAGGAGCTGGAGCTGCAGGGGCAGGGGTAGTGGTGTTGGCAGGACACCAGTTCAGTCTTGGCCCCGGCACAGACTCCACTGACAGAGCACCACTGATCCCATTGCACTCCTCGCTGGACTCTCTGGGGGGTGAGAAATCATACTGTCATTAGCATATTTACATCAATGCATAGTTCGGTAGACCTCTGTTATCTTGCTTATTGTAGTTGCACTGCAAAAGGCAGTAGCACACTAGTCCACAGTTTCCTTAATCTACAGTGAATGTCTTTCAGAATGCACCAATTGTAAAATTTCAGGCCGATATGTTTAAAATAACAATTTGGCAGATAGCCGATGCCGACACCAGTGTTTTTTTTGTTCCCATTTACATTTTACTCCAAGGCTCAGTACATTGCGTCCCAGCAATACAAATCCGTTCACACAAGGTTGTGACAATGATAGGCTTTATTTTGCATCATCATCAACTTAAACACATATGATGTATAGAAAATCAATTTAAGAATTCAACAATTTATGTTATTGCCATGGAAAATAACAATTTGTGATGGACAGCATTTTATTAAAAGGAACACTGCAATAGGGTTCTGGTATTGTTGGTATTGCTAACCATACAGTAAATGACAACAATGACCATTTGAACAGATATTCTCATTTTGCCTGTTGTATGTGGCTGTGGCGTTAAGGAAACAGTTATGTTCCGATTGAAGTGCTTGTTTGATGGTCAAACTGAAACCACCTCACCCTACACCTTTTGACATCAGAATAGGAGGGGAGGCAGTGTCAGACAATTTCTGCAACTTGAAAACCATCAACAATCACACTCAACAAACAACTTGATTGATTGTTGTTGTTGTTGTTGTTGTTGTTGTTTTCCTGCATGCCTCTACAACGTCTACCGCTTCAGACAATCGCCTGCATTATTGGATCTTGGAACAAGCACGCTGCATGCTTATTGGCTCACTGACGCTGTTTAGATTTACTTCGAAGGTATTGAAATTTGGAATGAAAAGGTATTTTTTGATACTCGATACTATGAGGCAATTCCGTCAGAGCCTAAAAAGTATCGAAGTTCGGTTCCCAGCCCTCGTGGGACAGTCACATAACTTCCTCTAAAACAATCGATTTTTTGTGCTGCGATGGAGTCCGCATCACAAGGAAGCTAATAATAGACTAATGAACACTGGGCCCATGGCAACCCTCTCGTTACAAAGGAAACACTGCACATGAATGAGGAAAGGCAAAGGATACAAGCAAGCGCATATATTAGCCTATCCCTGTGGTATAAAAAAAGTATTGAATATCGATATTTTGACAACACTCGTAAAGACCAGTTATGTATTTCAATGTACAGTTTCAGTTGGGAATGTTGATATCATCTTCATACTGATGAATTCATTTAAAAGTGCAACTGCGCTTTATTCAGAGGAGTTCAGATATTTTGTTCGACTCTAGCGTGTGTGTGTGTGTGTGTGTGTGTGTGTGTGTGTGTGTGTGTGTGTGTGTGTGTGTGTGTGTGTGTGTGTGTGTGTGTGTGTGTGTGTGTATGCTTTTAGTAGGCTACATTTTTGTCTTTCTACTCCGTCTCAGGACCTGCGAGTGTTTAGGGATGTGGGTGGACGGGGGTGGAGGGTGAGGGGGAGTTGGTGTCATCTGGCAGCTGGGAGACTGTGTGTTCCACTGCACAGCACAAAGTCCTACATAATGTCCTCTCCCAGCCAGTCAGGGACATCGCATTCAAGATACGCACAACGGCTGTTTAGACAACAAGGCTAAATAATAACTCAAGAAATACTTGACTAAAAATAGACTACCCACAATGTACTAGGAAAAGGCACTGATCATAACATTGTGTATTCAGGTCTCTACTGGAAACAAGTTGGTCTCCCAGTCTCGCACACTGAAATCCACCCCCACAACAGGGCCTTAAAGATAAACACACACCACAGTACAGATCTGTGACTAATCTCATTCTTGATGAGTCACTTTCTGAGAAGAAGAAAGCAGTTTGCACACCACATGATCACTGCCTTGCTCTCCCCGAGGCACTCAAACACAGTGGAGAATCTGACTAACTGACCAATATGTTGAATGACAACACATGAAAAGACACGGCACCGGTTTAACACAGATGGTACTTTGTTGGCTGGAGGCAAAAAGCTCACAAATTAGACCAAATAAATAAGCAGAGAACTCCGTCCAAGGCACGAATATGCACATAGCGCCCATGGCTTATTTCAAGCTCAATACAGAAAATCTTTAAAGCTGGAAACATCTGTAATATTTCAAAGCTTTGCTGAATTGGCTTCACAAAAACACAAGACAATATTTTAGACTGATCATACTTCATCTAACAATTCCATCGTCACCCGTTTTAGTTGACTTTTTGCCGAACCAGCCGATCCTGTCGAGTGGAAAAACCAGCACTTAAACTGTGCAGGCTGACGACTACAAGGCAAGTATTCAAACTAGGGATGTAACGATAAACATCAATCCTGATCGATACATCGAGTCAATGATCGACAATCCAATATCACTGATGCAAAGTGAACATGTTCACTTTAAGATCTGCCATAGTTTTGAAATTCCCACTTTATATATTTATTATTTTATTAAAAGGAGAAGTTTGTTTTTTTTAATTTAAATGTCTGGAAGAGCTCAGTAATAAAAATTTAAAAAGTCACTTTTTGTGAGACTTTATTGATCGCATACCCCTGAATGGATTCAAATTGAATTGCATCGAGGCAGACTATGTGATATCAGAAAATATTGCATTGTTTCCATAGAATGGATACAATGTCCTATCATAATGAAACTTGTGATTTACACCCCTAATTCCAAACACACTAGAATGAGAACAAAAGAAAACACATTACTGACTCCATCACTCAGTTTCAATATCTATCAAATCATCTACTGTGTGGGGGTTGTGGCGGGGGAAAAAACATAAGAAAATAAATGACAGGTAACGGTGAGTGCTGGGTTGTGCCGCCCTATAATCATAGTAAAAAAGAAAGAAAATCATGACAGGCCTAGTCACAGTACACGCTTTCAATCTGTCAATCTGTCAAATAGAACCTGTGACCATCAGGCACAAAAGCTCATCACACAGAGAGCAATGCAAATATAGTTTTAGTAAGATTGACTTAGCTCTCAAGCTACACCACAGTGATTATGAATGAGGTGCCATGGAAATTACAAACAAAATATATCGGAAATGTTGCAGGTCCTCTTATTTCTGGTACCTGGTATTAAGGCGCACTCACTCTTGCCATGATGGCTTAAGTCTAGTTCGTTTGACAAGTGTGAGTACAATTGTTACTTGCCTAGGCACAACGTGCTACCGAGCCATGAGAGAGGTGGGCTTTATTAAAGCATGGATGCACATGTACGAGCACGAGCGTGCACACATTTACAAGCATGAGCACAGGCATTGACGCCAGTCCTGAGATAATTTATACATGACTGTTCCCTGCTACGGACATTTTAAAAGATGCCGCCAAAGGGTTCACAGTAGTCTGGTAGTCTGATGAATATATTCAAAAGCAGTTGGACAAAACACAAAAAAAAACTCAGAGGGGTGATGACGTTGATAAAGCAAGAAGGAATCAAGCCAAGGCTCCAATCATTTCAAGTCATGTGAGTGCAAGCGGGCCGCCGGGGAGGAGGGAGGGGTGACAATCACGCTAAAGCACGGCACGGATCATCTGGGCCAAGTGTGAGTGCGCCCTTAGTAAACACAAGCTGTTGATGGAAAAAGTTACTAGAGCAGAATCAATACCTCTCTGGTGGATTGCACAGGTGTTCATGATATTGTGTCTACACCCTTTATTTGAGAGATTGCACTACACAGCTTCAGCTACACTCATTTGAGCTGGAGATGTTTTCATTTTATTTTCCACCAGCCTTCATTATCAGGTCTATGTCAATTGATCACTAGTTGTCAAAGGTATGAAAAGAATTTTAGAGCAGGCAACCGAAAACGTCTTTAAAACTTGCCACGCATGTCATTTGCAGGGAAATACTTTCTGCAAGCACTAAGACACAGCCAGGCTTTAAAAAATTCGGAAAGCTTCTATAGCTGTTAAAAACCTTGTATACTTCCTGAGAGGGGGTTGTACTCATTTTCCAGTAGCTCTTTCTGATAGAAATGTTGTCTATGTGACAAAAGGCCAAACTTTTTTGGGTCAACAGTAAGGACATAGAGAGCAATTTTGTTTAGTCTAAGGCATCACAAAAATAGCTGCACTCACCAGACTAGAATGACAACATTTAGGCGAGTTACCAGGAAGACAGCCTGCTCTTACTGCCAACGTGACAAGCTTGCATGATATAAACAAGAGGTTTATCTGTTATACCATCATTGTGCCGAAAAAGACTGTGGGGTTCAAGTTCACCAGAGTTACACTTTAAGTCATTGTATTTTTGATAAACACATTATTTTTTTTTACATAAAAAAATGACTCCAGTGATTAAAGATTGAAATGCAACCCAACATGGCTTTGAAGGTTGTATTCGTATTTGCAGCACACCTTCAACCAATTAAACAGGAACCATATTACCTTTGAATGCAATCCAAGACAGTCTTACTAAACCCATTTCAATATAATGCAGTCTAATCCAACATCAACATAAAGCAGTGAATGAACTGTGTTTATTTAGGCCCTACATAAATAACTCAGCATCACATGGTCATTTTACAGTTTAAAATGTCTGAGAATGCTGTGTATTTGTAATTTCAGAGGCCGGAAAACATGTTTTAATTATAAAATGTGATGTAATGAGACTTCCTACTGTGCTGTAGCCTAATATATGCATTTATGTTTCTAGCTAAACCCGTCATTTGCATGTCTTGCTAGACCTTACACTGAAGGTGTCGATAAATAAATAAAACAAAAACAAATAGGGTCTAGTTACCCCCCTAACTGGCTATCTCACTACAAATATTTTCAGCACCCCCTCTCAGAAAATAAACCTGGTTCTGCCCAAACACTGCTGCAAGTAAAGTATAAGAAAAAGGAACTACTGAATTGAAATCTTATATGATGTCTCCATTGGGGGGTTGTAATCTTCCAGATGGGATCCCCTCATCATTACTGTAGTTGTGTACAAAATCTGGAAGGATGCTGACTTAATGGCATTAGCTGGCAGGAAGAATTCAAGGGAGATGTTTTGTGCAACCGATTCAAAGCCTACTGGGATCACAGAAGAAGCAGACAGTTTAAAGTGAGGCAGCATTTACCAGAAACACGGGCAGGTACAGTACAGATGGCTAGGGGAACCAGACAGTCATATATCTACAGTATTATCAGCTCCTGAGTTGCCACTATAGGAAATCTTCCATAAGGACAAAGTAAAAGAAAAAAGAAATAGCAGCAATATGAGGCACAATATGAGCCTGGTCCAGCTGGCTCCAGTGCTGCATGGAGCAAAGTCTCATCATATACACACACACACGCACATATACTGCCAGATGGTCTTCCACAGCTCATTAATATCAGCGACAAGCAAACTCACAGCGAAAGTCATTGACATAACTGCAACAACGACAAGTGTAAACACACTTCTGGGAACACAGACAGACGCAATAAATGAGTGAGCATGATCGACACATTCTGTAGGATTCAGGCATCTGTAGTACAGTATACTGTAGCCTCTATACTCCCAAATGACCCTGCAGTTTTCCAATTTGTCAGACTTTAACTGCCTGTCTATCTTGTGGTACCACTGGTAGAAGTTTGGCCTGCTGTTGCCTTGTGCTCCTAAATATCGTCTCTCACAAACAAGAACAAACACATGAAAGCTCTGGGCTAAATTATCTACTCATCAAGTTTGTGAGCTGAATGTTCATGTTGCACACATGTCTTTCAGGCACAGAAAGTCTGCAAGACAATCCCACATTGCCTGGCATGAAAAGGGAGTTGTTGGTTATCAGGTTACACACTTCGCCTTGCAACATGTTAACTTCATCAAGAGCGTGTGTTACTACAATGATAAATTCTTTATGACTGCATTTGGCTGACTTGGGCCTGCGAGACTCATGTGACAAATGCCAGTTTTGAGAGAGACTCTTGAGAGAAATCCCTTACCTTTCTCTCTTTACTCTTCAAAAACCATTACATTGATATGTAAAAGATTTTCATTTCTACCAAGCCAAACTGAATATTATTCAACTCATTAAAGCATAACTATGGTGTTATACCTCACTGAAACACAAAACAAGTGATCACAGATAGAGTTAAGGGGCAACAGGCAGTTGACCTCTTAACACTGCTATATTTCCATACGACTACACAACGGCATATTGTATTAATTTAATTGTGATGTATAAATGCTTGAGTCAAAAAGCGTTTCACAGAACAGTATGTGCACAGCCTACTCTGTGTGTATTGTTTTCTGTCAAATGTAGATATTGCAATTTGTCAAGGCATAGCCTCTTGCATAGCCCGAAGAACACCAAGTTGCAATGTTATGTAAGGACAGTCTACTGCAGGCTAAAAGTCATTCAGGACTTCTCACTGCAAACAGTCTCAGGGAGCACAAAGCCTCATCTTTAGGAAAAACTCAAGAGCCAAAAGCTTCTTTGGTTAATTTTGTTTGCATTTTCACTGCATCTCAAAAAACATCAGGAAATATGAAAAATGATTACAATCCAGGGGTTTGGTGTTGGTCTTTTGCAACCACCCAGCAAGAAACAAAAAACATTAACAAGGATGAATTAATGGTTGTTCTTTCAACTGTAAATTAGGGAACCTGCTGAGCCTGTTTGTTTTTAGTTCCCTTTTTGTTAGTAAGAAACCCCAATTAACATACTACTACCAATATGTTTAGTTTTGGTTTCGTTCTCGCTTGCTCCCTCTCATTCCTTTCTGTTGGTACACTGTCATTATGACATAAATGACATTAAACCAACCTCTATTCCTAGTATTAAACACAGAGCTGCAATTAATGATTATATTCATTATCAATTAATTATAAATGCCTTTTTTTAATAATTGGTCAATTTTTTAGACTGTAACATGTCCAAAAAACAAAAACAATGTTGAGTCTGTTGCACTTCTTAGTCGGTAACGGAGGTAGTCAGAGCCGCAATAGCGCAGAGCCGACATCTGTGTGAATGGGAAAGATGGCAGGGCGGAACAACACAGAAGTGAAGTGCTAGTTGACCCACAGGAGGGTCAAAAAGTGACAAAGCTGCGTTCATTGTCCAAAATTATTAATAACTTACAGAAACAGTCCCTTCTCTCAAAAGACACAAGCACAGGCATGGTGCTGCAGTACGTCTGTCCTTCTCTCTGGCAACAGTTGTGCTATGATAAATGTATGAAGTTTGTGAGTGGGGTCGGCTTCGAGCAGCTGATTAACAGTGCCCATCGGCTCACTCACACTAGGCGCAGATGCCTCTTGCTTCTGGGATGCCAGTGTTCTGTGTGAAATCTCAACTGGGACGGCATTATGCTGCCTTTGCTTGGTCTGTGTATTTATTTAGGTTCCCAATTCCGTCTTAAGACTACTCTGAAAAAAGGAGGATTGTAAATATGTATGATTTTTGTTTTAATTTTAACCTATCAATAGTGCCGTCATATTCAGCCAGGCTATATGATAAATTAGCATCACTCTCAATGACCTGCTGCCTTGGTGTAAGAGCAATAATGGCATGTGAGACTAATCATGTCTGCAGAAGCCCCAAACAGAGGTCAATCAAGAGGTCCACTTCCTGTTGCTGCATGTCCTGCATCGCTCTCAGCTCTGGAATAACAGTTGACCTTTGACCTGGACATACATCACTGCAGACGGCTGAGGAATGTTTTCTTGGGAGGAAGTGGCTCTGGTTACTGAGGTGGGGGATGTACATCTCACACCAGGAAATCTGGTCCTGTGTGCAGCCTCACTGTGACTGTCCTACTTTGAAAGGGGAGAAAAAAACCTAATAGCAAGATGTCTGCATCCACCATGAAAGTAAATTATTAATCATTCATGTTGTTGCGATTCCAGGCAAAAATGTAGGCCTGCAGATTCCACTTGAGACCCTCACTAAGTGTCAGAATGATGGTCTGTGTTTTGCCTGAAAGCAAAGGAATAAATAATTAATGAGATCACAATGACAAGGCCAAGAACACCACTCCCTGCTTTTTCACCATCCTTTTCACTATTTCATAAAACCACCTTCAACTCTTCTCCGGGGAGCAGCTCCCCTCAATTTAGACCTGGGTATTTGTTTGAAAAAATATGATACCAGTACTATTACCAGTATCTTTAAAACAATACTGATACCAATAGAAAACTTTGATACCATTTATTTCAACTTCATTAGATACCCATCATGATGCCACACCACTGTATTGACTTCGTTGATGCTCTGATTAATTGACCTCATTACACTAAGGTCTTATGTGTTTCTATGTTTTGCTCTAGATTGGTTAGTTCAATCATCATCAAACCGAGTCCTAAGGCTTATCTTTTTTTTGTACATCATCTTTGTTATCAGTCTACTTTTTTCAGCAGGGGATAACGACCTGCCTGTATTCACCTTATTCATTCTTGAATGCACCCAGAATCCAGTTCATAAAACAAAATACCCTCACATTCCTCATCTGTTGATCAACATTAGAAATTCAATCAATCTAGGAAATTTTAACAACATTTTGAAAAGTTGGTGCAATGCTTGTTGTGCATCCCTAGGACATAGCACATAGCAGATCAGTAGCTGTGTTGAGGGCACGGCACAGGTTTTCCATGTATGTGTATGACTGTGGTATGTTTGAGGAGGTGGTCGGAGGGGCCGTAGGCGCTGATTAGCAGCCACGCTTTTGTCAGTCTGCCCTGGCGCAGCTGTGAATACTATCGTAGTTTACCACCACCATGTATGTCTGTGTGAATGAATGGAACCTGGGCTCTGTAAAGTGCCTTGAGTACTGAGAAAGGTGCTATATAAATCCAATCCATCAGCTTGTGGTCTTCTTGTGGGGTAGGTGAAAAAAAAAGGGGATAAACAGCACTAATGAGTGAAATCATTGATTCAGTAGGTTTTACAGCCAGCCAGGGAGCGGTCTTTAACCCACTGCCTCCACTGCTTATTCAGCCATTAAACCAACGGTACCAGCCACACCAGAATTCATGGCCAAAGCCCCTCAACTGAAACCCAATAGCATCTGAAGGCCAGCTGTTGAACCGGTGTGTCATGGCATGGTATGCTCTCCAATAAAGCTGGTATGCTGCCGAGAATTTTAATTCATTCTCTGACCCCCCCATTGATTTTCCAAACAATGACAGGCGGATCAGAAGCAATTTGGAAAAGTGATATTATTTAATTTGTTTATTTGTTTAATATCACAGCATTAATCAAATCATTATTCAGATATTCAATTTACTTGTGGTGCTGAAATAAGCCACAGTGTCACTGTCAATAAAGCTTAATGAAGGCAATAAATGTATATAGATACGATCTTGTCATGATTTATTATTCATAATTAATGTCTCGGGTGATCTCTTAAGAAAAGGTTAAGATTAAAATATGCATATCTAATTTAGGATGTCCCAGTGGAATTTCTTGCTTTCACTATTCAAAATCAATTATACATCGACTGACACAAAGTCCCAATCTACTACGTTTTTACAGTTATATTAAGTGTTGATGTTATTAAATCTAAAACATCCTCAGCAACACAAAAAGTGCTGTTTTGAGGGGGGAAAAATCAGCACAACTGTACAGAAATAATATACTACATTATTAAGGTGATGTCCCCACGTTTCTCAAGGTTGTACAGTGCAAAGGTACTGCCAAAGGAGATACTACAATAATATTCTAAAAGGCACCTTGAGTATGTAGCAGTCTTAAGTATTCTGCCTTTATCCGCCTTGTATCATGTGCAATTGGTCTGTTGCTACCTTATTTGAGTACCTCTGAAACTTGCCTTCAAGAAAAATAAATGTTGCCAGGGTTTCTATGGTAACACTCTACTTCTTGGCAAGAGAATTGTATTTTTATTCTCGATCTTTTGTATGCTTACCAATTCAATAGTAACCGGCAATAGCCTCTGTGACTGAGTGTGTTTATGGACAAACGTTAGTAACAACACACAGAAAAAGCTGGAAAGCTTTGTTTACACCTGCTATGGGTGCTTAAACAAAAAGGGACCAAATCTAACAAGTTTCCCATCATTCATCACAAGGACGCAAACTTAAAAAAGTTCCCCTAGGGTTGATTACAAGCACTTAGTGTATGAGTCAGCGCATGAGCACCAACCATGAGTCAGGCACGTCATAAACAGGAAAAGGCTAGATTCATGGCAGCCCATTCAGGTTATACATCCAGCTGGTGATGAGCAAGCCAAACCCTACCAGGAACACACACACACAACCCCCTTCTTCCTATGTGCTCCTCCTTCCCCCACACACCCCTCTCTCACCAGGAGGTAGTTTCATGGCTTCTGGCTGAATTTTGGATTACAATACTATTCTCTTAACTGGATTGTTGTGCTGGCCGGGCCATGTAAAACCAGAGATAGAGCTAGCCTCACCATGGTCCCAAGAACCATTACTCAGGGCTGTCTTTAATTTAAACTTTACATTTTTAAACCATTTTATTTCAATTGATATGATTGTAAAGACTTCAGTGACAATGTCTGAAGGACAGTCTACCGCACCAGATGACATTACCTTTTCACAGAGACTGAATGTGCAATTTTTTCCAGAAGGGCATCCAGTTTTTGAAAATCCAGCAAATCGTTTGACTTGGCGTGCATCTTGTAATCCATTTATGATCTCCACTACACAGAAACCAAAAACAAAACAAAAAGAAGGGGAAGACGAATTACAGAGAAGTTAGTTTTTTTTTCTTTTCTCTCATCCAAAACACAGGGTGGATTTAATCTTAAGGCTCCAGTAGGTATCCCAAAATCCCACAGAACAAGGCGGGTAATCCTTGGTGTAGTCCAAGCAGAGTTTGAGGGTGGCTGTTCCACAAAAAAGGCCCCTGTCTGGAAACAGTGGGTCCAGGCGGGGAGGAAAGGCTGTGGAAGCCAACAGCCGGCAGGCTGTGTTAGCTGTGTGAACCGGTCCTCTCTCTACCCCATCCCCCTCTCAGCAGTACAACGGCCCAGTTGCCACAGGCTCTTCGCTCCATTGTGTGTCCTCTCCAGGGCCTCCCCAACTCAAATGGACACAAGCGGAAAGCAAGAAGAAGGAGAGGGGAAAGCAAGACAGGGGAGAGAGTGCTCCAGTAAGATCCAGGAGGAACACTTTATTCCTCTAGCTCGCTCTCTCACCCTCTCTAGCACGGGCAGACCAGCATGCAGTTACTCAACAGTAAAAATGGCTCTGCTGCTTCCTCATTCAGCAGAGCCTCAGCCCACACACCCCTCCCTCCCTCCTACTCGCTTGCTCATTCCACCCCTCCCCTCTTTCCCCATCAATAGCTTGAGGTCCTCGCTCTCTCCTCTCTCTCGCTCACTCTCTTACACCTTTAACACCCCACCCCCTTCCTGACTCCTCTGTCCATTTCATCATGCCCCACCCCCACTCACTCTCTTCCTTCAGAGTGATATTGTATGTGCATCCACCAATTTAAGGGCTCCCTGATCTGCTCACCATCCTCTCTACATATACAACTCACATTCATATAGTGGCTGGACTACTTCATTACAAAAGAAACTGCACAACTGTTTTTTGGGCAAATTAATGAGGAAAAATAACATCTTATATTGGGCCACGTCAGAATCAGAAATACTTTAATAATCACAGTGGGAAATTATTTTCGTTGCAAAATGCTGTCTATAACAGAAATTCACCAATGGCTATACATTCAATTTAAGACCTTGGTCACGGTTTCCAAAACCAGGTAAAAAAATATTAAATTACACAAATTAGTCCAATTTAAAAAAAATTAAAACAACAAGTGCGTTTTGTGTGGCTAGAGAAAAAAAAGCAACGCAGCCTTGATGAATGCATTACCATGGAAACTGCTTTCAAGCAGATCCCACAAAATATGACAGCTACAGCAGCTTGGAAAATAGCGTAACGATTTATCAGACCACAAATGAGACAAGAACTAGCTAGCTAGTGCACCCCACGGTCCCTATGCCTCACTCCCCCTCGCCATGAGACTACTTCGCCAGGAGGGAAGCAGGTGGAAGACGGAGCTTCAGTTGACAGCTGTAGCAACTCAAATTCAGCCTGTGCAAACCCCAGCGCTGGGAGTTCCAGTGCGCTGGTGGTGAGCTGCAGCGCTGTGTCTAACCTGTGTAAGGGCAGCATCAGGAAGTTTGCTGACCCTACAGGGAGTGGGGTGGTCAGCAAACCTTCTGTTAGCTCTAACCCTTACCCCCTGCTGCTGAAGGAAACCCTGGTATGTGCACTATGCTACCAGCAACATGCATGAAAGCAGAGGCGGCATGTTGTACACATCAAGACTGCAGTTACACTAACATGAATGATCACAATTCAGGATATGACACTCGGCAGCCTAATGGTCAAGCTGGGGACGAGGAGTAAAACTGAAGTGATCAAAGCAGACTGTGACAGAAAGAGTGCCAAAGCGTGGTATCACCCTCTTTTCCTTCCTGTGGCAGAGCAGCCTCCAGTAATGATGTTCATGAATGTCCGGTAGGGATGGGTATCGAGAACCGGTGCCAGTTGAGAGCCAGTAACAAACTGGAATCATATGCCAGCTTATCACTTCCTTTTTTTAATAACGCTATGCTTTTCACACAGTTGTACAGCTGTGTGTGACAGTGCATTGCAAGATAATGAATCATGTGTCAACTCTGCTGGACACTTGCAACAAAGAGGTGAAAAGGTGGTGAAGAAGACATGGTCCAAAGCGTGGCATTATAATAATATTAGTGCCACATAGGTAGGCTTAGTAGATTTTTTCAGTAGTTACAAAAAACCTAAATAAAAAAGGAAGTTGTACAAATATCCTCTCACTTAATCTAAACTGTGTTCAGATTCAGAGATGATAAAACAGTTGCGTTGATGGTGAAAACCTGTGTAGACCTAACAGCCCCCCCCCCACACACACACACACACACACACACACACACCAAATTGATATGGAATAAAAAAAAGAATAGGCTCTGAGAGATCACGCAAGTTTAAGAGCAATACAGTACAATGTACACTCAGGTGTCTGGTGAGTGCAGTGCACGTCATTTTCCCTAAATGAAACAGCCCACTACCCTGTCCAAGACTGTATGCACCATTCCCAAAAACAATACAGCAGCTGCGAGAGTGACAAAGCGCCAACCTACAGCAATTCAGAGGAGGCCAAACCAATGGCCCTGTCACTGGAAGGGTGGTGGTGGCGGGGGGATCGTATTCAGACACAGGAGAAGAAGGGAAGGGAGGGATGATAGCGAGAGGAAGGGGGAAAGCGAAGGAGAGGGTTGCATTTAGACTGGGGGTTGGGTCGGACAGAAAGGCAGCAGTGCACAGAGATGACACTCTGCAAGAAAGTCTGAAGCGCTTCCATTAATCATCGCAGCACCAGAGAAGCTGAAATCTTCAGGGAACCGGTGTGCAGAAAATTGGGAAGAGGCAATTTGCCAACTTGACACGGTGTAGAATGAACATTATATATATATATATATATATATATATATATATATATATATATATATATATATATATCCAGTCATGAATCAGGAAAAACAATAGAATAAAGAAGGTTGATGAAAGAAGTACTTCTTAACCTAGTAGTAATACCAAAGCCTTTGTTCATTTGAAAATTAACTGAATCTGACAAAAACACTGATCAAAATCAAAATCAAATCAAAATCTTGCTTTTTGCAAACAGAAAGTCTCATATTGTCTAGACCAGCGTTGTCAAATTCCAATTCACAGTTGGCCAAATTTAAAAACTGGGACAAAGTTGCAGGCCAAACTCAATATTTACTAAAGAAAAAAAAAGACTGCAAATGTGCATGTGTTCCCTTCTCTCCAGATGTGTAATGTTGAACCTTTTCAGTGCAGGTCCTTGTACTTGTCGTGGTGTTTCTTATGTTTTATTCTTTCGTTACAGCCATGGTGGCTCTGCGGACGAGACAAACAGCTCTTTACCTTCATAAACAGATAATCTGCCTCTCACCGGTGTTGAAAGCTCCTGTTTTCCATCTTTCTTTTGGCCGTTTTTGGGGAGGGGTGGATTAAGTTTGTCCGAAGAGACTGGTAGCATTGATGCTCATGTTTGTTAACAGAAAAGTAGACGTGTATGTGCTTTATACTCGCGGGCCAGCTCTCAGAGAACCTTGATATGATCTTGGGGGCCAAATATAATTACACCGCGGGCCAGATTTGGCCCACGGGCCTGAGTTGGACACCCCTGG
Organism: Echiichthys vipera; assembly: GCF_963691815.1. NCBI lineage: Eukaryota > Metazoa > Chordata > Actinopteri > Perciformes > Trachinidae > Echiichthys > Echiichthys vipera. Next base: position 15,285,535 of record NC_139842.1, read on the forward strand.
TCTAGACTGAAACTACAGTCAGTTTGACTACTAGATTCAGGTTGAGGGAATATGTGCTGTCATTTTAAAAAGGGGCACTATTTTACACATAAAGTACCGTTTCGGGGAGTGCTATTCAGCCTGTGAAATCAGTTAAATCATAATCTCTTGAAAAAAATGTAAACAGAGAGCCTGTGTTTGAATAAGTAGGTATTTAGGAGTCAGTTGGGTCAAATGAAAGAAAGCTTGACACACACTAGAGACTACAAGTCAGAATATCTCTGTGGCTCTGCTACCAATCATTTCTAAACAGTCTCTTATGAGTCCTCCAGCTCTATGGAAGTGCAGTACTCATTAACTGGAATACCCCTTTAAGCATCTTCACACTTATCAACCTATGCATTTTTAAAGTAATTAAGGATTTCACTTTCAAAACACATCTGAGGCTTGACCCTTCACAGTGAACCATGTAGAAATCCAGAAATGTATTTTACATTCCACACAACACGCATTTTCCTAATCTCAATCCATGCTACACCTTGAAATCTATTGATCTTCTAATGAGACTTGTATTACTGACATTTTAAATGAAAATACATTTTCAAAACTTGCAGCTTTAAACTTAATATTAGATCCGAGCAACATAAGTTTGAATAAAAAATTACAAAAACTTTAGGGGATATTCAACATTCAACACTATATAATAAGTAAATCTTCTAAATATTTAAGTATTTTCAAAGCCCTTAAAGTGGCTACAATCAATAGGCTATTTGTATCCGTATCAAAATGACGATGTGAAAAGGGTCGCCCATTGTGATTAAATACCAAATACGCAGCTGTCTTCATCTTGATGGACCTTTATAGTGAGTTTCAGTTCATTAAAACGGCATCACTTTATTATTCACTCTCACCGGTCTCATAGCATAGTTTTGGGTCACAGCAGGCAGCTTTTTTACGCGAAAAGGTGCTAAAACCCCACTATAAACTTTCTGCTCAGCGGAAAGTCAACGTTAGCAAATAGCTGGTGAACTCAGTACAGCAGTTAGCAACAAAGGCATCAGACATTTCCCTCAGGCGTTGGGAGAGACCAAAACAGAGATAGCAGAGAGGGACTTTTTAGACTTAGACTTCTATCCACCAGTAGGACAGTCTTGAAGGACTTCCAGGTATTATACTCAGTACATTTATTCAGCTAATTTCTAAACCAACAAGACCCGTTGTCCTATAAAATACACCCTAGCTGGCACCGCTGTCCACAGTAGCTGTTAAGATGCAGGCAGGTCTTTATCTAATAAACGGACCACTGAGATAATATGGATGTAATATAGTACATATTTCAAGCTACTCAGTGATCACACAGAGAAACACATGCGAGTGACGCGTATCGAGAATTTGGACAATAATTGAAATTGCTACTTTTGGATGATGATAGTTTCTACGAATAAAAAAACAACATTTTTTTAAAAAGCCTATCGCTTCTGAAACGGGTAAATAACTGTATAAAGGAACATTTTCTGATGTAGGGCTGAGAAATATTTTGAATAGTAATATAATTTGCAGGCATTTATTCTAACCAATATAGGATGATTACATTGAGCATTGCATTTGTTCAAAAATCACTGTGTGAATATGCTCGCATGTCATCGATCAGCCATATCATAAAATAGTGACTCAACATCAAAAATGACATGGGTGACAGTCAAGTAAAAAGGAACCAGTGATTGGTGTTAGATAGGGTGATTCAAATAATATTAGAGCCTTCATCAATATAGACCTTGAACGTGGACTAGTATAAATGGTATTAACAATGAAACAAATAGGTATAAATTGAAAAAGTTATAGAAATGACTGATCATAGTGAAACAATAAAAAGTCAATACTGTCTAATTCATTCCCGACATGCCACATTGTTTTCATGTTGCAAAAGCGAAAAACCTGAAATTCCACGCTCTGTTATATCGCTTTTGCAGTAGCAGCATTAACATGGTTATAGTAAGCCTCATGCCACTCCTGCCAAAGATTCAGAAGTGATAAATGAAGCACATACACTCAAACACACTATAATAGATCTTGTTTGCTCGCTCAATTGTTCCCTGACCACACACTCCTTTTCATTCAGAGGTCATTCACAACTAGGCCAAGGATGGTGTTACCATAGCAACTAAACCAGAGAACAGATAAAAAAAAGTACATTTAGGAGAAAAAAACGGATGAGAAAAGTATATGCTTTAGCATAGGACATGATAATAACCAAAATCACAGCCATAAATAAATCACATCTAAGTCTGTAGATAAAGTCGTATACATGCACATCTTCCAGTTTTTAGACACCCTGAAATGTTGCAGGCAGTTGGTAGGTTTCAAATGGAAATAACAAAACAATTATAACTGGTATTTCATTTCATTAAATAAAAGGTATGTAATTAAAGGCTCAGTTCTGTGAACCCTAAACCTACCTGGTATCTCTAAGCACTTTAACTCAGTCTTTATCTAAAAGTGTATGGTGCATTACTCAATTTCAACTAGTAAAATTCATTTGCAGTCACGTTATTAATAGCTCAGCCCTTTGAACTTGTTTGATTTACTGTTTACCTGGAAACTGCATGCACTTTGACCCAATTCGTTCTCTTTATTTACACACTTACAAGGGGAAACAATAAAACTTTTTATACCTACCTACCTAATCAGTGACTTAATCACCAAACTCAACAATGGCTTTGATTCATTACCATTACATACAGGTCAGCATAATAGACAGACAAAATGTTGTTCCAGGAAGAAGGTAGAGAAAGGGCATATGCTAGGTAACCAGTACAGTAGCCGGTTTCAGTTTTGTACACCTTTAGGCAAAGAACAATATCCAAACAAGCACGTGATCACAGGTGGGCTAGCGTCTGTCATTAGATGGATCTGTATGTTGTCTTACACATAGTCAAGCATTAAACATCCACAAACTAGGTTCACGCCTGTAAAATTGAGGATCCCTCCAACAAGTAAAAACACCAGGGACAGTATGTTAAGTAACGTTAACGGGCCTTTGCATGACTAATCTGTTTGAACAACACCAGTCGGCTGAATGCCACTGCTTTTTTGACTGTCATTAGCCATATACACCACACTAACCCAAACTCGTGTATGTTGGGATATATAACATAACCAGAAGTGGGGAATAAAACAATAAATTGCAAAGTAATGCCTGCTGGCGAGCGACCATCGTCGAGGAGCCAATATACTAACGTTAACGTTAGGCCACAGGGCATAGATTATTGCCTGGGTTTCGTAATGGACGCCAATGGAGCTGTGGATAGCAGAGCTGAAAGCGTGCAAAGATACAGACAGCTCCCAAAATCATGGCAACAGGCACTTGTAAAATGAGCATTACATTAATATTTTCTGTTATCTGCTCCACTGACTGCATTCTCATCAAATGGCCCCAGTCTGCGTGTGCGCCATCATCACCGTGACGCCGTCACCGACAACACAAGACAAGTCGACGAGCAAACTAGCAAAAGATGCCCCAAACACGGTGGTCGTAGGCAGCATTTGTCGGGCTATTTGCAGCATATTTGTGGCCAGCAGTGGGTGAGATAGGCAAGGAATGTCAGATAGACACACAATGTAGATGCGTTTATTGTGTCTTTTTGATAAGACAACTGCCAACTAGCTTTAGCTAGCGAGCTAGTTAGCCAGAACAGGCCGCCGTGCAAGTGAATGGTCTCGGTGGGCGCCGGGGCATCAGTGCTACTACCCCCTCAAGCCTTTTACACCGCTGTTACCGTGACTCCTGCTGTCTACTTATTCGGCTCCCTGAGACCAACATGACTGGCAGAATTAATGTTTGAAACAACGGCGTTTACCTGGGTTTATCAGGTTGCCAGGGCGCGCGGGATCTTTCTCTCTCCGAGGATCCTGAACACCTCTCGTTGTCGATGACGTCACGCGTAGGTCTTTCTCGCTGAGGACGTAAAGAGCGTCACGCTCTGCAACTTGAGGAGACATATCTGTGCACCAGAATATAACAATACTTTTTTTTTTTTAGAAAAAACACATGTATTATTTTCTGATGAGAATAATTAATTTTATTATTTAAAATAATTATATTTTTATATGGAAAATTCTTCATTCACAAATGCAAATGGACTGAAAAGAAACCACAAATACAACCATTTTAATTAGAATTTGGACATTATTTTCAAACATTACATGGACTTTAATAGTAAAGCAATGAAAATAACTGGCATTTGTAAAGACACGTGTTTTTCTGTTTATTATAGTACCCCTATGTATGTATTTCTGTCTGTTCTTTTCTATTTCTGTATTTGTTTTTGTGTGAAAATAATTATATGGAGAAAAAATAATAAAATTACTACTAATAATAATAATTTGGGCACCAAAATAACCAAATCGGAGTAAATTCGACAGGATATTTAGTGACAAAGCTACAATGGAAAATATAAGTGAATGTAATGTAATGACAATGTAATAAGTGTGTATGTACTAATTATATATCCCAAAAGTACCCCCTTGCCCTTATCTTTTCTATTTTTCATTAGATTAAATTCAACTTCCTAAAGTGAGAGTAAAGTACAACTAGTGAAAACATATTTAAAAAATAATCTCAAAAGGGTTGAAGGATACAGTTGGTAAATCCACTGTATTAGTTGTTTTTTTATAGATATATTTGAAAGATAGAGTATCGACTTAATCATCAGACGGACAGTTTTGTAAGTTTGTTGATGTCTTACTGGTCAGTAGAACGAGATCATATAACATCCACTGTATGGCTCTTTAGATGTAATTATCGCAAATCTTACCTAAAATACACACACAGCGAAAGGTATCAGGACAAAAAACAGTGGTTTGCAGCGCCCCTCAGTGGAAAATCACCAACCACAACATTCAAAACCAATGCGTTTATTAAAAACAAACCGGTCACTTACGATCCAAAACTAAGCGTGGGGTTTTCAGATCTCCAATTCTCATTTTATCAAGTGGCAAACGTGTGTAGTAATAAATGCCACACGTGTGATTATTTTCACCTGCGTTAAAATATTATTTGGTTATGACAACTCATGCGCATGCGTCGATTGGACCCCCTGGAAACCCGGAAGTGGCGTGAAGGTCTTTGGCGATGGTTGGAGTTTAGATAACATTTCACTGTTGTTAGCCTGGTGTCGATGTGAAAATGGGTGTTAAAATAGAAATATTTAGAGTAAGTATGTAATGCTTTAACAGTGTCTGTGGATATTTAATATTTCTCGGTTTTTAAGGTTTAAAATCTCACAAATAGGCTCAAGTTTCGTGGGTTCAAGCTAGCTATCCACTATCGTTAGACCGTTGGGTCATGATGTAACGGGTTTTTAATGTAACTCACTGGCTGCTCTTTTTGTTTTTGAGCAGATGATGCTGTATCTATCCTTTCCCGTGACCATGTTCTGGATTTCAAATCAAGCCGAGTATTTTGAAGAGTACATCATTAAGAGAAAGGTAAGCAATGCTGTTTTTTATTTTCGACCATAATTATTATCAGTACACTCAGGGAGGCTTGGTGCTCTTCTTGTAATAACAAATGTCTTTCTCTGTACTATGATGGCATCTTTTATGGTTTCCAGAGGGAGATCTTCCCCCCTGAGGAAGCACAGCATGTAAGTTTAATGCATACAGCTTATGTCTTTATAAAGCCCTTTCTGTGTCCATAACAAATCAAACCACACCAAAAAAAGCATTAAAATTGGCTGAACACTCCGCAAGCTTTATTTATTTTTCAGACTTTATTGTAATTGTTAATATTTTTGTAGCCTTTTTTTCTGACTTACCCCATACCATGCAGTACACACCATGTGTAAAGCTTATTTTGTCTTTTTTGTTTGCAATACGATCTATATTATATATTATTTTATCATTCTGGAACCAACAGATAAATGGTATGATTAATTATTGTGGAGTATTTGTCTGTGTTTGCATGGTTCCTTAGCTGTTTTTGTTTCTTTAACATATTCATTAATAACAGTGCAAAAGTCTGTTTAGAACTACTGATGTACAACATAATATATAATGATGGTTATGACTGCTGTATTTATTTTCAGAGGAAAGAGTTGGAGGACTTCAAAGAGCGAATGCGTGTTCGGAAGGAGCAGCGCATATTAAAAGAAATTTCTATGGAGACTGACAATTGAGGATTATGTGTTGAAGAAATGCATGAATTCCCAGCACCATCGATGGAGGATTATCTGGCTCTGGTTTTGAGGCAAAAGCGAACTGGTCGGACTGGACTAAGAACATGACACAGAAGTTAACACATCTCAAAGGTGTGCTGGGTGTTTTCTGGGGACTAATTGTGCCTAATATGCCTGTGCAATTTACATGTTGGATCTTTTCAAATGATTCAGAATTATGTGTGTTTGAATAAGATGTGTTGCTTTGATTGCACTGTCAAAAAGTAATTCTTTGGGTTATGTACCCAATGTAATTATCCTGATTTATTTTGTGAGGTGCAGTGCCTGTATAAAATGTATTCACTCCTTGGATTTTCCTCAACATTATATCACAGTGGATGTAATTAGGCATTTTTGATATTGATCAACAGAAAGAGAGCTTGGTACCAAAGCATAAAACACATCTCTATAATCTAATTGTGATTCAGAACAAACAAAACACAGAGTAACTGATTACATTAGTATTCACCCCCTTCAAATCAATATTGATCAGATGCACACATGGTAGAAATTACTGCTTTTAATGTCTGGATAGCTTTAACTTTATGTTCTGGGTTGTCTTTTTGGAAAATGAAGTTTATCTTAAGTCACAGTTCACTTACAGACTGCGGCAGGTTTTCATCTGTGATTTATTTGTATTTTGCTATAGAGTGATCATTTAGTGGTCAGTTGTGTGATACTGTGACATCAAACAATATAGTTTCTGATTGTAAAAGCCTAATTACATTACTTTGACAGAGGAGATGAGGCGCTGGTCATGTGCATACTTCTTGTTGACATGTCATTTTAATGCTATTTTTGATTAAAACTATTGTTGGTTTTGTTCCACCTACTGTGACAGATGCATTGATTTGCCTATATGATGTGGTTGTGTTTGGATATGAAGTGCTGCACATCCTATGGCCATGTCTAACCCCAGGTCAAAGGTGCCACCTTGTGACCAGAGGATTTAGTTTGACCAGCAGCCAATATACTGAGTAGGAACATAATTTGAATGAGTAGCTTGGGTAGAGGCATTTGCAATCCAAATTAAGTGTGACCCAAATGTACCTCCTGGTGCGCAAGGCAGACACTATAGATGTCTCAAATATGTATTTCAATGACTCGAAAAGCCTCAGCCTCTGGTCTTATGTGAAAACGAATTTTACTCATTTTCACCACAATCCATGAGCATGTTCACACTATTACCATATATTGGTGAAGGTAAAGATGAGTTACCAGCAAGTGCATGTGAATATGCAATCAAACCGTTGAATTCCACATCCATCATGTTGATGTTCCCAAGTTCCTTCAAATATATTTGCCAATGAGAAGTGACCAGTTGAATGTCTCACAGTCTGTATTTCTTTTTTGCAGCAGTTTCCTATTCATTGCTGCCATTCAATTTGGAAGTCCGTAGTATAGTTTTTTATAATGTGATTGACTGATGAACACTATTACACCTGGGATGGAAGCCAAGTGATGATATTTTTTAATGTACTTAACCCTACTACTACTGCTACTAGTTACACTGAAGCTTTAGAATCGCACATAATTAATTTAAAACTAAATGAATATAGCTTAACTAATATTCCCCAAACTTGTTCTATTTCCCTCTGCCCTCCGGGAAAAGGTACAGAACAATCAAATCCAGAACAAACATATCAAATAACAGCTTCTTCCCACATCAGGCACTAAAATGCACAAACCCTCCTCCCCTCCATACCACTGAATGTGCAATAACCCCCTCACCCTCCACTTACTTTTGCACCCTTGTGCAGTGACACCTCATTGTGTCTATGTGTATATATTGATCTTGATCTCTTATATTAAGCTGCTAAACTGTTTCATTGTCCTAAAAGACAATGGCAATAAAAAAATCAACCATAGACTGCATGGTTCAACACTAAATTGTGGAAAAGGGTGCTGTTCTAGTATATTTTCAGTGTCTTTCTATTGTTAGTATTTATTATTATTGCTGTACTGTCAATCAACATAAAACCAAAGCATAATTGAGAGGTAATATTGAGGGAAAATTGACTCTTGCATCTTACAATACCAGCATCAGACGGTAGGGGGCAGTATTTCGCTGCCAACAGCTGTGTGCAGGAACCATATAGGCTTTAACAACAAGGAAGTGGCCGACTCGCCAGCAGACTGCTGTCAAGATGGCACCGAGTGGACTGAAAGCGGTAGTGGGAGAAAGTAAGTTACACATTTATTGTATAGTTGGTCAGAAGTGTATTACAACTGACAGACGCGGGTAGTTAATTTAAATTAATCTCATAGGAACTCGAGAAATTGACGCTTAACTTGTACAAACACTGCTGCGGACGTTGGTCCACCAAATGTTTCTTCCTGTTCCAGTCCCTTCAGTTACCCAAGGAAATCCTGTTATTGACTATGCTAACCAAGTCATTGATGTACATTGGTATTGCTGTGTTACATGTGTTGGTTACAGCATTTGTTGAAGGAAAAGGGTGCTTTGTTGTTGTTATATTTGGCGGATGTAAAAAGGAAAAGCTGCGACGTCAGTGACTGGAAATGTGACAGGCTAACGCATGCTAAGCTAAAGGGAAGTCCGACAACTTCACTTGTGATGGACTAAAAGAAAACAAATATATATATAATAAAATGGATTAATAAATCAGCAAATGTAAGTAATTATAATCACTACAAAGACAAATAACATGTGATAATAATATTACTACTTTTGCTACTACTACTACTAATAATGATAATAAAAGCAAAACGGAACTTTCATATTTTAAGAAATTAAACATCAATAAAATCACAACTTTTGTTACAAAAAAGTTTCCAAAGTAATTAACTTTTCAATATTAACTTGTTGTCTTGTTAAATAACGTTATAGAATAGATGCATTCAAAATTTTTCTTAAAGTAATTTTAATCTCTTCAAAGACAAATAGCATGTGAAAATAATAATAATAATAATGAACGTAACATTCCATATTGGAAGTAATTAAACATCATTAAAATCGAAACTTATGTCACAAAAAAGTTTCCAATGTAATAAATGTTTCAATATTAAGTTGTTGTCTTATTGTATTGTTTCAATAACGTTATAGAAGAGATGCTTTCAAAAATATTTCTTAAAGTAGTTTTAATCTCTTCAAAGACAAATTGCATGTGATGATAATAATAATAATAATAATCATCATCACAATAAATGTTCTATATAGCACCTTTTTATTCAGAGGGTGTAGCTCAAACTGCTTTATAATTAAGTGAAGAAAACAAGAGAATAAGTATAGAGAGGGAAATGCAAATACTGCTCGATTAAAACAAGCAAGTGATTATTAAACAAAGTAAGAAGCTGCAAACAACAAGAAAGGTAATGCTAAGAACAATATGTTTAAGATAGATTTATACAGTAGGTAAGGGAGGTATAAGAACAATAAAACTAGAATAATACAAAAGATGAGAATACGTTTGTGGACTATTCAACATTTTAATTATTGGAATTAAGTTGTTCAGTTGTTCTAAACAAAATGTACATTTATTTGAACATTAACGCAACCTTTTCACTATATGTCAGGTGTGGTGTAATTACACCCATCACTCTAGGTGTGTGTTGGTAATGCAAGGAACCTTGACTTTGACCAGGATTCTGAATTCAGACCAGCAATGTCTTGCTATTATTTTGTACTGTGCCTACTGTATAACCTATTAATGCGAGTATTGGGATATGCTCCGCCTCATCATATAAAAAAAAAAAAAAAGCCAGTGATATGAATATGAAAACTCACAATATGTGTATACTAGTTAAAGTAAAGGAGAGTGCAGGCCATATCCCTTGTCATATTCCTTTGCCACTATAATACCGAATAAAGTCTGTCATCTTAAGCTATAAACAGCCGTGAGAAGTGACAGAATAAAGTCAAATAAGGCCTGATACAGTATTCTGTCACAGTCGAGACAGGCATCAGGACAATTGTGCATTCAGGTACATGGATTAAGATTGCTAAAGTTGCTTGATGGCTATCTGCTTAAAAGTGAAAAGCCCCGTCTCAAAGCAGTCATCTTTTCCAGTTCCCTGTATGGAAATACTGTAGGCTGAGCATGGTAAGACGTTTGTCAGTGATTCATTTTCCACTTGGATCTGCTGTCAGATAGTATGTTACTGAATGTATGTTGCTGCAGGCTAGATGTAAGTTATACCCTTCTGTTTCAACAGTCCTGACCTCACCAGCCTCAGATATTATTCATAACATAGTCTCTACAAATACCATTAACAGAGGGTGTAGAGCAATAGTGTTGTAAAATGAATTAACTCCTTTATAATTAACTGCTCAATTAAACTTGTGTGATAAGAATCAACCATATCATCTTAGGAATTGTTGGGTCTATGTAAATCATAAATACTTTATAGAGTGTGGTCTATACCTACTCTGTAAAGTGTACTGAGATAACTTTTGTTATGATTTGGCACTATAAATAAAATTGAATTGAATTGAATTGAATTGAATTGAATTGGAAGCCTCTGCTGTGTTTCTAATGAAGTTGAGAAATGGACATGATATCACATCTATGTGCAGTGGTTTTTCATTTTTATGTATCTTGCCTATACTGTTCGTATTCTTGTTCTGTGCATTATTAAAGGTTGGAAACAGTTTAGCTGAGTTGTAAGCCAGCCACAGTCTGGTGAGGAGACGATGGCCTAAACATCAGCCACACTAAATATAATGTTTTTTTCTGTAGGGAATGGTGCCTCTCCTCTTTATCCTGAACGTTGATGTTTTATTTCAGGGCAATTTGGGCTCCACAGTAATACACTGCAGGAAACCTTTAGCTTTGAAGTTTGTTTCATAACTAGCAGCATACCTCAGCTGTTGCGTCTGTGGTTTCCGTTGCTCTTCATGCACTGTCTCAACAGTATAACACAAGGAAGTTGCACCCGTCCGGCTTGGTAAATACATATGCTAAATATAGCTTCCTTTCAAAAATCTTCCTGATTCACGTCTTAGAGAGTTTTATACACAAGACTGGACTTTAACCCTTTGCATAGTGTTTATAGATGAAATTTCACAATATTTCAAATCCTTATTTCCCTTGTTTTTCTCTTGTTTCTCCTTAGAGTGGTTAAACAATAGGCATCAAGAAAAACATGAAGCCACACATCCTTTCACACATTAGCTACTCTTTGACATACTCGATGGAGAAGAATTTGCCCAGAAATTCATTTTATAAATAATTTAACAACGATTGGGAGTTTTGTAAAACATCCCTATCATATAAAATATTATTATGGTGCTATTATTTCTGTTTTAAAAATACCATTGCCAGGTTTTGTATTGTAGTCAGTGCTAAAACACAACTTTTTTGTTTTAAATAAATCAAACAAAAGAAAATATAGATCGTTCTGAAATCATATAATTTTTTTTTCTTCTCTTATACAGAAATCCTCAATGGGGTAATCAAGAGTGTGAAGAAGGATGGAGAATGGAAGGTAACTGTTGCCCAATAAGAATGAAGAAATCCCCTGTTTTTGTCATACTCTATGTATAACCGCTGTTTATCTCATGTTTCAGGTTCTTATCGTGGATCACATGAGCATGCGAATTCTGTCCTCTTGCTGCAAGATGTCTGACATTCTGGCAGAGGGGGTGACCAGTAAGTATGCAGTTAATTTATGGTTTTGCATACATGAGGGATCAAACGTTAAAGAACTTCCAGATATAAGTCGTATGCAGTACATACAAAGCGACTTTATTAAACTAATTTTGATCTGCCAGCTTGTACATTGTATCACTGTGTTTCACTTTCATGGTTGATTGTGTTTTACTTGCAGTTGCATATTCAAAGTCCTCTGTTTTCTCCTTTTCAGTTGTGGAGGACATCAATAAACGCAGAGAGCCCATCTCTAGCTTGGAGGCCATTTATTTGATTTCGCCTGTGGAGAAGGTTAGCTGCTGTTCCATCTACATGATAATATCTTCTGTGTTCATTGGGATTTTCCTCATAATCTGAATTTTTTAAACAAAATTTGTTTTCAATTACAGTCTGTCCATGCTCTCATTAATGACTTCAAAGACGCGGCCTTCACTTACAAAGCAGCACACATCTTCTTCACTGACAGTAAGATTGTGTGTGTCTGTGTGTGTACAGTGTACTGTGCAAATCGGCATCATCTGAAAAACACGAGTGTTTACACCTATAGGAAACATATTTATCAATTTTCTTTTTTTTTAATTGTACTTTGTAAAACATTTGGTATAGTTTATATGATAAGTTTGATATACTTTAATATATTGAACACTTACATTAGGTATTGCCATTTCCAAATGATTTAATAATGTTTGTTGCCATAGCTTGTCCAGATGGTCTCTTCACTGAGATTGGTAGATCCAGAGTTGCCAAGGTCGTGAAGACTTTAAAAGAGATCAACGTTGCTTTCCTGCCGTATGAGTCTCAGGTATGGAATTATCTCCCCTTTTTCTAAAAATAACTTGATTCTTTTTAGCGATACAGTTATATTCTGTGTTTTTGTTACCAGCAATTCCTGAGAAAATGATTTGGCTAGCTGCTAAATGCTCCACTTCATTAAACAGCTAATCACTAATTTTGTCTGTGTGTTGTTTGGTGCTGAGCTTTAACTGCTGCCTGCTGAGGCTGGAAAGAAGTTTGTAAAACCAAATAGTGATGTTTGAGCCGAAATATGCGAAAATGCGCTCCTAAAGCTGTGTGATACTACAAGCCACACCTTTCTCACCAAACACAGTATTTTTTCCCATTGTTAATATAAAAAATATGCATAGTGCATCATGAGTGCTGTGAACATGATGTTGTTAAATTGAGGCAAACCTCCATTCCTCTCCCCCCTGCAGGTATTCTCCCTGGATGATCCGACCTCCTTGTACTCTTTCTATAGTTCTAAACCAAATGAAAACAAAGACAAAATGATGGAAAATCTGGCGGAGCAGATCGCGACCCTATGCGATACACTTAAGGAGTACCCTTCAATCCGTTACCGCAAGTATGAAAGCCTTTCATAAAAGTACACTGAAATAGTTTTCCACTGAATTCGCTGATTCAGTTGTATACCTCTCTCTCTCTCTCTCTCTCTCTCTCTCTCTAAGGGGACCAGAGGAGAATGCTAGACTCGCTGAAGAGGTCTACCAGCGCCTTACTGCTCACAAAGCGGACAATCCAAGCATGGGAGAGGTTAGAAACTAACCACCCATAACATTTTTTATATGTATTTGGTATTCTTGTGCTGCTTTTTTCTGCTAAACAAACTTTGCCGTATAAGAGAATACACTTCTTTGGGATTCTGCATCTCTTCACCTTCACAGGGTTGTGAACATTTCTGTGGTTTCTGGGTTTCATTTCCTGTTGATTTATTTTTCACACGCTTTGCTGGACTTTTTTCTTCTTCCTTTCTGTCTTTCTTAGCTGACATTTCCTTCCTCCTGAGATGGCTCTTATCAGGCATGTATTACTGTTCTCTTTTGCCCCCGTACATCCGAAGTGTATCACCATGCTGTGCTGTTTATGCATTCACTCTGTTTTTCCCTGTACTTGACAAGTTTGCTAAAGCGCTGCCTCATGCTGCATCAGAAGGTGATATTGAAGTAGAATTGATAAAAGCTAATAAGACTTTTACTGCATGACAGATTCATAAAAAATATATGAAAGGCCATTATAATTCATGGGTACCGTAGACTAGATGCTAATGTATTATGCATCTTTGAAGTAAATCAAATATTCGATTCCTATTAGATTATATTCCTTCTGTTCATTGTTTTTAGGGTGCAGATAAGGCACGATCCCAGCTGTTGATTGTTGATCGTGGGTTTGATCCCATCACACCTATTCTACACGAGTTGACCTTCCAGGCAATGGCCCACGACTTGCTAGATATCAAACAGGACATCTATGCGTGAGTAAACATCTTATCACATATAGGTTGCGGTTCATTTGTTTTGCCAGGTCAGTGGGCTGGTATATACGTTGATTTGTGTACTTGTTTTATTTTTTTGAAGTTATCAGACAACCGGCATTGGGAATTCGAATGACAGAGAGGTGTTATTGGACGAAGATGATGAGCTCTGGGTTCAGCTCAGACATATGCACATCGCTGATGTCACTAAGTAAGTCTTTCGCAACCCAATGAGAATATCACTTGTGTCATATCTCTACATGATTTGATCTCACACTGTCATCCTTCCTGAAAAAATCTGCCTTCTCCTGGTTTAATGTTACAACTTCAAAACCCACTTTGAAGAATTTTACATTATACCTTGCCATAAATTAAACTAACAAGTTAGCATCATATTTGATGGTGTAATGAAAAGAGGCCCTTTGCTAGTTTGCAGTAATAAAGAATAATTATTATTAAAGTGGCCATTATCCTTTTTTTTTTAAGTTAAAATACAAAAGTTATTGGACTGATGTTGAGGATTTAAGATAAGTGTGTTTAGATAAATAAAGATAATGAGTAACACTTTGATCTCTCAGTTATTGATTGTTTAGTTATTATTATTTATTATAACATAATTACTAATTGTAATTAATTACTATTATAATGTTATTAATTAAATATACCCAAGGTGGCTAATCATTTTCAAAACTAATTTTTGCAGGAAAGTGACAGAACTTCTTCGCACCTTTTGTGAGAGCAAGAGAATGTGCACTGACAATGTGAGTGTTTATGTGCCGTACTCATTAATTTTTTCTATAGATGTTCGCGATATAAGATGAACACAACTTTAATGTTAAAATGCAGTTTTTGTAAAAAAATATTTTGCATTTCAGGCCAACATAAAAGATCTCTCTCAGATGTTAAAGAAGATGCCACAGTATCAGAAGGAGCTAAGCATGGTGAGTGGGAGGAAGAAAAGCCAACTCTTCACCATTAACATTATCATCTAAAGGCTCATTTATGCTCCCTTCACGTACAAAAATAGATACGTTAATTTCAAATGATCTAACTGTCACTGCCTACATACTTTTATGCATCTTTACTTTACTTTGGCATACATGTTAAGCAATACATCCACAGAAGGCTCAGTTCGGAGTCAAAGGTTTCAACATGGTGACAGTGGAGGTGGTCATTAAAAGGCGAAAGCAGAGGCAGAATGTAGACGGCGATGGTGTGTGAGGCCATTAAATACATCTATAAAATTTATACATCCATGCATACATCGCTCTATGGTCATGTCTCACTGGAAATTGGCTACACTGCACCATGATTTCCGGTGGTACTGCCCATATCTGTAAGCTTTAGCTCTATTGTAACGCAAATACTGTCTGGACTGTTCAAGATTAGGACAATAAACAACTGACATTTTCCCTCAATTATGATTTTGAACATATTTTATTAGGAAATACTTCTGACCGTCAATTAGACAGTTAGTTTGAACAAGTCTTAACTAAAAAATTACTCGCATTCTAGTTAATTTCCCCTCAAATTGACTGTCCATTATGACAAGAATCCCTTTAGTAACTCCAGAAATCTCATATCAGAGTTGTCAGTCTCGCTTGTAGCTCTGAAAAAAGTTTCATTGGTTTTATATATCATATGATGATGAACTGCATGATAATTAATCAATCATTACTCATTTCCATTCACAGTACTCTACTCACTTGCACCTAGCCGAAGCTTGTATGAAGAAATTCAAGGCTTCTCTTGATAAGCTTTGTGAAGTGGAACAGGTCAGTACTCTTGAGGGGTGTAAAACTCAAATGAATCATTTTTGACATTCGGACCCTGGACACAAACGGCTCTGATGGATTTAAAAAATAATCGCATTGTTAGAATGTTTTCAATTACGCTGTGAAGGACCGGTTCATTTAATTAACAGTTTTATGACAATAAAGCTATAGTTGTCCTGTACATCTGTATTTGGTGGTATAAATAGAAACACGATAATATCCCCTTGATCCCTGAAGAGAAAGGCATCCATCAACTTTTATATTCTTGTCTCATCATCAGTTGTGTGTAAACGACCTGTCAGGCTTAACTTTTATATCACAGAGGATTAACCAAATGTCCCAATGTGTTAGTCACTGACAGTAAGTATCTTATAGGGAATGTCTGACATAGAATTACCGTCCCACTCACTCTGCACATGGCGTCTTCATTTATAGCTCCATCACTCTTGTGATATTTAATGGAGAGTGGTAATATTACATAAGAAGCTTGGAACCGGACATTAACATCCATATATCTATAAAAATGCAGAAGAAGCTGGCATGTTATTACTGAGTGTAAAGGCATTTTAATAACGCATGTCCTTCTTGGTAATGTAGAAAGCCTTCCATCAACATGAGCCTGGGATAAAGCCACGGTCAAGACCAGTAGCCAAGCCCCAGTGTGTTGGTTGTATAAGCCAGACATGCTTTGTCTCCCAGAGGGGATGTATTCTGCAAACATTTAGTATCAGATGACTCACAAGCACACAAAAGATGATAAGCTATGCATGATTGTGGCATTATGATATGCAAGTGTTAATGGGGCCTTTTTGTATGAATGACTCACTCAACTGCACTAATGGATTGTCAGCATGTCTGAAAGCAGCCTCTTTAATCCAATGGGCATGTTTTGGCTCAATGGTGGACAGTGGGATCCAAACAGCAACAGCTCTCTGTCAGCTGTCATTCGTTTTAGTGTTTTACATTGTTGGGCAACCCAATACAGTATGTGTGGTTATAAACAAAGCGATGTGCTTTATTTTAAAGCTGTATTATTTTATGTGCTCTTGTAGCCACTCTCCAGTTTCAGTTGCTCACAATAAAAAATGTGTTGTCTATTGGCCCTAACAAGGCTTAGTCCAAGTTCATCATAAAGCTTAACAAGAGTTTTTAGGGGGTCAGGCAGTGCCCAGGATTACATTAAAGGGAAATCCCAAAGCTAGATGTAAGTATAAAAGCCAAGTTAAGTGGCCAATATCTGTCATTATATCTGACATTGCTAATGGTTTATAAATGTAACTCTGGAGGTTTACGGTGCGATTTAGGGCTGTTTCTTTCATTACCCCCACCCAGGGTTATATTTTCGCTTCAGTTTGTTTGTCTGTTTGCAGGGTTATGGAAAAACTACTGGCCCGATTTTGATGAAACATGGTGGAAGGGTGTAACATGGGTCAAAAAATAACCCATTCAATTTTGGAGCGACTCCATCACAAGTCGGATACACACATTATTTTTAACTTTCATTACCATTGGAATACAGGGCATCACGTTTCTGAGTGCCCTTTTACATTCTGTTGAGTGAAAATGTTTAAATATTTTTAAATTATTATACGGAGCAGTTTACAACTTATGTAACGCCAGAATTATCCTTAAAATAAGTTAAATGAATGCAATTGTACTAACAACATAGTATTGCCATTAAAAATGGAAGAAGTAGTAGGAAAAAAAATAGAATAAGGTTTGAAGGCAAGTCATCCTCCTGTGTCAGCTGCTCTGCGAGTCGTCTGTCAGCTGACATAAGTTGTAATCAGTAACTGAGATTCCAGTTGAAGTTAATGGCTAACCACGGGTTTGTCTTCCACAGGACCTGGCAATGGGAGCCAATGCAGAAGGGGAGCCTCTTAAGGATGCCATGAAGAGCATTGTTCCTGTGCTGCTCAACAATGAGATTGAGGCCTATGAGAAGATCCGCATCATTCTGCTGTTCATATTCCATAAGAAAAAAGGTATGCCCTAGTCACAACTCTGTGTTGTTCTGTTTTGACAAATATAAAAACAATGTTTTTAACAAAAGCAGGGTGACTGTTGATTAGAAGGGTTGATATATATATATATATATATATATATATATATATATATATATATATATATATATATATATAGTGAATAGCAGAGAATCAAGTGTTATCATTGCCTGCACCATCTTTATATATCTGGTTGTCCATGTAGGCATTGGGGAAGAGAACCTTGCCAAGCTCATCCAGCATGCAAACATACAGGCCGACAGCAACATCATCACCAACCTGCAGAACCTAGGCTGTAACATTATAGCTGGGGTAAATTTCTTGCTTGCAGTGTGGTTACAGTTTCAAATGTCATTTTCCCTCAGTATTTTTTACATACTTCACGTTGTTTGTTAGGGTCGCAATGCTGGAAAATTGCTACCAGAGCGGAAGGAGCGCACCGAAAGCACATACCAGCTCTCTAGATGGGCACCCATCATCAAAGACGTCATGGAGGTATTAAAGCCAAAATTAGGTTTTTGATCTTGCTGGCACATCTGCTCAGTTTTGACTTCTGCTTTTACACTATCTGTATTTCTGTATCACAGAATGCAATTGAAGACAAACTGGACAGAAAGCAGTGGCCATTTATCTCTGATCCTGCTCCCATCAACACAACTCAGACTGCGGTCAGGTGGGTGCAAACAGAACAGAATTGTATGTTAAGAAAGAATTGGTTATTGAGTAATAACAAAAACAAATCCCATGTTTCTTTTTTCTTATGTTCCAAAAACATTGTTTTGCTTCTTTTTATTTAAAATAAAATAAGATATTAAGTGGGTTAGCAGACAGATTACTGTTGTCAAATAAAAGCTTTTATTCCTGTCACTGAGTTGTAGGCAAGGTTTGACAAATTGAGGTAAAAAGGTGAAATTGAGCCAGTTTTGCTTTAGATGCTCTATTATCCCCCAGGGAACTCCTATCATGATGATAGTGCTTCTACAAACCACTCTCCTGGACCTGGGTTCACTCATAATCTGCATAATGCACAATGCTTATCCACTTCCTGTTTAGCAAAGTGCAGAATTAAAACTGAGTAGTCATTAATATTAACACTAGAATATGGGCTGGTTATGTAGGGCCGGCTTTATAAAACCGGACACTGGCTGTTATCACAGTCCCACATGTGCATCGACTTATTCCTTATACATCCTCAGCCACTGGCCTGCAGACTGGGAAAACCTGGGTGATCTGACTAATTTATCTATTTCTTTATCCCATAAAAATAATAATAAAGGTAATAATAATAATATTGTTTATTGTCCACAAAATTAGAAATTTGCCTTCAACTTTACAGGTTGGTTAAAACACATCAGTCAAACAATACTTTTCCAGTAAAGACTACAATAATGGACATTGTTCCGGTGTGAATGCTGTTTACGAATTTAGCAAAGTTATTGCATTTGGTACAAAATACTTTTAGTAAATTGTCTTTGTTGATGCAGCAGCTCTGTAGCATCTTCCAGGGGGTCATTTTATGAATTCTTTAAAGAGGGGATGAACAGGATCGGACACAAATCATCTTGCTTTTTGTTCTACCTGCATGTTATTTATATACATCCCAGTTATTTCTGTTATTTCCCAAAGATTTTAGTGGCTATGTTTGTGATACTGGACAATCTATTTATGTCCGTAGCTCCTATGTGCCCAATACCATGCACTTATATCAAAATTAAACAGATTTTGGCATCCACATTAATGTACCAGTGAACCAATCTCATGTGAATATTGTATTAAAGAGAAGCAATGCATACTATTTCAGGTAGTTGGTTATTGGAAATTGGTATGATCGTGGATGGGTTATTGAGACTGGCTGCTCACAAAATGGCTGTGATTTTATTAAAATCTACTTTTTGCTCAATTATTGTCTTACAGCAGTGCACGTTTTGGACACTGGCACAAAAATAAATCTCCAACAGAATATCGCTCTGGCCCTCGACTTATAATATTTGTGATCGGTGGGGTGTCACATTCAGAGATGCGCTCTGCCTATGAAGTCACTCGAGCCACTGATGGGAAATGGGAAGTGCTGATTGGTAAGCAATCACTGTTGAGGAGGCTGTTTTTTCCCAAAAATAAAGCATTAAAGAGGTTTTGTGTCTTTACAAATATCACTTTCTCCTTGACAGGGTCATCTCACATCCTGACTCCAACCAGCTTCCTTAATGACCTGAAGAGTTTGGACCAAGTTCCTAATCCTGATTGTTAGTTAGACCCTGAACAGGGAAGCACATACTAGAATAAGGGTTAAGTCTTTCCTCGACGTTGACGTCTAAAATGAAACAATCTTAGATGTAGCCACGGAAGGAAACATGTGATTGATGTTTTGTTTTAGCATGGTCTTTTTATTGTTTGTTGTCAATCGGGTTCTGTATACTGCTGTGATTTAAATTGTATTAAAATATTTAATTAGATATTATGAATGTTTAGATTATTTAACTATTCTCAATCAAATTCTTATTTTTGTTACTACAATATATATTTGATTTCCCTAATTTTGTACTCAAGAAATTGCATAATTCCCACAGAACTGTGTCATCTCACACCAAAAATCGTATCAAGCCTAATGTAGATGTACATAAGTCTTTAGAAGTATGTATCGTGCATTTAGTGACAAAGTGTGGAATACCTTTTTTTTTTTTTTTTTTCTGCAGGTACTTTTTTCTTTTTTTTTAGAATTTCATCTCCAACAAAATGTCTCAACTGCTGTCTGAGATCTTGCACATTTACCATATACTTTAATATATTGCTGGGAGCAAGTGTGGTTGGTGTTTGTTTCTTTGTTGTTAAAAATGAGTAATAAAAGAAACATGATATTCACTTTAAATTGTGTGCTGTGCATAGTGTCCCAGAGGACTTCCATTCCATTGTGACAAAATAATCTAACTCATGGCCCGTTTATAAGCCTTCTTACACCCACTTATCCTAGAGTTAGAAATAAGCTTGCGTGCTTAAAATCTTGTAGGTTTTTTTTTCAACTACCTATAACATGCTCTCTAAATATCTGTGCCTTCAAAAGAATAGAATAGAGAAGAGTAGATATAATGTGATCAAATGTGGGCAGAACATCTTTCCTCCTCATGACCTTAAAAGTTTACAGCTTTAAGAGTATTTTGATACTTCATTGTTCAGTTTTCCATGTTGTGAGTATAAGGCCATTAATGACCCTTTTCACCTGTATATCTGACTGCATTTATAAACCGTATTTGTAAATGGATTTTTATGTTTGACCTTCACGGCAGTGGCAGTTGTAGTCACGTCAATATCACAATGTGGGCATATGCCCACTTCCACCACATATTCCAATGTGGAGGCTTCAAAATGCAAACATGAACTTTAAGTACAGTGTTGGGTCATAAGGGAAAATATATACACCTATCAGTGAAGAAGATCATCCCTCTCCATGTTGAGGATTATGTTTTCATCTGGGATTACAGATGGTAATATTACGCTCAGGATACTGGCTTGGGTCTTAATGGCAATGGGTTAATACTTAGGACTTAACTCTATTTAAAAGCCTTCCACCAAGCCATATCCAGTCCACATTTGGACTAGCATCAATCAGGACTCTTTATTTCTATTGCACATACAATATTTACATTCAAGAAGTATTGAATGGGTTCTCTATCACTTACAAGAATTACTTTTCTGTAACTGTGCTGTTTTACATTTTATCTAATTTTCACTAGGGGACACTTTCCCTTTTTAAAATAGTTTTTCATGATGGCAGCTGCTAAAGTGGACTCAAAATCAGAAGCTACAAACAGTGTGCAGGTAAGACCTACAGTATGTAGCCTCACTTCATTGCACAGCTTGAAAGTTCGTGTACATTTTTGCAATAATTGCATTTTTCTTTTTTGTTTTGTTTTATATTCTTGGCTGATATTTTTATTCTTACGGTATTGCATTAAATATATAATTATTTCAAATATTTCTGTCCAGAATGGTATTCTATTTTTGAAAGTGACCAAAAGAAGCAAATATATAATTATCCTATTTAAGTTTTTAAGTTCAAGAATTCTATTTATTCAAGTAAATTATTCCAAGTAATTTTATCAGAATTTGTTGGCAATGTTATACACTATAATGGATTACATTTTGACATAACATTCATATTTTACATTGGGGCCCATTATGGCTTCCTTTTATTATGGGAATAGAATAATTACTTTTGGGTTAAGACGAGCCAAAATGGTTTATCACAACAACTAAGTACCAAAGAGAGTGCTACAACTATACGTTGTGATAGTCCACACTCTACCTTTTCGTTTGGCTGATTTTCAACAGGAAAGCCCAGAACATGAGCAGATCCTCAACATTATGAGTTACTCACAGCGTGGACGAATGGACGAACAGCGCTGCTCCTTAAGTCCGGTTAAAACGGCACAAATCAAAACTACACCTGCAGGTTGGGACAGACGACACATATATACTATCAGCAAAGGATGTGTTCTTTTGTCAATTGATTGTTTCACCCCTGCTCCGCACAGGTTCGAACCAAGAGGGACAATGCCTCAATGAACTGCTGGTATCATTGCCAGGGTTTAACTACCAGGTACTAGACTATAAGTTGTAAAGAGCTTAGTGCATGGACCTGCAGGTGGTGTGTTGAATAAATTACTGAAATCTTCTCCAAATGTGACTTGTTTTCTCAGGAACCTAGGAGGAATAACCATCACAGCTCTGCACCTCAGATTTCTGTGACAGAGTGTACTCCAGATAGAAACAGGAAGCTTCTGGTGGTATCAGACAACCAATTAAAGGTTGGTTATGTCCTACTGCGACATTCTGGTTGCTTTAATGATTACAGGTTTCTTCTACTGACTCGCTTGACTACGTTATTTGATTTTGGTCCTCATTTGGTCAAATCCTAATCATGCTGTTTTTGTCCAAAAGGAAGAAGTACCTGATGAACAACAGAAGTTCATGAATATCATCAGCCATGGCCAACGTGGACGCATGGATGACCAGTGTTGTACCTTGGATTCTAGCAGGAGTGCTCCCTGCACACCCAAACTCACAGACAGAAAACCTGCTGAAAGTACTATATCAAACACAGGTAAACATTAAAACTGTCTATATTCCTAAAGTAATAATTTCCAGAAGTGCGATGCAATTCTCGTACTTACCATTTCTTACAGGGAGACCTGGATTCGGACAAGTTGCAGTCTCATTTTTAAAGTTCATTGTCTACATAGTTTCTTAACTTTCACCAGTTTCGCCAGATTCTGAAAAGTTCTTCAGCCTCTTGGCCAACACTCAGAGCAACCGGCTCGATGACCAGCGAGTGTCTCTTCCATCATTACAAGGATTACAAAAAGAAAAAGCCACATCCACCGCAGGAGGAGATTCAGGCTACTTGTGTTACATGGTTTCTAAAGTCCAGGTTGGTACTTTCCTTTTCCAGAGGACAAAATATTTTACATTTTTAACTGAAACTGATAAAAGTACCAAAAATGCTGACACCGCCTCTGGCTTGTGTTGTTGTTGTTGCACCAACAATGATTGTGGACTAAATACTACTCAAATAGAATATGATTTGTAGGATGCGACAACCAGCCATTTACAGAAAGCAGTTTCAGTCTTCGCAGTGCTTTGGCTGACAGTGCTTCAGAGCCTGTTTTCATGTAAATGTCATGTCAAAACATTCATTCTCTTCAGAACAGTTCACATCACAGTTTTGTGTTTTGCATTTGTAAAATTGTGAGTTGACATTGTGGCTTTCCATGGCTAAGAATCTTAAAATCCCATTTTTACATGAAGCTGCTATTATCTCTCTAATATTCCATGGAACTTCACGAGTCACAGAAGTGTGCCTCCTGATAAAAACAATGCTGAGAAATTCTGGTTTCATTCATTTTCAGGGTTCCAGAATGGAGGACCAAAGGTGCTCACTACCTCAACTCTTAACCCCGGCGACTCCATGTCCACCAAAAAAGGATAAATCTGCGCCTGGTTCAGGCCCACCACGTTCAGCCTCATTCAGCCCCGGCTCAGACATAGACCGACCAAAGACTAAAAATAAAGCATCTCCAAAACCAGTATATATGCTACTTTCATTCTCAACCCTGAATTATATTGTATATTTTATATTCCAAGTTATCTATTTACTGACTTGAAAATGTAATGTTTTTTTTCTTCGAACTAGGCCTTGACTACAACTGAACAGGAAGACTTCTTTTCCTTAATGAGTCACTCCCATCGTGGGCGAATGGATGAACAGCGATGTGTCTTAGGTGCCAGTCCGCAGTCCACGCCCAAACACAAACCCAGTCAGAGCACTGTGCCTAAAGGTGTTTTCCCCATGGTTTTTATCCTTGCATTTACAGGTCCCATATTCTAAAAAGTGAGATTTCCATGTCTTCCTTGAATTAAAGCAGGTTGAGGTGGTATATAAATACTGTGAAAGTATCAAAAATCTCAATCCACAGAGAAATGCGATCAGCTTGTATTAAGAAACTGCTTTTAAATGAGCCGTCAGGACTTCTGTAAGGTTGTGATGTCACAACTCTACTATATATAGGTAGAAAGTGCAGCTACAGTGCAGTTACACGTATTCCCCGGCTGCAACAATGGTGCAGAGGCGCCGAGAAAGTGGTTGCGGAAGACCCTGAAACTCTGAGAAATCAGAGCTGACTGGTCTATTTTGGGAGGGGGGCTTAAAGAGACAGGCGCTAAAATGGAACCTTTTATACAGAGAGTGAATACGGGTGTATTTAGACAGACAGTATGAGAAAAATGGGTTTTTAACATTAAATGTTCTTTCTAGTAGAAACCCAAAATACAAGTATGAACCTGAAAATTAGCATATTATCGGATCTTCCATGTTTTTACAATGATCATTTAATTGCTCTTTTATGTTAATGTAGTAATTATTATTACATATTTGAACATAAAACTTATATGCCTATTTTTTCACCATCCCAGGTCCATATTCTGAAAAGTTCTTCAGCCTGCTGGCCAACTCTCAGGGCCGGCGGCTTGATGACCAGCGAGTGTCTCTTTGTTCATTGCCAGGGATACAGAATGGAGCTACCGCATCAACATCAACTGCTGCAGAGAAGGATGCAAGCTACTTGTGTTACATGGTCTCCAAAGTCCAGGTTTGCCCAATATACATATAGCATGGTGTGAAGACTATTGTGCAAAGCTATTGATAGCTTTTGTCATTTTATTCCACAAAGTCTTCACATGCTCATGTAGATTATGTTACAGCACAATCCAACTGCTTTGATCCAAACATTAATCTGATTTTCCTCCCACAGGGCTCAAGGATGGATGAACAGAGATGTTCTGCACCCCAAATATTCCAAAATATAGGTACCCCATCGACTCACCGCAGAGATCACCCCAGTTCACCTGATAAACTTCCCCAAACGTCTTCCTTCTTAAACCGTGCCAAACCTGACCAAAATCAGCAGGTGAGACATCACGCTGTGAGACACACAACCTGCCAACACAAAGCTTGCCAACACATCTACTGCTCTGGAAACCTCTTTTTAGAAAAAAACCCTGATTACATTCAGTGGCATTCTCTATCGGCCCACTTCTCACTGCTTTACTTTCTTTAAATCTTTCCTAGGCGGCATCTCCAGCTGAACAGGAGCAGTTCCTGAAAATGATAAGTTATGCACAAGGTGGACGCATGGACGAGCAACGGTGCTCTTTACAACCCAGCAGAAGTACACCTGCCACACCCACGCGCAATGGAAGTGCTTTAAATAGCGCACCCACAGGTCAGACTAACACAAAGGGTAAGGTCAAGTATGTGTTTTATGTCTCTCAGACGTCCCATTAATAACTTGTGACTGTCCGTAACAGGTGCAGACGCAGACGCAGACGCATTCTTCAAAATCATTGCCTCCAGTCAGGGACGGCGGCAAGACGATCAGCGTGTTTCACTTCCTACCCTGCCAGGGATAAGTGGGAATTCTGAAAGAAAAGAAAATGGTAGAAATGCAAGAACTGGAATTTCAGTAAGTCACACAACATTTAAACGATTGGTGGTATGAACATAAGGAATACTGCCATATGTTGCTAAATTTAGCACCTTGTTATTTTTATGTCACACTCCCACAATGTGAATAGTATGTAGGACATGATACACATCTGTCAGTGTGAAGGCATATTCTTGGGTCTACAGATCTGTAACTCAAGATCTATTCATGACAGAAATGTCATTCTTGGACCACAAGTTCCTCTTAATAACTGAAAAGATTTTAGAGCACCTTTATGGTGCCAAATTCAGATATGGTTCTCCATTTTAGATATGGGTATGTATATTATGTAAAGAAGAAAACTATATTGATTTAGAAATATTTGCTTAAAAAAACAGCCTCATATCAACAATTTATTATGCTGAAATAAATTTATAGCGGAACACTTGACAGCTTAACTGCCTTTTGTTTTGTTTTTCTGCAAGGCTTCTCCACCACACATTACTGTGGCTGAAAGTACACCAACAACATCAAGGAAGGACTGTTCCAAACCTACCTCTCAACCCCAAATGGCTTATGCAGAACTTGGCTCCCCAAGAGCTCTTCCCAAATCTGCTTCATTTACGCCTGAGACAGATTATCAGAAGAACCACAGTCCCCCAGGACAGGTAAATTGTTAAATAAAATAAAAAAATATAATTGTTTAATTATTATTATTATAATTTTAAATTAAAATATGCAGAGGATATATAATATATGTCCATAGACCACATGCATTTAACAAACTGGTTGTTAAATGATCTGTACTGAAGGAAAGCAACCAAACATTGATGATATACTTCCATATATTTACAGTGTAAGTGATGCTCCTTTCTCATAGAGGGGCTTAAAAAAAACAGGTGCTAAAGAGTTTCAGACAGACGTTGAGTACAGGTATATTCAGACGGACAGTATGAGAAAATTAGTGTGTTGAACATTAAAACATTTTCTAGTAAAAACCCAAAATACAACTAATAACCTGAAAATTAGCATTATATATGTCCACTTTAAGTGGTTTTTTGTTTGTTTTTTAAATCTAGCCACCAATTATTGAACAAAACAACTAAACAAGGGTCACTGAACCACTTTGTATAGAACGATGACATGATATTTCTTCACAGGTAACAGTGAGGGTGTCCATGAGCTTCACGCCAGAGCAGGTAAGCTGTGCCACAGCTTGTGTAGATTGTGAACTAATTGATTAAGGTTATTGTGTCTAAAGATCTGTGCCTTCAACTGTGCTTATTTGACTCTTATCTGTCAAAGGGACAGAAGAATATCAACCAACAATGTACATTCCCAGAAGTCTTCCTCACTCTAGGAGCACCTGGAGATAATGTTGTGATTCCTCTGAGCCCAGGGCCCGGCAGACCCCTGTCCTTCAACTTAAACCTTGTCCCAAA
This sequence comes from Echiichthys vipera, assembly GCF_963691815.1. NCBI lineage: Eukaryota > Metazoa > Chordata > Actinopteri > Perciformes > Trachinidae > Echiichthys > Echiichthys vipera. The sequence goes on from NC_139842.1 coordinate 15,312,806, forward strand.
CAAAGATGGCATGTCAAGGCACTGCTCTCCAAGCCGTGCAAGTCCGAGAAAAGCACACTCAAGACCGTCATCTCCCAGACGGCATGAACAAGCGAGCATGACCAGCCCCATCAGTCCAGACGAAGATTGCTTCTCTCTGATTGAGAAGGTTCACACAGCCCAGCTGAAGGGAATGGCTCAAGGAGGACAAAACTGGATGGGGGATCCTGGAAAGGGGAGGGAAAAAGCAGAGCAAGGAAAGGGAAAGGGGGTTGGAAAGAGAGATAAGAGGGATGGTGGCTATAAACAATAGTCAGGTATGACTCAAATTATCTATTAAGGAAAACAATAGAGTTGAAATGTGAGTCGTCAGTAATTAACTTGAAAAATAATTGATTGAACCATGTTTATAAAATTGTATTATTATTATTATTATATTATTGTAGAAGCTCTTGCTGTAGTACAAGTCAAGGCTATTCTGTTTTTATTCTCAGGACTGTGAAGGTTATTTATTGATGCTTATTTTCTTCTTTGCTTGTTAAATGTTTCATTTAGATATATATTTACATGGCCTATTTTGTTTTAAACTTAGTGGTGTGGGTGATACTCCATTGCTTTGCTTTTTCAGAGATGATTGCTATATAAAAGTACAGTTGAATATAATACAGTTTTAGCTGCTTATCTGGGGAGAGACATTTTTAGGTAGGTTGGAATTGAACCCATTACCTTGGCAAAGTCTTGGAAACTGACAAAGAAAAACATACAACACTAAAAACACAAATGGTTAAATTAAAGCTGAGGTAAGTAGTTTTGTGGAAAAGTCAAGAACAAATGCCAGAATTTGAAAAGACAGCACTCCTCCTGCAGCTCTCCCATCTCTTTCCTAAGCACCTCCCACCAGACGAGCAGGGACGGACGTCTTTGAGAATTACTGTCCTGTTTCTATGCAAAGTTGTGGGCATGTAAAGCTATTTGAGATGGCATAATGTGATTCCAGTTTGTGTTTATGAATAAAATGTGTCTATATCAGCAAAGTGTTTCAGAGATGGAGAGAAGATGTTGCTAATGCTTCTGCTAACAGTAGTCCTAAAGTTTGGCTGCAGCCATGAGCTTTTCAACTCTACACCTGATGAAAAAGTGTTGTAACATTTGATCCTTACTGAAATTGCAGAAATATGAGCAATAATTTGCCTGTTTTTCATATTGACACACAGGGTTCTAATAGAGTTTCATGCAATTGATGCTAAGTTGGTTCCCTAATGGTGTATATGACAAACAAGAAGTAAAAAAAAACCAGAACACTTGAGTTGTTTAATATTTATTGAAGATTTACAGAATGAAACTTGCAGAGACTCACATTACATAAACGCTGTTAAAATGCCTCAGCTGGATCTTGTATCTTATTCAGCGGAGTCACTCCCCTGAAGGTAAGAGACAGAATTAGTACTTGTAGGCAGTGTTTGTATGAAAGTTATAAAGTAGGAATACAACATTTAGTATGTATTGGTGGGAAAAGCAGTGCAACATTTTATGGAATGATACAATCGCTTGGATATTCTTACAGAAAGATGTTGATTTGTTATCAGCAATATGGCTTGTTGATTAGCACACTGTAACTTGTCAGTTATTGTACATGTGTATTTCACATTGGAATGTAAAAACATGGATATATAGATAAAAAAAAAATATATGGTTATTACATGATACTGTCAAAGAGAAAGGATTACCTTTCCAACATCACGGCTCTTGGCTCTCAGCTTGTTGACCTGGGACTCAGCGATGTCAGCGCGCTCCTGAGCTTCCTCCAGCTCATGCTGGACCTTTCTGTGCCTGGACATGTGCGTGTTGGCCTGCTCCTCCTGTGAAGGGTCAAGGGTAGAGTTCTATTAATTTAGCTGTTAGTGGTGATATCATTGTTTATGATTAGTCACATTAATATAGCTGACTTACAGCCTCCTCAGCCTGTCTCTTGTACGCCTTGACTTTAAGCTGCAGCTTGTCCACCAGATCCTGAAGTCTGGTCACATTCTTCTTGTCCTCCTCAGTCTACACAAATCAAGAATTGTCACTTATGGAGTGCTGAAGCAGAATCAAGCCATTGTGGAATAAGTATCTATTTAGATGTTTTACTTAAGTAAAAGTAGACTGTAGCAGTACAATATTACCAGCAAAATGCAAGTTAGGTATCACAATTAAAATTACTCATCAAGCAAACTGGAGCATTATAGTTTTATATTGTTACAGTACATATCCATGATTTGTAAGAACTGATGTATTTAAGTATATGCAGTATTTAGCTAGTCAAGATGGAGCAAAAGCTACAACATATACTGTTTGGTATTGTTTTAATCAATAAAGATGCGATATCATTTAGATGTAAAATCTTAAAAGCTTTGCACACACATTAGCCCACTCACACAGGTGTGTTCACCTTATTCGTGCTGTACTTAATTGATAAACCTCTGTTCATTTTAAAGTACCTATCCACCTATAATTGGGTAAATCGTTTGGTTTAGGTGAATTTAATTCCCAGCTTAGATCCACTTGCCGTACATTTCACCACTGGATAAAGGAGTAACAATGGTCAATTTAGTGAAACTAAATTTACCTGGTAGGTGAGCTCCTTCACTCTCCTCTCATATTTGCGGACTCCTTTAACAGCATCAGCTCCACGTCTCTGCTCACCATCAACTTCAGCTTCCAGCTCACGCACCTATAACACGAAATAAATATAAATATAATCAAATTTTGTGCAAGGATTTGAGAGCAGAGAAAGCAAGATAATGTTTGTTTGACGCTCTAAAAGTGTGATTTTTGTTCCTAACCAATCAATGAGCATTTAGTGCATACCCTGGACTCCAGTTTCTGGAGCTGCTTCTTGCCCCCCTTCATGGCGAGGTTCTCAGCCTCATCCAGACGGTGCTGCAGGTCCTTTACTGTGACCTCCAGGTTCTTCTTCATCCTCTCCAGGTGAGAACTGGTGTCCTGCTCCTTCTTCAGCTCCTCAGCCATCATGGCAGCCTGAAATGATACAATGTTCTCTAATTCATTCATAATCTGTAATGAACTTAACATTATTAATACATGGAAGTAGACCAAAAACACAACACAACTGAGGCAGAGATGTAAACTCACATCAGTGATCGCCTTTTTGGCTTTCTCCTCAGCATTTCTTGCTTCCTGAACTGAATCATCAACTTCACCCTGAACCTGGACAAAATCAGCCTCCAGCTTCTTCTTGGTGTTGATGAGACTGGTGTTCTGAATATTAAAAGGAGTCACATTTAATTTAATATTCATAATGTTTTTTTTAAACACTAGTTTCTTGTGAATTAATGAAAGCAAACCTGAGAGTGAAGCAGTCCGACACGCTCACTAGCATCGACCAACTCCTGCTCAGCCACTTTGCGTCCTCTCTCTGTCTGCTCCAGAGCGACTCTCAGCTCCTCAATCTCAGCCAGCATCAGGGCATTTCTGCGCTCCACCATGGCAACCTGCTCCTTCATGTCTTCCTGTCCTCTGACAGCATCATCAAGGTGCAGTAAAGCGTCCTGACATAGAAGAGAAAAAAAAATGAACCTTTTCTTCTTTTTTGACATTTTATTTCATTTTGTAATCAAACAAACCTGACCTTGAGCTGTCCCTGGACATTCCTCAGCTGTTTCTGGGCCTCAGCGGCCTGCCTGTTGGCATGGCTCAGCTGAATCTCCATCTCATTCAGGTCTCCCTCCATCTTCTTCTTGACTCTCAGGGCATCATTCCTGCTCCTGACCTCAGAATCGAGAGTGCTCTGCATTGAGTCAGTCACCCTCTGGCTGTTCCTCTTGATCTGCTCCATCTCTTCATCCTTCTCTGCCAGCTTCCGGTCAACCTCACTTTTGACCTGGTTGAGTTCAAGTTGAACACGGAGAATCTTGGACTCCTCATGCTCCAGTGTACCCTGCAAGAAAAGTCAGCTCAGTAAGAACCACAATGACTGTTTTGTCATTAGAACAAAACATTTGAAATTAGTGAAAGGACTGTCGACATAGGCCATAATTAAACGAATTGTTGCAATAACGAACTCAACATAGAAGATAATACCTCTGCTTCCTCCAGGGCAGTCTGAAGTTCAACCTTCTCACTTTCCACAGCTTTCTTGGCTTTTTCCAGCTCATGGATGCTTTTTCCAGTCTCACCAATCTGTTCAGTCAGGTCTGAGATCTCCTCTGCAGAGAAAGTACAAGAAACAAACATTCTTCGACTCTTCTCAACTGGTAATAAATCATTTTTTGCCTTTAATTTAAATAGCATTTTACATACGCTGCAGGTTCTTGTTCTCTCTCTTCATGGTCTCCAGGTGATCCAGAGCCTCCTCATAAGAATTCTTCATCTTGAACAGTTCAGTGCTGAGAGAACGAGCCTCTTTCTGGGCTCCTTCCAGCTCAGCCTGGCTCTCCTCATACTTCTGTTTCCATTCTGCCAGGACCTAAAATCATATGGGTTATATATGTTGAAAAAATGAATAGTTATTTGGTATATTTTTCTTGAGATAAACTGGTTTTGATGACCAGTTTAAGCATTCACCTTATCAAAGTTCCTCTGCTTCTTGTCAAGGTTTGCAGCCAAACCGTTCGCTCTCTCCACGTCAATCATGAGGTCCTCCACCTCACCCTGCAGCCTCTGCTTGGTCTTCTCCAGTGATGCACACTTGGAGTTCACAGCCTCAATGCATTCCTCTGCATCTTGCAGGCGCTGGGCAAGCTTTTTCCTGTAGTGAAGTAGTACATTTAAGTCTGCAAAAATATTTTTAGTGCTAAAATATTGAATTTAAAGGTTGAATATGTAGAATCTTCATTAAAAGCTATAAATGTTTTTTTAAAATACTAATACACCCACGAGACATTTTGAGCAGTACAATATGAAAATATTGCTTTTCCAAAAAAAATTATATTTAATCTGAATTAATATTTAAAATATTTTTTTTTACGAGTTTGACAATGACTTCCTGTCATTTTCTGTTTACATGGACCAGCCAATAGTAACTGAGATTGCGGTGTTGCCAGGGTTGTCTTATGTTCGGCACAGCTACTGTAGGCTGGCTTCCCGAACCAACACTGTGTTTGGTGAAAGTGCTATTATTTAGCACCCTTATCTTGGAATAAACTACAGGATACTTTCAAACTGGAATCCCTCATCAGCATGGGCCATTTCAAAAGCAGGATTAAGGACTTTTTTAAATACAATTTGCACATGTACTGTCTCTGAGCACTGATCTGCTTCTTTCTTTTTAATGTTGTTTTATTTTGTTGTTTTATCATGTTTAGTTGTGTGTCATGTTTAAATCTCAATGGGAATTCCCCTGGTTAAGTAAAGGGTTATACAAATACAAAAAACTTGGTGAAATGGAATTTTTCACTTGAGATGGGCAAAAACAAGAGTCAATATAGGCCAAGAATTCACTCGATGGACTGAGATAAAGGAGTTAAACGGCATTAAAATGCACAACGAAATGGCTACGTTTCTCCTTGATGTGTAAGCTAACTTACAATTTTTCAGAGGGGACGGGTTCAAACAGGCTCAAACAGACTCCGGTCTCCTGTAGGCTTCTTGACCAGGTCTGACCAACCTGGCAACCTGAGTGGTGGAATTATTTTCTGTTGTTGCAACTACGATCTTGAGACACTAGATGGCGGTGTTCTATGCATTCTCCATATTCAACCTTTAAAGAGGCCATATTATGCTAGTTGCCAGGGTCATATTTATATTTTTAGGGTCAGCTACAATAGGATAACATGTTTTGACCTAAAAAAAAAAGCCAAAACATTATATTTGTCATCCTGCCCATTGCTGTTTGGGTGTTTATATTGATGCAGCACCTCTGGCACAGGCTCTGTTTGAGCTTCTGCTAGACTGATTGAACTTGGTCTGGCAGTCGAGTGTGCTCTGATTGGTCGACTGGCCCGCTCTGCTGTGATTGGTCAACTGTTCATGCTGCGTGCTGTTGTAGTTGCCCCTTACGATGGAATCCATTACCACAGCAACTGAAAACACGTCTATGGAAGCGAGCCACGCAACATGCTAACGTTAGCTTTAACAGGTTTACCTCTAAAAGAAACACTGAAACCGCATTAAAGTGGCTGAACTTACAGCTTACAACTTTGAGCCTGTGTGTAGCAGCATGACCAATAGGGAAGTCCGGCTTCTTCTACATCGACAATTACCGGAACTTCGTAAAATTCACTAATAGGGCCGAACACCCTAGCGTTGACAGCTGTGCACAGGCAACCCAGAGGTCAGCAGGGCTCACATTTAAATGTAAGTACTTATTTTTTTGACACTTTGGTATTGTTTAACATGACTTTAAAACGTGATAACAACATTTATAGGTCAGAAAAGGTGGAAAAAGCATAATTGGGCCTCTTTAAACAATCATTCATGGAAAAAATAGTAAGGTTTTATGTACTTTGAATCCTCCAGCTCCTCAGTGCGCTGAATAGCATCAGTCTCATATTTGCTTCTCCACTGAGCCACCTCGCTGTTGGCCTTAGACATTCCTCTCTGCAGCTCGGCCTTGGCCTCCTGCTCCTCCTCATACTGCTCTCTGAGCAGATCACAGTCATGACGGGCGGACTGAACAGCATGGGCCAGGGCATTCTTGGCCTGAAAATCCATCATAAGAAACATGGAAGTCTCAATTAATTTTCTTAACGTACTGTATTACATACAGAGAACACTTTTTCTTCAACACACTACCAAATATCCCAGTAAGGATCATGAAATAGTATCTAATTTCGTTGTTTCTGTAAAGGAAATTGCAATTCATGTCTTTTCAGACCAATGTTGTCCGCCGTTTCTAGTTTGGTTTGCATGTAAGTGTTGCATTTGTCTAGTCAGATGAGTCTTGTCTGATTTATGAGTTGAAGATATTATGATAAGTAGACGGACAGCCCTAGCAGTTCAAATTGAATTATAAGTGGACAATGCAAATATAAGTTACTGTACCTTCACTTCCTCCTCAATATGTCTCTTAATCTCTTCAATCTGCTGGGTGTAAGCCTGTTTGCCTCTGGTGAGCTGGGAAACAAGAGCTTCCTTCTCCTCAAGCTGGCGAGAAAACTCACCTGTGAGAATAATAGTAAGAAAAAAAAATACAAATTATAACTACACAACATGTTAACAAGAACTATACATACTGGAACAAATCACATGGTATTCATTTAAACACACAAAGCAATCATCATTTTGCAACATTAACTTATAAGAGGCACTAATTAATATAGTATTACACATTTCATATATTTTGGTACACACCATTCTCTGTTTGCAGTCTTGCCTTCTGTGCACTCAAGTCATTTAACTGGCGAACGTTCTCATCATTTTTGGATTTGAGTTCACTTAATTGGTCTTCAAGAGTTCTGCACATTTTCTCCAGATTGGCCTGTAATAAGCATGTAATTGACATGGCTCAAATGCAGTGAACATGGAACTTATCGGGTAGAATCTGTATTTATTCTCCACCTTCATTTTTTGGATATTTGCTGAACTTTCATGTAATCGTGTTTTCCTGAGAAACAGTACCTTTACTTTAGCAACAGACTCCATGTTGCTGGAGAGGTCATCAATCTCCATCTTGTACTCGCTCTTCTCCTTCTCCAGCTTCTGCTTGACACGCTGGAGGTTGTCGATCTGCTCTCCCAGCTCTGCAACACTGTCAGCCTGCTTCTTGCGGAGAGCTGCTGAGGTAGCTTCATGCTGCAGGGTTGACTCTTCAAGATCACGACGCAGCTTCTGGAACTCAGCCTCGCGCTTCTTGTTCATCTCAATCTGAGCGGCTGTTGCTCCACCAGCTTCCTCGAGCCTCTCACTGATCTCCTCAAGCTCCCTGGAGAGGTCAGCCCTCTGCTTCTCTACCTTAGCCCTAGCAGCTCTCTCTGCCTCAATCTCTTCCTCCAGCTCCTCAATACGAGCCTAGATGAGATGAAAGTATAACAAGAAGCCGTATTAACTTGAGAATGTTGTTTTTGATTCACTGAGTGTAAAATTCATATTAAATTCATTACTTGGAGCTCCTTGATCTTCTTCTGAAGCTGCGCACAAAGAGACTGTTCATCCTCAATCTTGCTGAGGAGCTGGCTGGTCTCAAAGTCCTTCCTGGAAGAGGGCAACAAAACGTTTCTTGCTGTTAAAGTGGATGTAGGCTCATTATGTTGCATTGTGGCAATAGAAATGGAAAAAAACATACTTCTTGAGTTTCTCATCTGTTTGCTGCTTGTCATTCTCCAGATCCATTATGGATTCCTGGGCCAGTTTCAGATCTCCCTCAAGCTTCCTCTTGGCTCTCTCAAGGTCCATGCGGAGCTTCTTCTCTTGCTCCAGTGATCCCTCGAGCTTTTGAATAAAAAAAGTTTTGGATTTGCACAATGGCACAACTAACTGCTTTAAACTCTATGAGCTTTGTGACAGTTTATTCTTACATCGTCCACTTGCTGTTCCAGCTTTGACTTGGCCTTAGTCAGAGTGTTGACTTTGTCTTCCTCTGCCTGGAGATCATCAAGTGTCTGCTGGTGGGCCTCTTGGAGGGCTTTCTTCTCCTTGGTTAACTTGGCAATGGACTCATCTTGAGATGCCATCTCCTCTGTCAGGTTTTTCACCTAAACAGGAATAATGGGGATATTTTAAAACAACTTAACATCCATAAATTCTGTAGAAACATTTTATCATTCTGTATTTCAAGTTATTTGAACCTTGTTTTCTGTGGCATGTTTCTCCTTCTCCACTTTAGCCAATGTGAGCTCCAAGTCATCAATGTCTTTCTTCAGCTCAGAGCATTCATCCTCCAGCTTCCTCTTCTTAGCAGTCAGCTCTGCATTAATTTCCTCTTCATCCTCCAGTCTCTCAGCTGTCTCTTTGAGTTTGGCCTCGAGCTGGATCTTGCTTTTAATGAGCCCCTCACACCTTTCCTCAGCATCAGAGAGGTTCTCACCTTCCTACAGTATGTACAAATTATGTGGTGTTAAAACACTTTTTAGCCTCATTAGCCAAGTTATTAAAATGTATATTCAGTGGATTGTAGTGTTTCATCACTATAACCTTGTTAAAGCACAATACAATCGAGAGAATGCAAGAAATATAAGGCTACTTTTGCTACCTTATATTCCACCAAAATGTTTGTTAGTGTGACTGAGAGTAGAAGTGTGTTTATTTAATGCAAAATGAAAGAAAATCATAACTGTCTTAGCATTCTACTCACAGATGCTACTTGCAGTTGCAGATCATTCTTTTCCTGCAGCAGGGAAACCATCTTCTCCTCTAGTTCCTTCTTTTTGGCCAGGGCAGTAGCCAGGTCTGTTTTCATCTTATCATAGTTATCTTTCATCTGAGCCAGCTCCTTCTCAGTCTCAGCACTCTTCAGAAGAGGCTTGATCTTGAAGTACAGATGCATCCATGGCCAGTTCTTCACATTCATGAATGAGCGGATGTTGTATTGGATGGTGAAGATTGCATCTCTAATAAAATAACATTAACAATTTTGATTTTGGGAAACGCCACACTGGTATTTAAGAAGTAATTCAGTATGCTGTTTGATAATCCTACCTCCTCTCCATCATCTTAACAAACTCTTTCCTCATGAGGAAACCTCTACAGCGGGCCTGAGTCATGGTCACCAAGGCAGCCAGTTTGTCATCTCTCATCTCCTCCAGGGTACCCAGCAGACCAGCTTTAAAGAATACCTAAGTTATCAAGCGAAGGAATTCACTCATCAGTACATGTTGATACCCTTGATGACTTAATCTGTTAATATAGTTGATAAGAATTAACCTTGGTGTGTCCAAACTTGTACTGAGTGTGGTCCACATCAATGGAGCCCAGCAGCTTCTCTGAAGCTTTCTTGTTGTCAATGAACTGTCCCTCAGGAATGACACTAGCATTCAATACTTTGTATCTGCAAAGAAAAGGACGTTCTTACTTAGACATATTTCAAGTGTTCTGGCATTATCCATCACTATTCTAAAGTAAAATAAAGTGAATTACTGTGGTTACACATGAACTGATAATTATTTTTACCTCTGCTTGAAGTCAGCATAGAGGATTCTGCTGGGGAAGCCCTTTCTGCAGATTCTGATGCCTTCCAGCACACCGTTACACCTCAGCTGGTGGATGACCAAGTGGTTCTCCATAAGACCTGCACATTGTACAAAATAAGTCAGTGTTAAAAACATGTTTGTTTATTTGTTGTTGTTTTTTTAAATTACACAACAACAACAGCAACAACAACACAAAAAGATCAAACCTGGGGTCTTGGATTCATTAGGAATCAGGCAGCGCACAAAATGAGGATGAGTGCTCCTTAAGTTAGTCATCAGCTTTCCCAAGTTTTCCTGTGGGGCGAAATATTGTTATGAAACAAAAATCATTAAAAAACATAAACCAATCAGCTACAGTTTGGATCTTTAGGGATATTAAACATACCCTGAAAAGAGCAGACACAGTCTGGAAGGAACCACCCTTCTTCTTTCCACCCTTCTTGCCTCCACCGGCCTCTGCATTTCAAAACGTAGTGTCAGCAAAAATATAACTCTCTATCCATGTACATCCCATTTATTTCCTAAAGGAAAACATATACTTTAATCAAATGAGTAACTCAATTGCCCTGCAGGAGCTTCAGTATTAGCTTCTTACCCTCAGGCCCACCATGGGCTGCATACAGCATTGACAGAAGTTTGTTGGCAGATTTCTGGTAGAGCTGAACAACTGAGTCATTCAGGGGGTCCTTGTTCTTGTCCAGCCAGCCAGTGATATTGTAGTCCACTGTACCAGCATAATGAACCAGAGCAAAGTGAGCTTCAGCCTTGCCCTTTCCAGGCTTTGGCTTCTCAAAGGCTTTGGTCTTGCCAAGATGCTGATCATGCAGCTTGTTCTTGAAAGAAGTGTCTGTTGCCTTGGGGAACATGCACTCCTCTTCAAGGATGGAGAAGATGCCCATTGGCTGAAGGGACATTTTGTAATATTAAAAAGAATCAACACTTATGCAAACATTCATAAAACAGGAATTCAGTTGTACCTGACATGTTTATCTTACCTTCTCGATAAGCTCAATGCAGGCAGCCAAGTCCATACCGAAGTCAATAAACTCCCAGTCAATGCCTTCTTTCTTGTACTCCTCTTGCTCCAGGACAAACATGTGGTGGTTGAAGAACTGTTGCAGTTTCTCATTGGTGAAGTTGATGCAGAGTTGTTCCAAGCTGTTAAACTGCAGTAACGGGAAAGTGTTCAATTTCATGAAAAAACAGGGTTGAACTTTAAACCTGACAGACATTTCCAGCAACTCACATCAAAGATCTCAAATCCAGCAATGTCCAACACTCCAATAAAGAACTGTCTTGGCTGCTTTGTGTCCAGCATCTCATTGATGCGAATGACCATCCACAAGAACATCTTCTCATAGACAGACTTGCACAGAGCACTGACAGAATTGTTGACCTAGAAGGAATGATGTCAGTATGTAATTTTCAAGATGAATATGTTCCTATCAAAATCCAAATATGTCCCAAATTTTCAAATCTCTTAAACATCATATTTTCTTTTTATTACCTGTGACACGGTCTGACCTTTGGTCACCATCTCATTTCCGACCTTGACTCTTGGGTAGCACAGAGCTTTAAGCATATCGGCTGAGTTCAGGCCCATGAGGTAGGCAATTTTATCAGCCTCTGATTGAAAGAAAAAATGTTTTCCATTAATGCACAAAAATGCACAACATCCAATATTAACACTATGAAGCAAGAATATGAACTTTAAGTAAAAACACAGTTGAAAACAATGCTAAAACTTATATTGTCAGTGGTGCAAGAAGTTCTCAAGTAAATGTATGTATTATCAGCTAAATGTACTTAAAGTAAATCGACTCATTCTGCAGAAAAATAGTCCCTGTTAGTGTTATGTTTGGATTCATATTACTGGTTATAATGTTCTAACTAATTTATATAGTGTATAAAAAAGTTTGATTCCATTCCTGTGTATAGTTTTATACAAAAAGGTGACGTGTTTGTACTTATAGTTTACGTGCTTAATGTGCTTTGATGTGACGTGATGATTTAACATCACACTATTGCACTATATACTATCACACAATTACCCTCATTGCCATCAGGTTCAGCTTGCTCCTCACGCTGCTTCTGCTTGAATTTCATGTTACCATGATGCATCACAGCTCCAGTCAGCTTGTAAATGGCAACCTTCTCCTCACCAGTGAAGCCCAAGATGTCAATAGCAGTCTGCAATTCATGCGCAGCAAATCCTTTTAGAAATTCAGTTATCCTGACATTCATCTGCTATTATTCTACAAATGACTATCAACCTACATCGGTTGCAATGAACTCCTCCACATCATTGATGCTTTTGACAGTGATTTCACCCTGACTGATCATATGGTAGTCATAGGGGTTGGTGGTGATCAGAAGGGCCTCTGGAAGAAATAAAAGGGCTCACTTATGCATTGACTCTTTATTGTTTTCTAAAATTTGCTATTTTGTTATATCATACCTAGGAGCTCAGGCTTGTGGCCAGTCATCAACTGATAGAAGATATGGTAGCTCCTCTCAGCAGACAACTGGAAGGTGACACGAGACTTTTCCAGCAGATCTGTGAGTATTTATTAGATAAAGAATTGATGATGAATGTAAACAGTGCAAGGCCCTAAATTAGTATTGTCATAGTGTTGTCCACTACAGAAGGAAAACAACTTACACGTTTCAATATCAGCGGAGGCCAGCTTCCCACTAGTGCTGAAATGGATTCTGATGAATTTACCCTAAACATTTACCGGAAAATGTCAGTTCTTCACTCTAAGTAACAGTTAGCATGAGAAAATCATAATATAATTACTTACAAAACGAGAGGAGTTGTCATTCCTCACTGTCTTGGCATTACCGTAGGCCTCTAGTAGAGGGTTGGCAGCAATGATTTGATCTTCCAACGAACCCTAGATAAAGAAATTATGCGGTTCTATAAAATCATTCAACAACAATCAACTGGAAAAGATTTTTAAGCTGACAAACAATTTTACCTGAATTTTTCCACTATCTTTTTTCGCGGCTCCAGCCACTGCAATTGTTGCAAAGTACTGGATGACACGCTTGGTGTTGACAGTCTTTCCTGCACCGGATTCTCCACTGGGGGTTTAAAGGTTCATCTTTACTTACTTAGCAAGGTGATTATGAAGTTCCTAAAGAATTATCTTGAAAAGTTGTGTTATACTCACGTGATAAGGACAGACTGGTTCTCACGATCTGAAAAACACACAAGTTAAACCCATAGTTGAGATTTTTCTGTCTCATCCCCTCACATTGGCCCTCATTTATCAATCTTGCGTGAAAACGGGCGCAGACCTGAGTGCAGAATTGGTCGTAGGACAGGACACACGTGTGATTTATGAAACCTTCGTATCTGACCAATCTCAGCGTACGAATGAGCGGGCCTTGATAAATGCGGTGGCTGAATTCGATCGTCATTAACATGTTACGCCCTTAAATATTCCTGGTTCAGAGGCCTCGCCCACTGAATTCAAACATTGAGAGAAGAAACATTGGGAAGAAAAGAAACTTTTCCGACACACAGATCGGCATCCTGACATCCGAGATGGAGCAAAATAAAGATGTGCTTTTGTCAGTCTTAAGAGTGGAATAAAAGGGGCCCATAAAAACACTGTATGGAAAAAAATAACGGAGGCAGTCAACCTGAAGCAGCGCTCCACTGTGACCCGTGTGCGTGTGTGCGCACTGCTGAACCTGCGCTCCTGCTCTGTTGCGGAGTTTGCCAGCGGGATTATTAGGTATTCCGTGAGAGGATAACCTTTGTCGTCTAGAAGAACCATACCAAGATGTTAATCATCTGATACCTTGTTTGATATAATGCAATTTATCGAGGGTAGCCACTAACCGAGGAGATGACTTTGGCTCTGCAGTGCGCATTCTTGCAGCTGCGCGCCAACACATTCATTCATTCATTTATCTTCAACCGCTTGTCCCCGACGGGGTCGCGGGGGCTGGAGCCGAGCTGTTTTGAAATATAAAAGAATCGTGTCCCCCCCGGCCACCTGGCCACCACGTTTAAAAGCGACAGCTTGGCATCACAAATCACCTGTACATTTATCGAGTGGTAGTTTTTGCGATTGATGAATGCGTAATCATTCATGGATGGTGCCTTCAGACGCACATGAGTATCATCAATCGCTCCAACCACAATTTTTATTTTTTTAATTAGTTTTAAGAATCCGTTTTGATCTGTTCTTAATATGTGACTGCTTATGCTTAATGACAGCTGAGGTTTGTTAATTATTTTCAGCCAGATTTTGCTGCACCGCAAATACACAGGCTCAAATGTGCGTACACGATCTCAGACCAGACGTGAGATTTGATCGTAGCTCCCGCTCACGTCCAAATTGATAAATGCCGAAGTTTGCCAGGAAATGGTCGTACGCACGTTTTTCTGCCGTACGTTCTTTTGATAAATGAGGGCCATTATGTGTTAACTGTGATCTTACCAGTGAGCATGAACTGATAGGCATTATCAGAGATGGAGAAGATGTGGGGTGGTGCCTCAATCCTCTTCTTGCCTCTGTATGCATTAACAACCTGAACATCGTACACAGGAAGCCACTTGTAGGGGTTCACGACGACACAGAACAGGCCAGAGTAGGTCTGTGGCACCAAAGAGAGAAACATTATCACATTTTATGTGCTGGCTTTACATGTACCAGCACACAGGATCATAAGATTGAAACTCACGTAGATCATCCATGATGCAAAACGCTCTTTGAGGTTATACAGCACAGCAGGCTCATTGAGGTGGGTCATCATGGCCATGTCCTCCATCTTATCAAACTTTGGAGGATTCATGGGATGGATGTCATCCTCTTTCACAGTGAGAGTCTCAATAGAAAATACAATAAAGAAAAAAAATACTAAGATACTGAGTCTGAAGTAAAAAAAGCAGATATCCAAATGTTGAGAGCTGCCATCTATTTATCTGTCCCAAGGATCATTGAGTTTTATTCTTAGCCTGGTTACTCTTACCTTTGATTCCTTTCCTTCTAGTTTCAGTGTCTCAACCGTGACTTTGCCACCCTCTCTTTTGATGAGCTTACCCTTGGAATACATGTTATCAGGGTCAGAAACAAAGAAGGCTGTTTTTGCATCAAATGGAGCAGTCTGGGCCTCAATCCTCTCCCTCTCTGGTTTTCGGAGGTAAATGGCCGCAGGGCCATAGGCCTCCATCTCTGCATCTGTGCTCATGATGGCACCTTAGGTGACTGATATAAGGAGAGGTCATTTTAAGATGCTGTTAGCATAGGCCCAGTATGGTGTGTTTTGAAATTATGGATATCATTTGGAATAAACTATATCTTACCTCCTTTGGTTCCAACAGAAGATGGACTACAATAAGGTCTTTCCTTTTGTATCCTATCATTAAAGGTCAAGCATGAGTACATTCATATACAAAGATTTTTTTTTAACTATTTACTAGCATCACATGTGTGTATAGCACACCCAGTGAAAATAAAGGCATGATAATTACTAGAATTATTATATGATGCTTTAAGGCACTGTTAAAATACATAATTGATCAATTACTACTAACACAATACTAATCAATCAAAGCTGATTCACTTACCTGAGTTGGAAGCCTACCAGTTATTGTCAGGGTCCTAAACAGCCTCTTTTATAGAGGGAGGGCTGTCTCCATAGTAGGTGTGCCTACTGTGCCTGCTCGGTTTGGTCATGCATTCTTTTCATGCTGCGGCTAATCCTGACACTGACATTTACATTGATTGATTTTTACCTTGTACACATTTGTTGCTGTAGGTATTTTTTCCCTGTGCCCAAATTGAATGGTCAAAAGACATAGAGTCAGTCAAACGATTTAAAAATCATCTGTTTACGTAAACTGTAAATATATTTGTTAACATTAGATTTTCTAACATATTGTTAAATGTGTTAAATTCAAAACTGATTAAATGTTAAAATTGAACCCCTATAGAATATTACATTGATCCAAATAAATGTACTGAAAAGGAACACTGGTTTTGATACTTGTTAATACAGTATGTTGACTCAATTTTCATGATTACAATCATCATAACCGTTTGTTCATCAATGTCCAACATGTTTGAAAATGTTTTTTTTTTTTTTTTCCAGTTTTGGGGAAGCACCCAAACGTCACTGGTGTACTGCTGAAGGACATTCACACATGTCAGATTTGGCAGTCGAATAAAGCAGACGCCGAACCATTCCATTACGGGTCACAGCTATAAAACATATTCTAGCATCCTTAGACATATGGATCTTATTGTTCTGTTTTAAAATCTATTATTAATCCATTAAGAATCTTTTATTTTGATTATTTTACTGTTTCACAGTACCAGTGTATGTCATTAAATATCAGTCAGTAATTCTTTTTATTCATTTTGGGGTATTTAAAGTGTTTGTACTGATAATATATTGTTTTCATTAGCAGACAGATCCGTTACCTACTTGTTTCAGAATGATATTTCCTTAATGATCTTCAGTGTTATTATTATAGTCTTACTGGAGTGTGACATGGCAGGCACAGACGGTGGTCTTGGAGAAGCCTGTAAATGTCACTGGTATACAGTTGCAGGAAGACAGCGCAGCTCACATGTCTGAAATTAAATTGAGGCTGAGCGCCATTCCATAAAAGCTGTGGAGGGATTATGTACCGCCTTGGTATGGAGTGGATGAACAGTTGCCATCTAGGCAAGGATAAGACCCAAAATAAGTCCTATGCCAATAAACAAGATGTTGGAGATTCCAGTACTGTCATAGTACCATGAATGAAAAGTGTATGTCAGTTTATATTTGAAATAAGTGAGGGAATTTAAAAAAACTTTTTTTCAATAATGCTGATGTACTTAATCTGTATTTTGAGTGAAGTTATGTTATTGTCTTTTATACTTGTTTTGTTAATGCTCTTTCTTCAAAAAAGGAGATGACCTTGAGGAATGAGACTTCAATATGTAGGTGGGCTACTGTGTGAACATGTGTAGCACACAAGTTATTCAAGTAAGGTCAGGGGTCTTCGGTCTTTCATTTTGTTTTTTTGACAACTTTAAGCCTAGGTGTACTTAAATATATTGGATGCTATTTTTGCACAACAGGAGAACATTTATTTGTTTAGCTATGGTTTAGCACATTATACAGAGAGTGAACCTGTTCTTCCGTTACACTCATCTGGTTGCAAATCTTTCCTTTTCTAAGACTAAAAGTTTGTTACAGATGGTATGTACAGTATGTCTACCTGCTGTGTCACCTTGAATGCAGTTTCACACACAAGGCCCGCTTTCTCCAATACATTTGTCATTTATTTAGTCTTGTGTTGTTGTACTTCAAGATGATAGTTATACAATTATTATAAGCGTAAGACATAATCATATGATAAGAAATACAAATAATTTCACAATGCGGGGTGTTTCAAATACATCAGTTTGACTGTGGCCAGTGCTGCAGCGTAATCTCTGGATATTCATATTATTTTGTTTTTCTATGATTCAAATGCAGCATGTGTGGAGTACATATTAGCATTGGTAATCACTAAAAGCTAAAACTTACTTTGCATAATTACTGCAAGTGTAAACTTTGAACTTCGATATGAGACCAAGCAGAGAAGACGGACAAACTGTCCACACTACCCTTCTCCTTCGTATGTCCTTGAGTCTAGTCGATGCTTATAGATGAGCCTCTGAAGACCTTGAAGTGAAATATGACATACCAGACACGTCTGGTGAAGAGGAGCCTGATAAGGTTTATTGTGTGTGTTGGACTCTTCCATGATTGGGTAGTAACACAGAGTGGGATAAGTGCTTTCTACTAGTTATTGTTTGATTTGTTTCATGCTTTTAAGGACACAGACAGAACAGGGGATGGTCTCTGGTTTGATTACTTTTTAAGTTTGCGTTTTCAATATATGTAATTGACTACCTAGCTTGATAGTCTGAAAGTATTTGCTTCAGCAAAATATACGAAATATAGAGACTGTTAATGCTATTTGACCTGTTGTAATCAAAACTTACTTTACATATAAACTAGATTTTTGTGTTTTATTTGTTATCTTACAGATGTTAGCAATATGAACAATCATGTTTGCTAGTAGACAATTTGATCAGCAGGATGTCTGGCATGATTAAAAGCAGCTGTAACCAAACGACTAAATGACTGTTATGAGTGAAACATGAGAGTGTGTCATTCATCAAACACATACTGTGTCGTTGAATGGTCATAAGATACTGTCTTTGTTATTCTAAACAAAGGAAATCGTCTTTACGTCATTCCCTGGTGACCACTCCCCTGTCAAAGTCATCTAAAAATATCTCAGTACACTAACGGATAACCATTCTTTTGCAGTCTACAGTATCCACATAAATAGCATCTGCCCCAAGCTCTGACAACACATGTGCTTCCTTAGCTTAATGTGAGAGTTTGATGCCACAAAGGCAGCTGTTAATTAAAGCTTCCTGGCTGTAACATCATTTCACCTAAGTCCGCCTCCTTTAGATTGAGATATTGCATTATGGGGCCATAGCTAAATAAATAAATAAATAGGGAAGCAACCACTCCGGATGGACAATTTTGGTAAGAACCCTTGAAAAATCAGTCTATATAATCTCTACTTAGCCTAATTTGATATTGTTTGTTGATATTTTCTGTGAAAAATTGTCCACCAGATGTTGTCAGCACTCAGCATTCTCAGACTGAAATAAAGTTAATAAAAATAAAAATGATTAATGTTGTCAGTCGTGACAATCTTCAAATCACATTGCAACGCTTGAGTTAACTGCTGCTGCTATTTCATTGTTAAATAAGCCAGTCAGCACTGTGTTTATGAATGGGCCTTGTTGGCAGTAGGGCTGGTCATAAATTTAGATTGTTATGGACCTCTATTAATTTATATTGAATGTGGCCCCTCTTAACACAGCTAGGCCACAGGAGAGTACTAGGATACTTGCAATGGCTTTGAGCTTATACTAAAAGCCAATTGTCATTCCATAACAGTGAGTACCTTACTGTTCCGAGTGTCATTGGCTCAATGGTAAATCCTACCATAATCTCCAACAGCAACTAGCCAGTGGTTTCACTTTAACATTCTTTTAAGTGATTTGTGGGAGTTTAATTGCATCTCTGTATATAGTACTGTGGCCCTGAGTACTTGTGGCACTACAATTTAACAAACACTTGCTAATAGAGACAACACAAGCAACATCTCCACCAATTTGACAGCACATGATGCACAGCAGTTAAAGCTGCCAACATAGTGGAAACTGTTTCAGGGCAAGGCATCATCAAGGCCAGTCTAGCAAATTGTGATGAATAGTAAATCATATCATTGTTAGCCTATGACCTAAATATATCATGTAAATGTATGTGTTGGTGTACAATTCTAATGTTATCATTATCAATAACAGAATGAAAGCATCACAGCCCTGGGCTCTCTTAACCTGGGACTCGATGTCCGTACGCCCCGAAGATTCTTCCAGCTCACCCTGAGTGTGTTTTCCTGCTCTTCCTGTTAGGTGAGTTAACGGTGACATTGTGATTGCAGCTGTAATTTTAATATAGCTGACTTGCAAGGTCAAAGTTGGTATGGCCCTTATCAGTCATCTAAGAAAGTAAAGGCACTGTTAAGTTTTTCCCACCATGAGAACTCCATAGTAACATGAACTCTAATTAAAGCTAAAAACCCACTCTGCATCATCTCAATTAATGCAGGCTTCATGAAGAATGTGTGTTGTGTTGAAGGTTTTTGGATTAGTAGAGCATCACATGATCAGGTTCTCAGAAGATAAAGAAGAGCACGTTCACAGAGATGTCTAGTCCACTTCGACAGTGCAAGTCACTATCATTATTTTCTAAGACGATGTCAAATTTTTAAAAACTGAGCAAAGCAATTTTGCTCTGACAAAAAAAACATTTTCAGTTATATGTAGGTTTTCATAAACATTCAATCTGTGTAATTAAGGGAAGTCTGTCTCATTTTAACATTAGCTTACATTGCATATTTATACAGGCTATTATTTGTGTGTTTGTAAAGTTAAACTTTTGGGGTGAGATTCAGTAAGTTGAAAATGAAGAGCTAAAAACAAACATATTACACCTACACATATTATTGTTTGTTTTTATAAGGTAGAAAAAGACACTACACACTAATCCTCAGGGTTACATTTTCTGCTGGTTGTAGTTTTATCACTTAAAAATTAACCTGGTAACATTTAACTAATCTTGTATGTTCATTTGTGGATCAGAACCATGCAATTTTCCCTCCCTAGTATTTCTGTCTATACAACGACAGATTTTTAACTAAATATATTTCAATGCCTATATACTGTATATATGGGATTATCTTAACTCCTCTGTAATTAGTTTGACTCATTCAGTTTTCAACTAATGTAATTTTGTTGTCTAAGCATTGGTTTAATAGACAAAATACAGACTAAATGGGAGTCATAAGCATTATGTTTATTGAAAGGTTACAGTGTTAAAATAATTACAGTTCATATTTTAGGAACTCTGTCGAACGGCTGCATTTGGGTGTGGTCCCTTATTCTGCAGAGTCACTCTGGAAAATAAAACAAGAAAAACTAAATTATTTAAAGGTTGACATATCTTCAGTGAATTTTGTATCATTTTAAAGTCTGACTTAGACACCACCATACATACAAACAAAATACTCCTGACCCCAAATGAAAATGTGGCCATCTTTAATTTTTTGTAAAATATTGGTACAGAAATGATTACCTTTCCAACATCGCGGCTCTTGGCTCTCAGCTTGTTGACCTGGGACTCAGCGATGTCAGCGCGCTCCTGAGCTTCCTCCAGCTCATGCTGGACCTTTCTGTGCCTGGACAAGTGAGTGTTGGCCTGCTCCTCCTGTGAAGTGTTTGGAATAAAATAGCCTTAGTTTCAAGACAGCTAATAGTAGTATTATTTATTCTATATTAAAAGTTTGCTCATATAAATGTAGTTGACTTACAGCATCCTCAGCCTGTCTCTTGTAAGCTTTTACTTTAAGCTGCAGCTTTTCTACCAGATCCTGAAGTCTGATCACATTCTTCTTGTCCTCCTCAGTCTACACAAATAAATGAATATGAATGAAAAAGAATAGAGGCTTCAAAGTACTGTGTTTTAAAAAAAAGTCAAACTAATTACCTGGTAGGTGAGCTCCTTCACTCTCCTCTCATATTTGCGGACTCCTTTAATGGCATCAGACCCGCGTCTCTGCTCAGCTTCAACTTCAGCTTCCAGCTCACGCACCTGAAATGTGAAAATAGATCATTCATCAAAGTTTATGAAGTAATTCCAGTAAAGAGCTTTAAAGCAGAGAAAAGATGTTGTATTTGCTCAACTCATTGGGAGTTTAATCTACATTCTGAAACAAGCATTAATACTGCTGTGCATTTAGTGCATACCCTGGACTCCAGTTTCTGGAGCTGCTTCTTGCCCCCCTTCATGGCGAGGTTCTCAGCCTCATCCAGACGGTGCTGCAGGTCCTTTACTGTGACCTCCAGGTTCTTCTTCATCCTCTCCAGGTGAGAACTGGTGTCCTGCTCCTTCTTCAGCTCCTCAGCCATCATGGCAGCCTGAAATGATACAATGTTTTCTAATTCATTCATAATCTGTAATGAACTTAACATTATTAATACATTGAAGTAGACCAAAAACACAACACAACTGAGGCAGAGATGTAAACTCACATCAGTGATCGCCTTTTTGGCTTTCTCCTCAGCATTTCTTGCTTCCTGAACTGAATCATCAACTTCACCCTGAACCTGGACAAGATCAGCCTCCAGCTTCTTCTTGGTGTTGATGAGACTGGTGTTCTGAGTAATTAGTATTTAAAACATGGTATTAATGAAACATTTTGATGTATCTTATTTGGAGGATGTATTCTCTTCTACATTGTATAACAGACAAAAACCTGAGAGTGAAGCAGTCCGACGCGCTCACTAGCATCGACCAACTCCTGCTCAGCCACTTTGCGTCCTCTCTCTGTCTGCTCCAGAGCGACTCTCAGCTCCTCAATCTCAGCCAGCATCAGGGCATTTCTGCGCTCCACCATGGCAACCTGCTCCTTCATGTCTTCCTGTCCTCTGACAGCATCATCAAGGTGCAGTAAAGCATCCTGACATAGAAGAGAGAAAAAAATGAACCTTTTCTTCTTTTTTGACATTTTATTTCCTTTTGTAATCATACAAACCTGACCTTGAGCTGTCCCTGGACATTCCTCAGCTGTTTCTGGGCCTCAGCGGCCTGCCTGTTGGCATGGCTCAGCTGAATCTCCATCTCATTCAGGTCTCCCTCCATCTTCTTCTTGATTCTCAGGGCATCATTCCTGCTCCTGACCTCAGAATCGAGAGTGCTCTGCATTGAGTCAATCACCCTCTGGCTGTTCCTCTTGATCTGCTCCATCTCTTCATCCTTCTCTGCCAGCTTCCTGTCAACCTCACTTTTGACCTGGTTGAGCTCAAGTTGAACACGGAGAATCTTGGACTCCTCATGCTCCAGTGTACCCTGTAAATATTTTTGAACAATTATATGAATAAACATCACTTGAATGAAATCTGAATTACACTGGCATTGGCTAATGAGATGAATTCAAACAAAAAACATTTCTATAAATTCACAAATGTTTTACTTCGGCTTCCTCCAGTGCCGTCTGAATTTCAGCCTTCTCGGACTCCACAGTCTTCTTGGCCTTCTCCAGCTCATGGATACTCTTTCCAGTCTCACCGATCTGTTCAGTCAGGTCTGAGATCTCCTCTACAGGATATCCAAAGTCAAATACAGTCTGAGTTACTTAGACAATGAAGTATACACTATATTTTGGGTATGTGTCAAGGCTTTTACCACCACTATAGCTAATTAACTACACCATTAGAGGTCAAAGAAGAATCCTTAACTCCCCTATCCACAACTGTGATAACACTCACTCCAAGTATAGTAAGATTGACATACGCTGCAGGTTCTTGTTCTCTCTCTTCATGGTCTCCAGGTGATCCAGAGCCTCTTCAAAAGAGTTCTTCATCTTGAACAGTTCAGTGCTGAGAGAACGAGCTTCTTTCTGGGCTCCTTCCAGCTCTGCCTGGCTCTCCTCATACTTCTGTTTCCATTCTGCCAGGACCTAAAATCATATGGGTTATATACGTTGAAAAAATGAATAGTTATTTGGTATATTTTTAGTGAGACAAAACTGGTTTTGATGACACTCGCCTTATCAAAGTTCCTCTGCTTCTTGTCAAGGTTTGCAGCCAAACTATTAGCTCGCTCCACGTCAATCATGAGGTCCTCCACCTCACCCTGCAGCCTCTGCTTGGTCTTCTCCAGTGAGGCACACTTGGAGTTCACAGCCTCAATGCATTCCTCTGCATCTTGCAGGCGCTGAGCAAGCTTTTTCCTGTAGTGAAGAAGAATTCTCTTGTGCTTAATTAGACAAGTAGGAAGCAAAGGATCTGCCTATGGAAAAGTAGAAAGGTTTTATGTACTTTGCGTCTTCCAGCTCCTCAGTGCGTTGAATAGCATCAGTCTCATATTTGCTTCTCCACTGAGCCACCTCGCTGTTGGCCTTGGACATTCCTCTCTGCAGCTCAGCCTTGGCCTCCTGCTCCTCCTCAAACTGCTCTCTGAGCAGATCACAGTCATGACGGGCAGACTGAACAGCATGGGCCAGGGCGTTCTTGGCCTGTTAAGCATGATAAGAGACATTATGTATTTACCTTTTATGTATTTACCTCACATTTTAATCAACCCAATGTATGTTATATTCAAATGCCATTTGGCTAAGGACCTTAAATTACTCTACAGAGCCATGCTAGTGAATTATTTTTATTAGTGACTTAAATTCAAAATGTAACTAACTAATTTATAGTTATTTACTTGTTTATTTAGTAAATTAGTTACTCATGTCTTGGCATTAGGTCCTAGTGAAATCAATTTCTTTCTTTATTTAGTAACAGAATATATTTGAAATGGATAAGCTAATTAAACCTTCTAACAATCTAAAAATAAAAACGAAATATCAACTTTTCATACCTTCACTTCCTCTTCAACGTGCCTCTTAAGCTCCTCAATCTGCTGAGTGAAGGCCTGCTTGCCCCTGGTCAGCTGGGAAACAAGAGCTTCCTTCTCCTCAAGCTGGCGGGAATATTCACCTAAAGAACGATGTATGAACTACTTTGTGAAAATAAGGAACTCACCCACAGAGTGCTTTTTATGACAAAGGTGTACGTTTTATGGTGAGGGGTACAAGTGAGTTACCATTCTCTGTCTGCAGTCTGGCCCTCTGTGCATTGATGTCATTCAGTTGGCGAACATTCTCATCATTTTTGGACTTGAGTTCACTCAACTGGTCCTCAAGAGTCCTGCACATTTTCTCCAAGTTGCCCTATGAACAACAAAACATTATGTAGCTCAAAACATGAAATTTGACGTTACAAATGTTCAATGCTTTTCTGTTTAGCAGTACATTAAAGCCATTTTCATACTGAATGATCAGTGATGACTTAAACACTAGTGATGTATTATTATGTTTTTTTTATTTTTCTAAGACCTCTTTTAAATCTGCTTTTATATTCCTGAGATGTCGAAAGAAGCAATCTCCTTACTTAGAAACTAACTACTCACCTTTGCTTTAGCAACAGCCTCCATGTTGCTGGAGAGGTCATCAATCTCCATCTTGTACTCGCTCTTCTCCTTCTCCAGCTTCTGCTTGACACGCTGGAGGTTGTCGATCTGCTCTCCCAGCTCTGCAACACTGTCAGCCTGCTTCTTGCGGAGAGCTGCTGAGGTAGCTTCATGCTGCAGGGTTGACTCTTCAAGATCACGACGCAGCTTCTGGAACTCAGCCTCACGCTTCTTGTTCATCTCAATCTGAGCGGCTGTTGCTCCACCAGCTTCCTCGAGCCTCTCACTGATCTCCTCAAGCTCCCTGGAGAGGTCAGCCCTCTGCTTCTCTACCTTAGCCCGAGCAGCTCTCTCTGCCTCAATCTCTTCCTCCAGCTCCTCAATGCGAGCCTAGATGTGATGAAAGTATAACAAGAAGGCGTATTAACTTGAGAATGTTGTTTTTGATTCACTGAGTGTAAAATTCATATTAAATTCGTTACTTGGAGCTCTTTGATCTTCTTCTGAAGCTGAGCACCAAGAGACTGTTCATCCTCAATCTTGCTGAGGAGCTGGCTGGTCTCAAAGTCCTTCCTGGAAGAGGGCAACAAAACGTTTCTTGCTGTTAAAGTGGATGTAGGCTCATTATGTTGCATTGTGGCAATAGAAATGGAAAAAAAATATACTTCTTGAGTTTCTCATCAGTTTGCTGCTTGTCATTCTCCAGATCCATTATGGATTCCTGGGCCAGTTTCAGATCTCCCTCAAGCTTCCTCTTGGCTCTCTCAAGGTCCATGCGGAGCTTCTTCTCTTGCTCCAGTGATCCCTCGAGCTTTTGAATAAAAAACGTTTTGGATTTGTACAATGGCACAATCCTGAAACCTAAACTGCTTTATACTCTTTGAACTTTGTGACAGTTTATTCTTACATCGTCCACTTGCTGTTCCAGCTTTGACTTGGCCTTAGTCAGACTGTTGACTTTGTCTTCCTCTGCCTGGAGATCATCAAGTGTCTGCTGGTGGGCCTCTTGGAGGGCTTTCTTCTCCTTGGTTAACTTGGCAATGGACTCATCTTGAGATGTCATCTCCTCTGTCAGGTTTTTCACCTAAACAGGAATAAGTGAGATATTTTAAAACAACTTAACATCCATAAATTCTGTAGAAACATTTTATCATTCTGTATTTCAAGTTATTTGAACCTTGTTTTCTGTGGCATGTTTCTCCTTCTCCACTTTAGCCAATGTGAGCTCCAAGTCATCAATGTCTTTCTTCAGCTCAGAGCATTCATCCTCCAGCTTCCTCTTCTTAGCAGTCAGCTCTGCATTCATTTCCTCTTCATCCTCCAGTCTCTCAGCTGTCTCTTTGAGTTTGGCCTCGAGCTGGATCTTGCTTTTAATGAGCCCCTCACACCTTTCCTCAGCATCAGAGAGGTTCTCACCTTCCTACAGTATGTACAAATTATGTGGTGTTAAAACACTTTTTAGCCTCATTAGCCAAGTTATTAAAATGTATATTCAGTGGATTGTAGTGTTTCATCACTATAACGTTGTCAAAATGTAAGACAACCCAGAGAATATAAATATATTCCACCAAAATGTTTGTTAGTGTGACTGAGAGTAGAAGTGTGTTTATTTAATGCAAAATGAAAGAAAATCATAACTGTCTTAGCATTCTACTCACAGATGCTACTTGCAGTTGCAGATCATTCTTTTCCTGCAGCAGGGAAACCATCTTCTCCTCTAGTTCCTTCTTTTTGGCCAGGGCAGTAGCCAGGTCTGTTTTCATCTTATCATAGTTCTCCTTCATCTTCTGCAGCTCCTTCTCAGTCTCAGCACTCTTCAGAAGAGGCTTTATCTTGAAGTACAGTTTCAGCCATGGCCAGTTCTTCACATTCATGAATGACCGGATGTTGTACTGGATTGAAAAGATAGCTTCTCTGTAAAGAATCAACATAAAGTTTTGTTACTCTTTCGACATTTGACTGTATCAATAGAGCTAATATATATATATTTAATGTTGCCATAATATACCCTACAATTCCACATACTGTATGATAAACATACCTCCTTTCCATCATCTTAACAAACTCCTTCCTCATGACATATCCTCTGCAGAGGGCCTGAGTCATCGTCACCAATGCCGCAAGTTTGTCATCTCTCATCTCCTCCAGGGTACCCAGAAGGCCAGCTTTGAAGAACACCTAAGTTGTCAAGCGAAGGAATTCACTCACCAGTACACATGGATAGACCAGAACATATACTGTTATTACCATAGCTATTAATTGAGATTAGATATTTTCTTTAGAAATGCACCTTTGTGTGTCCAAACTTGTACTGAGTGTGGTCCACATCAATGGAGCCCAGCAGCTTCTCTGAAGCTTTCTTGTTGTCAATGAACTGTCCCTCAGGGATGACACTAGCATTCAATACTTTGTATCTGCAAAAGAAAATAACGTTGTCAAGTCATCTCAATGACTCTACTGAACTTGACTTATAATGACAACTACAGTCACCTCTGCTTGAAGTCACCGTAGAGGATTCTGCTCGGGAAACCCTTTCTGCAGATTCTGATGCCTTCCAGCACACCGTTACACCTCAGCTGGTGGATGACCAAGTGGTTTTCCATAAGACCTAAAAGATGCAAATTCATATAGTTTGTGCAAATGTTCCTTTGTTTGATGAAGTAACATGTCGGGCAGAAAGTAGGACAATGGGCTTCTTACCTGGGGTCTTTGTTTCATTTGGAATGAGGCAACGGACAAAGTGAGGATGAGTGCTCCTCAAGTTGGTCATCAGCTTTCCCAGGTTCTCCTGTGGATCAATATAGTAACATAATAGGTCAACATTATTTCAAGGTCTTTAAATTGTCATCCAAAGATATGAAACAATGCTTACTCTGAAAAGAGCAGACACAGTCTGGAAGGAACCTCCCTTCTTCTTTCCACCCTTCTTGGCACCACCACCAGCCTCTGTTTCACAAAACATTTAATTTTTTTAATGACATTGAAAAAAATTCACTATACTGTTAGAAGTTTTCTTTGCTGCACAAAGTGTGAAAATTATTTAAATCACATTAATGAATATTACTACAGAGCAGCTGTCAAATTCATCATCCCCAAACCAAATGTAATAGACACACATTCTTACTGGTTACTGCAAACCTAATGTATCTTGTGTAACATTTTAAACTGCACTTTCTGATTAGCTGCTAATTGCTAATAATAATAATAATAATAATAATAATCGGCTCCAGCACCCCCCGCGACCCCGACCCCGGGATAAGCGGTTGAAGATGAATAATAATATATATAATATTATAATAATAAGCTAAAAAATAGTAGCATTTTTTTTAAATGCATGTTGCTTTTGACACCATGGATATTGGTCAGGATTGTTTTATGGAACTGATTACACAGAGCTTCCCTTTCTTACCATCGCCTGCATGGGCTGCATACAGCATTGACAGAAGTTTGTTGGCAGATTTCTGGTAGAGCTGAACAACTGAGTCATTCAGGGGGTCCTTGTTCTTGTCCAGCCAGCCAGTGATATTGTAGTCCACTGTACCAGCGTAGTGAATCAGAGCAAAGTGAGCTTCAGCCTTGCCCTTTCCAGGCTTTGGCTTCTCAAAGGCTTTGGTTTTGCCAAGATGCTGATCATGCAGCTTGTTCTTGAACGTTGTGTCAGAGGCCTTGGGGAACATGCACTCCTCTTCAAGGATGGAGAAGATGCCCATTGGCTATGAGGAGTTTACATTCCATGTTAAAAATTATAGTGGGGAAGCAAACATTTGCACATGAATCAAGTCATACCATCTACCAGAGTAGGTACTTACCTTCTCGATAAGCTCAATGCAGGCAGCCAAGTCCATACCGAAGTCAATGAACTCCCAGTCAATGCCTTCTTTCTTGTACTCCTCTTGCTCCAGGACAAACATGTGGTGGTTGAAGAACTGTTGCAGTTTCTCATTGGTGAAGTTGATGCAGAGTTGTTCCAAGCTGTTAAACTGCAGTAACGGGAAAGTGTTCAATTTCATGACAAAACAGGGTTGAACTTTAAACCTGTCAGACATTTTCCAACAACTCACATCAAAGATCTCAAATCCAGCAATGTCCAACACTCCAATGTAGAACTGTCTTGGCTGCTTCGTGTCCAGCATCTCATTGATGCGAATGACCATCCACAAGAACATCTTCTCATAGACAGACTTGCACAGAGCACTGACAGAATTGTTGACCTAGAAGGAATGATGTCAGTATGTAATTTTCAAGATGAATATGTTCCTATCAAAATCCAAATATGTCCCAAATTTTCAAATCTCTTAAACATCATATTTTCTTTTTATTACCTGTGGCACTGTCTGACCTTTGGTCACCATCTCATTTCCGACCTTGACTCTTGGGTAGCACAGAGCTTTAAGCATATCGGCTGAGTTCAGGCCCATGAGGTAGGCAATTTTATCAGCCTCTGATTGAAAGAAAAAATGTTTTTTCCATTAATGCACAAAAATGCACAACATCCAATATTAACACTATGAAGCAAGAATATGAACTTTAAGTAAAAACACAGTTGAAAACAATGCTAAAACTTATATTGTCAGTGGTGCAAGAAGTTCTTAAGTAAAAGTATGTATTATCAGCTAAATGTACTTAAAGTAAATCGACTCATTCTGCAGAAAAATAGTCCCTGTTAGTGTTATGTTTTTGGATTCATATTACTGGTTATAATGTTCTAACTAATTTATATAGTGTATAAAAAAGTTTGATTCCATTCTTGTGGTATAGTTTCATAAAAAAAGGTGATGTGTTTGTACTTATAGTTTACCTGCTTAATGTGCTTTGATGTGACGTGATGATTTAACATCACACTATTGCACTATATACTATCACACAATTACCCTCATTGCCATCAGGTTCAGCTTGCTCCTCACGCTGCTTCTGCTTGAATTTCATGTTACCATGATGCATCACAGCTCCAGTCAGCTTGTAAATGGCAACCTTCTCCTCACCAGTGAAGCCCAAGATGTCAATAGCAGTCTGCAATTCATGCGCAGCAAATCCTTTTAGAAAATCAGTTATCCTGACATTCATCTGCTATTATTCTACAAATGACTATCAACCTACATCGGTTGCAATGAACTCCTCCACATCATTGATGCTTTTGACAGTGATTTCACCCTGACTGATCATATGGTAGTCATAGGGGTTGGTGGTGATCAGAAGGGCCTCTGGAAGAAATAAAAGGGCTCACTTATGCATTGACTCTTTATTGTTTTCTAAAATTTGCAGTTGTGTTATATCATACCTAGGAGCTCAGGCTTGTGGCCAGTCATCAACTGATAGAAGATATGGTAGCTCCTCTCAGCAGACAACTGGAAGGTGACACGAGACTTTTCCAGCAGATCTGTGAGTATTTATTAGATAAAGAATTGATGATGAATGTAAATTCAACAGTTCAAGGCCCTAAATTAGTATTGTCATAGTGTTGTCCACTACAGAAGGAAAACAACTTACACGTTTCAATATCAGCGGAGGCCAGCTTCCCACTAGTGCCGAAATGGATTCTGATGAATTTACCCTAAACATTTACCGGAAAATGTCAGTTCTTCACTCTAAGTAACAGTTAGCATGAGAAAATCATAATATAATTACTTACAAAACGAGAGGAGTTGTCATTCCTCACTGTCTTGGCATTACCGTAGGCCTCTAGTAGAGGGTTGGCAGCAATGATTTGATCTTCCAACGAACCCTAGATAAAGACATAATGCGGTTCTATAAAATCATTCAACAACAATCAACTGGAAAAGATTTTTAAGCTGACAAACAATTTTACCTGAATTTTTCCACTATCTTTTTTCGCGGCTCCAGCCACTGCAATTGTTGCAAAGTACTGGATGACACGCTTGGTGTTGACAGTCTTTCCTGCACCGGATTCTCCACTTGGGGTTTAAAGGTTCATCTTTACTTACTTAGCAAGGTGATTATGAAGTTCCTAAAGAATTATCTTGAAAAGTTGTGTTATACTCACGTGATAAGGACAGACTGGTTCTCACGATCTGAACACACACACATACACACACTCAAGTTAAACCCATAGTTGAGATTTTTCTGTCTCATCCCCTCACATTCTGTGGTAACTTTGATCTTACCAGTGAGCATGAACTGATAGGCATTATCAGAGATGGAGAAGATGTGGGGTGGTGCCTCAATCCTCTTCTTGCCTCTGTATGCATTAACAACTTGAGCATCGTACACAGGAAGCCACTTGTAGGGGTTCACGACGACACAGAACAGGCCAGAGTAGGTCTGTAATCGTTGAGAGTGAAAAAATGTGTGTAAATTTGCATGTACTAATCTAAATGATATTTACATGAAATACACATTCAAGCAAAGTAAAAACATACATAGAGCATCCATGATGCATAACGCTCTTTGAGGTTATACAGCACAGCAGGCTCATTGAGGTGGGTCATCATGGCCATGTCCTCCATCTTATCAAACTTTGGAGGGTTCCTGGGATGGATGTCATCCTCTTTGACAGTGAGAGTCTCAATAGAAAATAGAGTTAAAACGTTTTGAAATTTTTGAAAAAAAATGTCTGAAAAAGGTTTTATCTAATGACATGGACTATCACATTTAGTTTCATTGAATAGGGTCACCTACCTTTCCTCCTTCTGTTTCAACCGTGGCTTTGCCACCCTCTTTTTTGACAAGTTTGCCCTTGACATACATTTCATCAGGATCGACCACAAAGAAGGCTGTTTTGGCATCAAATGGAGCAGTCTGAGCCTCAATCCTCTCCCTCTCTGGTTTGCGGAGGAAAATAGCTGCAGGGCCATAGGCCTCCATCTCTGCGTCTGTGCTCATTGTGGCACTTTAATGGAGACTGAAAATATGAGTGATTCAAACATAAATCACAAGTCCATTTTGATGAAACCTGCACCTGATTAATTTCCATCATTTTATCTTGAAGAATTTACCTGAGCCGATGCAAACAGAAATTCCTTGTTATCCTGTGCTATAAAACAAGTTTTAGACATATTTCATTGTTTTGCCATCTCAGATTACAACAATAAATATGACATACAAAAACTAATGCTGCAAAGTAATTGAAAACGTTATTTTGAGTAAGAGGCCACACACAAAACAAACAATATCAGAGTTATAGCTAATTTGCATTTGCAGTCCCTGGACGGGAAACTGTATATACATACATATATATAAAAACATTTACAAAGAATACATCACATATAAAACTTCATACAAACTAAATATCACATAGTCTCAGTAAAAAAAGAAGTGAAACATTGAAACAGCATATTATTATTTAATAGTGAGACATGCTATAGGAACAGTCTGCTGCACTCACCCGTCTTAGATCCCAATCAGTTGGAGCAGACGTGATGAGCTGCTGTTTTTATACACAAGTCTGCCCCCTCAGCTTAAGCGCCCCACTCAATTTGGTCAGGAATGTTTGACCTTGGTGCTTGATACTGATATGTATAGTACATTTAGATAAATAAGCACATTTAATTTTCTACGAATAAACATTTTTACAAAGCTGTATTAAAAATGTAGATATATCTTTTTACTTCTTTATTTTACTACACAACAAATACAGTATAACACCATCTAAATATTTAGCCATATTGGATTTAATTGAATAATCTTGTGATGTGTACCAAAATACACCAAGAACACTGTCAAATTAATTAAAAGCTAAAGATGTACTATGTTGTCACATCTGTAAGTTTTACATCTATATCCACGTGATTGTTCATATGTAACTCAAATTCCTGTATTCTGACACATGTATATCTTTAACACAATCTTAAAAAATGTGATTATTGAACTCCTTGTTGAAAGAGTAACAGATGACTATATTATGACAGGGTTGATTTATTTTGTAACATCACTGAGCGTAGTATCACTAATATAAAAAAACATGTTATAAGTGTCCTGCATAGTTTGTGGATTATTTTTACTAATAAACAAACAGTTAATGGTAGGCACCTGTGTCCTATTCATTTTGATATCACAGCCAGTGATGAGTTTTAAATTTGGAGAAGCCTTGAAATGTCACTGGTGTATAGTTACGGGACATGCAAATCTCATACATCTGAAATAAAATTCAGGCCATGGTCTTTCCATTAACGCGGGACAAGTGTAACATATCTCCTGGGAACAGACTTAAGTAGGATTGCCAACTCAGATAATTTAACACCAGAAATATGTTCCTTGCAAATACCATTAACATTTCGCTGAGAGGAATGAAAAAGAGGAGTTTGAGTAGAAGAGATGATACTAAACACAGGATTGATTGACACATGATTTAATGAAGTAGAGTTTCGGATCATCTCCAGGATCAACTTTCATTTCCAAGATTTGCACAGACTTGGTTTATTATTTGCCATCTTTCCAGGAGATCACTGGGTATTACCACAGTCAAAAATAAATCCAGCTAAGGGAGGGAACAGTGATTCGTATTTGGCATTGACAGAGGGATGTATTTATAGGACGCATTTAGATATGTTGTAGACACTATATCCCAAGTTTAAAGAGATTTATTTTCTTAAATAATCTATTTCTTTGTCAAGTATATTACAATAAAATAATATCTGTATAGTAAGGACATTGCTGGAGACTTATTAAGTACAATATACTCTATATGCCCAACGTAGTTGTTCTGTGTGTGGGGTAGAATTACCAGAAATCTCCTGAGCTGACACACAGCATTAAGCAAAGCAGCCTCAACCAAAACAGGACAATGACTAACTTTCTCCACTTGTTTTTTAGCCCTTGTGTTATGGTACAGTATGTTAAAGGTGTGCACCATCACGTTTTGCTGTAGTTAAAGTTAGACCTGAAATAATACAGATAATGAGGGTTCTACATTGTAAGCCTAGTTCTATAAGAAAAGACATCTCCCTTAAGTACACACAGTATTAATGGCCATTGTAACCTAACCCGTCATCTATCTTGGCTCCATAAATTGCAGGCCACCTCTTGCAATTAAAGTTCATTATAGCATAAGCTCTAGACCTTTTCACTTCGGTGTGATATGTCTGTCACAAAAGAAGAACACAAATGCAAGGCAATCCACACGTGTAGGTAGATTTACAAATTACTAGTGTCCCCTGTATCTCCAAAATGTCAACTTTACAGAACATCATTCATTGAAAACTTACCCGATCCTAGATTTTAGAATATTTTAGCACAGATTGACCGTTTTGCATCCAAACTTTCCTTTTTGTTGTTAACCTTGTTTATAAAAATGTTCCATGACCACTGAACATATGGAATACATTGAAAATGCATCCCTTATGTCATAATTGTGTACTTTAAGTCTTTTTTTTACTCAAGAATTGGTTGCATCAGTAATATGTTTATGTATAAAACTCTTTACAAACAGATTATATTCTACTTAGACAGAAAAAAGTGAGTGATTTAAAAAAATATATTGGTAAATTCACCAAATACAGAAGTTTTCAGTTGCAATGTATATAACGCAATGTATATGATGGGCTAATGCCAAGTGTCCGCTGCCCAATTTTTTGCTAGCTTTTCGATAGTTTTGGAGCTCCTTGACAAAAACCCTGGATCGGAGGCAAATCAGACTTGGCTTGGCGCTCGCAAGTCGCAGTTTGAATCGTGATGTGCGAAGAGGTTAGCCGAGCGGCTCACTGGTGCATCTAGCAGGCTGAATATCTAGCAGGCTAAATATCTGGAGTTGTGGGGACGCCAAGAGCCAATGAGAGCACAAGACATGACCTGAGGGGGAAGACCCTGCTGACCCAGGGACTGGCAGAAAAGGGAGTCGAAGCCCAGTTTCTGGCCGGGGGAGAAGCTGCTGCTTCTAGCTGCGTTATCACAACCCTAGGTGTATGATACAAGCGCACAATGCACTCTTGAACATTTGTTTCAAACATACCAGGTTTTCAACGGTAAACCCACAGCAATATTAGATATCAGTGCAAGTGCTTCAGTTTGGTGACAGGACACACACATCTGGGATTCCCCTTGGTGAAAGATCTTGTAGTTGATGACTCCATGTCAGTTAGTCGTCAGTGCTGGTCATGCGGAAACCACAACGTCAAGACTCCCAAAACCAGAAAGCATGTTGTGTAGTGTGAATAGTACAGCAAACTGACGGCATTGAAAGTCTAGTAGTACTTGGCATAAGGAGAATCTATCAAATCAGCTTAAATGACATTCAAAATTAATTCACATTTTCTGAACTAGTATTGTTATAATATCTAGAATAAAAATGTTGTGGGGGATTCAGGGAGGCTGAATGTGAAATGATTGGATTGTCTTTTACTTCTATCATCTAGTTGTGCATGTGGGAATAATTAATGTATGAAAGTGGGACTACCATCACCTTACATTTATAAAACACATTCTTTGTAACTGTGTATAACATTATGATTTTGTAAATATTATGATTTTAGATATGAATCTAAGCTTATATCACAGTACAGTACAATAAATAACCTGCCAAAATGTAATCTTCAGTTAAATATCTTTAGCATTTCAGTTATTGGCTTTAATGTAATTGCTGGTTGCCTTATTCAACTTCTAAATCCCTTAACATTTGTCATTCCTAATATGGAATGCTGTGCTGTAGCGAAGATATCAGGTTTTGTGTGGGGCCTGTGCATTATTTGATCACTGCCCACAATTTCAAGGTTGTACAACATGATCTAAAATAGAAAGGCATCTGCAAATATGGCCTCATGTGTCAGTAAGCATAAACCAATGACAGAGACAAGAGAGAGTACAAGGCGGTGCATAAGGTGTTATATACCTGTGTAGTTGGCTGATTTCACCAGTAATGTGTGACTGTTGACAGCTGTATGTCCTGCTGTACTACATGGCAGATACAATGATGTGTATAGCCAATGAATTTAGATTGTATCGCTTGTACAGTAAGTATTTGAAGAAGCCTTTTTGTAATGTATGCACGGATGTTTTGACTTTGTTTTCTTGCTGTGATAACAGTAAAATAGTGTTTCCTATTGTTTCCATTGATAAGGGAATCTAAGTCTTTGTGTAAAGTTTATGCTTGTTGACCGCTCTGAAATTGCTTTGGTTCAAAGGAGATGTAGTTTTGCATGCTTACCGTAAAAGTGGAAGGCCATTACTGTCAAAGTTTCGAGGATTATCTATTTTTTCTAAATTAGCTACAGTATAGACTGCACAATTGGTATTTTGGCTGTGAAATGCAAAATGCAAAACTGTATTGAGGAATCAATATTTTCACAAATATTATTGGCGCATCTTCACTTTAACATTGTAGATTTTTAGGGCAGTAAAAACACAAGGTAGGCTGATACTTTTCTTTCTAGCACGTCTGCATTTAAATTAAGAAATGTCACAGAGGTACAATGTATTAGTGATTTAGATTTACCCTAATGTACAGGGGCTGACCGTGTAAAACAGCTCCACAGCTGGACTGCCTGAATAGCAACTTTTAAAAAGTAAATGTGGATTTTTTTAGTTTTCTTCTTATCATGAAGTTTATAAAGATTTAGCTCAAACAGTTTGTTGTAAACTCACGTAATCAGCACAGACTGGTTCTCACAATCTGAAAAGCAGACATATACACTTGACATTAGTGCCATTTTTATTGCTTCTACAGTAAGGTTTTGTGAAAGGTAATTTTTACCTTTACCCGTATTTCCATTTTAACACAAATAACTTTGATCTTACCAGTGAGCATGAACTGACTGTCAGAGATGGAGAAGATGTGGGGTGGTGGCTCAATCCTCTTCTTGCCTTGATTTGCTCCCACAACTTCAACATCATACACAGGAAGTTCTTGGACAGAATGTCATCCTCCTATACAGAAATGGTCTAAGACGGAAATGGAGATTGATTCAAATAATCAAATGAATCACCTACCTTCCCGTATCTGTTTAAACTGTGTCTTTGCCACCCTCTTTCTTCACAAGTTTGCCCTTGAGATACATCTCATCCAGATCAGTCACAAAGTAGGCTGTTTTGGCATCAAAATGAGTAGTTTGTGCCTCAAGCCTCTACTTCTTTGGCTTCCTCACCTTGTTCCAAAAAAAGAATGGGTGGTGCAGCTGCTGGTGAAGTTTCAAGATGCTAGACATGAATACAATAACTTGTTTCAGTTTGTTTTTTTGTAACTTCAAATTACACAAATTCAGTTCAAAAGTGGCTTTAGACTTAAATTATATATTCCAACTGTATTCAGTTGAATGAGTACAGTTCATTACTCTCCCCTCCACCACACGAGAAATAGTATTGCTAGAAAATTTAGTACATAAGTGATGAAACAGGGTGTGTATCAGATGTCAACACAAATAAACTATTATTTAAGTGTGTTTTGCAATGATGCAGTCCACTGACGACTATTGGCAAGATAACTGTGGACTGAATGCATAAGCAATTAGCAGCACATTAACCTTACCAACTTATCAATAAGTGTACAAACTGAGGTCTCGGTGAATACACTCACCCGTGTCGGGAGCCTATCAGTTCACACAGAAGTCCAGAGTTGCCTCTTTTATAAAGGGTGGGAGTGCCAATCACATATCAGATCAGATAAAATCAGATCAGATAAAAACTGGTCAGAAATAACATTGATTGGATTGCTGGAATGCTGGCACAAGTGACAGTGAGACACAGGTGCAGCAAAAAGAAAGCCTAGAGACCTAGAACGAGGCGACATGCGAGTATCAAAATAAAACAGGAAACACAAGACTGAAACACTAGGGAACATAAAACAAAACTTACCACCAGGACAGGGCGTGACAAAACTTAGTTCTGGATATGCTCCCAAATTGTTGTGGTCTACAGTTACAGGACAAGGGCATCTCATATTCCTATAATAAAATTAAATATAAAATACTATCCATAAAATTCCGTTATACAACTCCCTAAATGGACATAAGCCAAAAATAAGTTTCTCACAAGGCAAAATGGACTGCATTCAGCTGCTACATTTAATACTAAAGAGATGACAGAAGCATGATACAAATTTACAGAAAAAAACTTTAGGGCTTATTTCCAATATGGCATTTAGTCAAATTGGAAGGAATCATCAAGGGGAAAGAAGAAGAAGAGGAGACACGTAACCCATTTGAGAAAGTTGGTGAAAACTTGTTCCTATGTTGACTCTTTGGCACTTCGGTTACCTATGGATTTCAGCAGATTATGTGAGAACTTTAAGTGACCAACATTCAAGAGTATTATATACAAGTATTTTCCAACATTCTTTATAGTTTATATAAAGAAGAGCATCAGATCATTGCTTCAAATAGATGTTGTTATACATCTAAGGACGGATATATGTTGTACTATATGCAATTTTATAACATTTTAAAGCAGTCATTAAAGAGAATGGGAACCAAATAATGAATGTTTGTTGTGTTTGTAATATGAGTGCATTGCATCCAACCTTCTTTGAGTAAAAAGGAGATCATTACTTAGACTAAAGAGTTATATACAGTACATTGATCCTGTTCACTTTTTGGGATTCTCCAAATAAAATAAATACACTTTTATTTTGTATTTCTTTAACTGCTGACATGGACATTTTTACCCTGCCATATATTCTCTTCAGGAAGATACAGAAGTTATGTGAAATCCAAGTACCCTTCAATGCAAAGCTCAAAAGGCTAGCGGATGAAGGGGCATCAAAAGCTTTAAGAGATATCTCATTCTGCTCCAAGATTCCAAGTCAAGGTTTCATTTCTTCCAGGAGACAGGAGGCAAAGACCTGCATGACTTGGCAGCCTACATCTATTTGTCGCCTGTGACATCTCAAATAGAGCATTGCATGGATGGAGGGCATGCCTTGGCCTTTTTCAAATCCCTAAGCAGAATTTGACTCGCTAATTGTATTAATCTGAGTCTAACTGCATAATATAGGAGGGCAAATGTAATACAAAATCATAATGTCATAATTTGCCAACACTTGAAGAAAAATGTTCACTATATAATCTCTGTATGAGAGAACTCAACCAGTGTGCTGACAGATATACAGTTAATCCATGTCAGTCTGGCCCATACTGAATGTTTGTAGAAACTGAATCATGAATTGTTTGGAGTAATTCATGAGTGCAGAAGAAATGCACAGTTTGACTAAAAATACACAAACTTCTGTTTGTCCAAGTAAGATGATAAGATTTTTCATGGTACTCAATGGCCTATGGTGCCGCAATACAAGCATCTGCTACACCCTTGCACTCACATTTTCACTTCCACTTTGCTGACTGTGCTTCAAACAATTGTTTCATGACTTTTCCTCAAATAATGAAGGTTTTATTTTTTTTTAAAGGGAGTACAAATTCTTAAAAAAGTAAAACAATAAAAGAAAATTATTAAAACTCTCAATGTATCATTCTTACACCTAATGCAAATCTAAGGTTACCACTTGCTTAGTATGTCCAAAACATAGGTATTTCCATCTTTATATTTTGACTTCATAACATTTCACATGGACGTACTGTACGCATTCAGAATGGTACAGTGCTTCTGATACTACAAGACATTCAACCATGCCTAATTGCTCTACTCTGGACTAAATATTTTTTCTGTTCAACCAAATAAAGTAGTTGCCAGAAAGGAAATGACAGGATTCTGGATTGTGATGATCATCTTTATTGAAATGCTAATAAGTCCCAAACCACTTGTTCATATTTTATGAACTCTGTAGAAAGGCCTCAACGGGATGACGATTCTACTCAGCAGAATCGGTCTAAAGAAAAAGAGGGGGGAACAAGTAGCAAAGTGAATTTCAAATGTTGCAATCAAGTTACTGAATAGGTTATTTTCTCTTTTCATATGGAAATTCATATTTGTAACGATTTGTGTACATATAAGCTGTGATATTAATTTACACTGTCAACAGTGAAAGTGTTCAGCCTCAAATCATTTTACTGACTCCTATTGTCAACACTATTGATACTGTGATCATGCAAACAACATAGATACCTTTCCAATATCACGGCTCTTGGCTCTCAGCTTGTTGACCTGGGACTCAGCGATGTCAGCGCGCTCCTGAGCTTCCTCCAGCTCATGCTGGACCTTCCTGTGCCTGGACAAGTGAGTGTTGGCCTGCTCCTCCTGTGAAGGGATTGTACATAGTTACAAGGCAGTTAAGAGTGATGTTATGATTAAATCAAATGTAAATTATATGTCACAGTATTAATTAATTTGACTTACAGCATCCTCAGCCTGTCTCTTGTAAGCTTTTACTTTGAGCTGCAGCTTGTCCACCAGATCCTGAAGTCTGATCACATTCTTCTTGTCTTCCTCAGTCTACACAAATACAGGATTATACAGTAAGTGATGAAGAATAGAGAATTAAAGAAAAATTACGGTAGTTTTTAAATAGGAATTACCTGGTAGGTGAGCTCCTTCACTCTCCTCTCATATTTGCGGACTCCCTTAACAGCATCAGCTCCGCGTCTCTGCTCAGCTTCAACTTCAGCTTCTAGCTCACGCACCTGAAATGTGACCATGAATTATACATCAGTATTAGGTACAAGCATTTTATTAACATTTTATCATAAGTAATAAAACTAGAAATGGTTCCAAACAGTGAAACTAATTTTCCTCCAAAAATTATTTATTGTGTATTTTAATGTATAATTCATACCCTGGACTCCAGTTTCTGGAGCTGCTTCTTGCCCCCCTTCATGGCGAGGTTCTCAGCCTCATCCAGACGGTGCTGCAGGTCCTTTACTGTGACCTCCAGGTTCTTCTTCATCCTCTCCAGGTGAGAACTGGTGTCCTGCTCCTTCTTCAGCTCCTCAGCCATCATGGCAGCCTGAAATGATACAATGTTCTCTAATTCATTCATAATCTGTAATGAACTTAACATTATTAATACATGGAAGTAGACCAAAAACACAACATAACTGAGGCAGAGATGTAAACTCACATCAGTGATCGCCTTTTTGGCTTTCTCCTCAGCATTTCTTGCTTCCTGAACTGAATCATCAACTTCACCCTGAACCTGGACAAGATCAGCCTCCAGCTTCTTCTTGGTGTTGATGAGACTGGTGTTCTGAGTAATTAGTATTTAAAAAAAAATGGTATTAATGAAACATTTTGATGTATCTTATTTGGAGGATGTATTCTCTTGTACATTGTATAACAGACAAAAACCTGAGAGTGAAGCAGTCCGACGCGCTCACTAGCATCGACCAACTCCTGCTCAGCCACTTTGCGTCCTCTCTCTGTCTGCTCCAGAGCGACTCTCAGCTCCTCAATCTCAGCCAGCATCAGGGCATTTCTGCGCTCCACCATGGCAACCTGCTCCTTCATGTCTTCCTGTCCTCTGACAGCATCATCAAGGTGCAGTAAAGCGTCCTGACATAGAAGAGAAAAAAAAAATGAACCTTTTCTTCTTTTTTGACATTTAATTTCCTTTTGTAATCAAACAAACCTGACCTTGAGCTGTCCCTGGACATTCCTCAGCTGTTTCTGGGCCTCAGCGGCCTGCCTGTTGGCATGGCTCAGCTGAATCTCCATCTCATTCAGGTCTCCCTCCATCTTCTTCTTGATTCTCAGGGCATCATTCCTGCTCCTGACCTCAGAATCGAGAGTGCTCTGCATTGAGTCAATCACCCTCTGGCTGTTCCTCTTGATCTGCTCCATCTCTTCATCCTTCTCTGCCAGCTTCCTGTCAACCTCACTTTTGACCTGGTTGAGCTCAAGTTGAACACGGAGTATCTTGGACTCCTCATGCTCCAGTGCACCCTTGGTTTAATTTTAACAATTAAATTAAAAACATTAGAGAGATTTTCTCTAAACATACTGTATAATCACATTAGATATGGTGTGAATGATTGTTATTAAACAATAAAACTGACCATCAGCCTATCTCATTACATTTCTGATGATGAAATGAACATATCGCTTTTCTAAAAGGTCACCCAGACATAAAAACTACAAAATTATAAACTATTTTCAGTAAGAATAAGCGTTTTTTTCTTTTATATTAATGTGCCAGCGCATACTTCCTTTTAAGAGCTTTTCATCATTGTCATGATAAACTTAAGAACTGATAGACTGCTGGACTCCCTGTCTGTTCTACCTCTGCTTCCTCCAGTGCCGTCTGAATTTCAGCCTTCTCAGTCTCCACAGTCTTCTTGGCCTTCTCCAGCTCATGGATACTCTTTCCAGTCTCACTGATCTGTTCAGTCAGGTCTGAGATCTCCTCTACAGGAAAAAGAATACAAAACCAAGAATTACACTTTTAGGAGTTGGTATAAGATCAGTATTATTATCTTAAAAAGTAAAACATTTCACATACGCTGCAGGTTCTTGTTCTCTCTCTTCATGGTCTCCAGGTGATCCAGAGTCTCTTCAAAAGAGTTCTTCATCTTGAACAGTTCAGTGCTGAGAGAACGAGCTTCTTTCTGGGCTCCTTCCAGCTCCGCCTGGCTCTCCTCATACTTCTGTTTCCATTCTGCCAGGACCTAAAATTAATTAATTTGATCAAATCATTAGTTAATTGTTATGTTTCTTGAGACAAAACTGGTTTTGAAGGCTGGTTTAAGCATTCACCTTATCAAAGTTCCTCTGCTTCTTGTCAAGGTTTGCAGCCAAACCGTTCGCTCTCTCCACGTCAATCATGAGGTCCTCCACCTCACCC
Source organism: Echiichthys vipera (assembly GCF_963691815.1). NCBI lineage: Eukaryota > Metazoa > Chordata > Actinopteri > Perciformes > Trachinidae > Echiichthys > Echiichthys vipera. The sequence goes on from NC_139842.1 coordinate 15,355,067, forward strand.
TGCAGCCTCTGCTTGGTCTTCTCCAGTGAGGCACACTTGGAGTTCACAGCCTCAATGGATTCCTCTGCATCTTGCAGGCGCTGAGCAAGCTTTTTCCTGTAGTGAAGAAGAATTCTCTTGTGCTTAATTAGACAAGTAGGAAGCAAAGGATCTGCCTATGGAAAAGTAGAAAGGTTTTATGTACTTTGCGTCTTCCAGCTCCTCAGTGCGCTGAATAGCATCAGTCTCGTATTTGCTTCTCCACTGAGCCACCTCGCTGTTGGCCTTAGACATTCCTCTCTGCAGCTCAGCCTTGGCCTCCTGCTCCTCCTCAAACTGCTCTCTGAGCAGATCACAGTCATGACGGGCAGACTGAACAGCATGGGCCAGGGCGTTCTTGGCCTGTTAAGCATGATAAGAGACCTTATGTATTTACCCACAAGAATTTGGGTAACCAGGGATTTTTTGGTAACTTCCACAAGATGTTTGTTTCATTATTATTATTCATTTTACATTATGACATATTTTGGGAGAGAATGGGTCTTTTAATACCTTTACTTCCTCTTCAACGTGCCTCTTAAGCTCCTCAATCTGCTGAGTGAAGGCCTGCTTGCCCCTGGTCAGCTGGGAAACAAGAGCTTCCTTCTCCTCAAGCTGGCGGGAATATTCACCTAAAGAACGATGTATGAACTACTTTGTGAAAATAAGGAACTCACCCACAGAGTGCTTTTTATGACAAAGGTGTACTTTTTATGGTGAGGTGTACAAGTGAGTTACCATTCTCTGTCTGCAGTCTGGCCCTCTGTGCATTGATGTCATTCAGTTGGCGAACATTCTCATCATTTTTGGACTTGAGTTCACTCAACTGGTCCTCAAGAGTCCTGCACATTTTCTCCAAGTTGCCCTATGAACAACAAAGCATGATGTATCTCATCAAATTTGACGTTGCAAATGTTCAATGCTTTTCTGTTTAGCAGTACATTAAAGCCATTTTCATACTGAATGATCAGTGATGACTTAAACACTAGTGATGTATTATTATGGTTTTTTTATTTTGCTAAGACCTCTTTTAAATCTGCTTTTATATTCCTGAGATGTCAAAAGAGGCAATCTCCTTACTTAGAAACTAACTACTCACCTTTGCTTTAGCAACAGCCTCCATGTTGCTGGAGAGGTCATCAATCTCCATCTTGTACTCGCTCTTCTCCTTCTCCAGCTTCTGCTTGACACGCTGGAGGTTGTCGATCTGCTCTCCCAGCTCTGCAACACTGTCAGCCTGCTTCTTGCGGAGAGCTGCTGCGGTAGCTTCATGCTGCAGGGTTGACTCTTCAAGATCACGACGCAGCTTCTGGAACTCAGCCTCGCGCTTCTTGTTCATTTCAATCTGAGTGGCTGTTGCTCCACCAGCTTCCTCGAGCCTCTCACTGATCTCCTCAAGCTCCCTGGAGAGGTCAGCCCTCTGCTTCTCTACCTTAGCCCGAGCAGCTCTCTCTGCCTCAATCTCTTCCTCCAGCTCCTCAATACGAGCCTAGATGTGATGAAAGTATAACAAGAAGGCGTATTAACTTAGGAATCTAGTTTTTGATTCACTGAGTGTAAAATTCTTATTAAATTCATTACTTGGAGCTCCTTGATCTTCTTCTGAAGCTGCGCACCAAGAGACTGTTCATCCTCAATCTTGCTGAGGAGCTGGCTGGTCTCAAAGTCCTTCCTGGAAGAGTAGACCAAGAAAGCTTTCACTGTCATAGTTTTTACTCGTGTTGGAGTTTAATGTGTGAGAAGAGGATTAATAACCTAAACAAACAAACAAAATCTTACTTCTTGAGTTTCTCATCTGTTTGCTGCTTGTCATTCTCCAGATCCATTATGGATTCCTGGGCCAGTTTCAGATCTCCCTCAAGCTTCCTCTTGGCTCTCTCAAGGTCCATGCGGAGCTTCTTCTCTTGCTCCAGTGATCCCTCGAGCTTTTGAATGAAAAGGTTTTGGATTTGTACAATGGCACAACAATCCTGAAACCCAATTCTGCTCTATACTCTATGAACTTTGTAACAATGAGCTCTTACATCGTCCACTTGCTGTTCCAGCTTTGTCTTGGCCTTAGTCAGAGTGTTGACTTTGTCTTCCTCTGCCTGGAGATCATCAAGTGTCTGCTGGTGGGCCTCTTGGAGGGCTTTCTTCTCCTTGGTTAACTTGGCAATAATCTCATCTTGAGATGCCATCTCCTCTGTCAGGTTTTTCACCTAAAAGTGGCATGAAAGGCACATTTCAATTTCATGTAGTAATTATATATTTGAAAAAAATTGACATGTTTTTTTCTTTTGTTTACGTTAAGACTTAAGTAAACATAACCTTGTTTTCTGTGGCATGTTTCTCCTTCTCCACTTTAGCCAATGTGAGCTCCAAGTCATCAATGTCTTTCTTCAGCTCAGAGCATTCATCCTCCAGCTTCCTCTTCTTAGCAGTCAGCTCTGCATTCATTTCCTCTTCATCCTCCAGTCTCTCAGTTGTCTCTTTGAGTTTGGCCTCGAGCTGGATCTTGCTTTTAATGAGCCCCTCACACCTTTCCTCAGCATCAGAGAGGTTCTCACCTTCCTATGTTTTGAACACATGTGGTAGATCATATACTTCATTTTAGATTAACCATGAAAATATGAATGTACCATTTAGTATTTACTTAACAGATAATAGGAATTCTGGGAATTCTTTATATCATAGATTGAAAGGCTAGATCTGTATTCCACTTACCGAAGCCACTTGCAGTTGCAGATCATTCTTTTCCTGCAGCAGGGAAACCATCTTCTCCTCTAGTTCCTTCTTTTTGGCCAGGGCAGTAGCCAGGTCTGTTTTCATCTTATCATAGTTTTCCTTCATCTGCTGCAGCTCCTTCTCAGTCTCAGCACTTTTCAGAAGGGGTTTGATCTTGAAGTACAGTTTCAGCCATGGCCAGTTCTTCACATTCATGAATGACCGGATGTTGTACTGGATTGAAAAGATAGCTTCTCTAAAAAATACATATAAACGAAACATTTACTATCGTACAGAAATGAATAAAATAATATTCAATATCTCTGTTAAAACGTAGATCAGTTTAGTATAGTGCATGATAATGGTACCTCCTCTCCATCATCTTTACAAACTCCTTTCTCATGATATATCCTCTGCAGAGAGCCTGAGTCATGGTCACCAATACCGCCAGTTTGTCATCTCTCATCTCCTCCAGGGTACCCAGAAGGCCAGCTTTGAAGAACACCTAAGTTGTCAAGCGAAGGAATTCAGTCATCAGTACATGTTGATACCCTTGATTACTAAATCTGTTAATATAGTCGATAAGAATTAACCTTGGTGTGTCCAAACTTGTACTGAGTGTGGTCCACATCAATGGAGCCCAGCAGCTTCTCTGAAGCTTTCTTGTTGTCAATGAACTGTCCCTCAGGGATGACACTAGCATTCAATACTTTGTATCTGCAAAGAAAAGGACGTTCTTACTTAGACATATTTCAAGTGTTCTGGCATTATCCATCACTATTCTAAAGTAAAATAAAGTAAATTACTGTGGTTATGTATGAACTGAAAATTACCTCTGCTTGAAGTCACCATAGAGGATTCTGCTGGGGAAGCCCTTTCTGCAGATTCTGATGCCTTCCAGCACACCGTTACACCTCAGCTGGTGGATGACCAAGTGGTTCTCCATAAGACCTGCACATTGCAAATATTTTGGGTAAAATATTTTGGTATCACTTTCTATGAAGACTACATCTAAAGTGCATTATGTGGGCATTCATACGGAATCATAATGCATTCATAAGGCTTCATGACTACACTCATTAAGACACATACTACTGTTTGATGCACTACTGTATATCAGCCGTCATAAAATATTATATATGGGATTTATTCAAAATGATATAGTATATTCAAGAGTCCTATAGATGCTCTCGACTAGTCATAAACTAGAGGCTGTCTGATTGGGCTTATAATACATAATGACTGCATTAACAATTAACTTCATTACATTTAACTATGAATGCCCTTACTATAGATGTAGCTTTCAGAGAAAGTGTTGTCAGTATTTGGTTTGTTACTGTGTTTCACAAAGTGCAGAAATTTGAATTGTGAATGAATTACCTGGGGTCTTTGACTCATTAGGAATCAGACAACGGACAAAATGCGGATGAGTGCTCCTCAAGTTGGTCATCAGCTTTCCCAAATTCTCCTGTGGATCAACATAATTTGATTTCACTTTATTTGAAAATGAGGTTGTTACTTTTTTTTCCAAAGATGTGACACAATACGTACTCTGAAAAGAGCAGACACAGTCTGGAAGGAACCTCCCTTCTTCTTTCCGCCCTTCTTGGCACCAGCAGCCTCTGTTTCGAAAAACATTAAATTACGTTATTGGCCCTGGATAAATTACACTGTAGTAACTGTTGAAAGTTTTCTTCTTTGTGTGATGAGATTTGGATTTTTTAATTCACATGAATGAGTTTATTACCACAGTAGTCGTTTGCTTCCACATCACTACAAACTTACTGCACCTCCAGTTAGATTATAATTTGCACTTTCTGATAAGATGCCATTAGCTTATAAAGTGAGGCCAATCTCAACAGTGTTGCTCACTATCTTTACTAGAAAATAGTTAAGCATGTCTGTACAGGATATGCAAAGTTCCTGAATACTCTGCTCAGTCTTCTCTCTTACCTTCTCCAACACGGACTGCATACAGCATTGCCATCAATTTGTTTGAGGATTTCTGGTAGAGCTGAACAACTGAGTCATTCAGGGGGTCCTTGTTCTTGTCCAGCCAGCCAGTGATGTTGTAGTCCACTGTACCAGCATAATGAACCAGAGCAAAGTGAGCTTCAGCCTTGCCCTTTCCAGGCTTTGGCTTCTCAAATCCCTTGGTCTTGCCAAGATGCTGATCATGCAGCTTGTTCTTGAACGTTGTGTCAGAGGCCTTGGGGAACATGCACTCCTCTTCAAGGATGGAGAAGATGCCCATTGGCTATGAGGAGTTTACATTCCATGTTAAAAATTATAGTGGGGAAGCAAACATTTGCACATGAATCAAGTAATCCCATCTACCAGAGTAGGTACTTACCTTCTCGATAAGCTCAATGCAGGCAGCCAAGTCCATACCGAAGTCAATGAACTCCCAGTCAATGCCTTCTTTCTTGTACTCCTCTTGCTCCAGGACAAACATGTGGTGGTTGAAGAACTGTTGCAGTTTCTCATTGGTGAAGTTGATGCAGAGTTGTTCCAAGCTGTTAAACTGCAGTAACGGGAAAGTGTTCAATTTCATGAAAAAACAGGGTTGAACTTTAAACCTGTCAGACATTTTCCAACAACTCACATCAAAGATCTCAAATCCAGCAATGTCCAACACTCCAATAAAGAACTGTCTTGGCTGCTTTGTGTCCAGCATCTCATTGATACGAATGACCATCCACAAGAACATCTTCTCATAGATGGACTTGCACAGAGCACTGACAGAATTGTTGACCTAGAAAGAATGATGTCTGTGTGTAATTTTTCAGAATAATATATTCCTATCAAGATGCAAAAATGTCCCAAATCTTTTCAACGTCACATTTCCTTTCCTTTTATTACCTGTGACACGGTCTGACCTTTGGTCACCATCTCATTTCCGACCTTGACTCTTGGGTAGCACAGAGCTTTCAGCATATCGGCTGAGTTCAGGCCTATGAGGTAGGCGATTTTATCAGCCTCTGATGGAGAGAAACAGAAGTAGTAGTAAATATACATTTACTCGTAGTGGTTTACACGCCAGAATACTTGCATGATAAGAATATATAATTTCAGCAATTACCCTCATTGCCATCAGGTTCAGCTTGCTCCTCACGCTGCTTCTGCTTGAATTTCATGTTACCATGATGCATCACAGCTCCAGTCAGCTTGTAAATAGCAACCTTCTCCTCACCAGTGAAGCCCAAAATGTCAATTGCCGTCTGCAATGTAGATTAAACAATCAGTTGTATAGGAAACATTTTCCATGATATCCTATTAATTTAACTACATTGTCTTACATCTGTTGCAATGAACTCCTCCACATCATTGATGCTTTTGACAGTGATTTCACCCTGACTGACCATATGGTAGTCATAGGGGTTGGTGGTGATCAGAAGGGCCTCTGGAAGAGCACAATAGAAATAGATAGTGTTTTTTGTTGTTGTATTCTGGTATTTTTAAAATATATACTCAAATTTATGTAGTAATACCCAGGAGCTCAGGCTTGTGGCCAGTCATCAACTGATAGAAGATATGGTAGCTCCTCTCAGCAGACAACTGGAAGGTGACACGAGACTTTTCCAACAGATCTAAGATTAACAAATCAAGGTCAGATTATAGTAAATTACATGTATGACATCTCACAGCAACAAATGTCTTTTTCTAGAGCCAGCACCATATCAAAAGAGTATATTCAAACAAAGGTGACTCAGCAAAATGTGACTTACATGTTTCAATATCAGCTGAGGCCAGTTTGCCAGTGGTTCCAAAATGAATTCTGATGAATTTGCCCTAAATGTATCAGATTTAAGTAAGAAGGAATATTGATATACAGCTTTAAAAGTTGTTGTTTTTAACCCTTTTTTATTTTATCACTTACAAAACGAGAAGAGTTGTCATTCCTCACAGTCTTGGCATTACCATAAGCTTCAAGCAGAGGGTTGGCTGCAATGATTTGATCTTCCAGCGAACCCTACGACAAGATATTAAAACACATCTTAATATATGTTGTAAATATAACAGACACAGACAATTCTCTGACTATTTTCTCATTGAATGCAACTATTTTACCTGTATTTTGCTCTGTTCCTTCTTAACTCCAGCCACTGCAATTGTTGCAAAGTACTGGATGACACGCTTGGTGTTGACAGTCTTTCCTGCACCGGATTCTCCACTGGGGGAAGAGAGAGATATCTTGAGTCATATAAATGTCCTATAAACAGTATATATAATATTTTATTTAATATAAGTATTTTGTATATCTTAATGAGATTTTTTTAAATGATCTTGTATAATTTGTGTAATACTCACGTGATAAGGATAGACTGGTTCTCACGATCTAAAATGAACAAATACTTAAATGTCATAAACATAAATAGCATATATGGTTGAAATCCAGTCACATTTTAGGTGTATCAATTTGTCTCTGTGTCTTGTCTTGCATGTAAAGATAAAGTTATGTGCCTTTCTTCTCAGAATAAAATATCTTACCAGTGAGCATGAACTGATAGGCATTATCAGAGATGGAGAAGATGTGGGGTGGAGCCTCAACCCTCTTCTTGCCTCTGTATGCATTAACAACCTGAGCATCGTACACAGGAAGCCACTTGTAGGGGTTCACGACGACACAGAACAGGCCAGAGTAGGTCTGTAAGGAGAAGAATGTCCACTCACTCTATTATATGAACGTTTGGCTGTAGATAAAAGAAACCACCAATTGTAAAAGTTATATTATGTTATATTTGTATGTTCATGCAGATCTAAGTGTTACGTTAAGCACTCACGTAGATCATCCATGATGCAAAACGCTCTTTGAGGTTATACAGCACAGCAGGCTCATTGAGGTGGGTCATCATGGCCATGTCCTCAATTTTATCATACTTTGGAGGGTTCATAGGGTGGATCTCATCCTCTTTTACAGTGAGAGTCTGAATAGAAAATGCAGAAAAAAAGCACTGTTTTACTGGGACAGTATTTCAAATAATATTTTATGGGATCGATGTCATCCTATCTCACTGTTCACAAGAATTTCCCAAAATAATTTATTCACCTACCTTTCCGTTAATAGTCTCAACCGTGGCTTTACCACCCTCTCTTTTGACGAGTTTACCCTTTAGATACATTTCTTCCTTCTCAAAAACAAAAAAGGCAGATTTTGCATCAAATGGAGCAGCCTGAGCCTCAATCCTCTCCCTCTCAGGTTTCCGGAGGAATATGGCCGCAGGGCCATAGGCTGCCATCTCCGCATCCGTGCTCATGGTGGGAGTTTAGTGAGGACTGAAAAGATGAAGGTGGAAGAGTAGGAAAGGAAAGAAAAAACGGGAAAGAAGTGTTAGAATTAGAGTTTAATTTCATCTCGATATATTTCATTGTGATATAGTTTAATGACTTTGGTAATGTTTGTATCCTACTGTTATAAAGGTTGTGTTTTTGAAGATATGTTTTACCTCAGTTTTATCCCAACTGAGTGACACAGATCGGTTGTTGTCTTAGGATGCTATTAAAGAAATGATCATCAATTCAATTCAAAGAGGACACAACCATTTCCATGGACGCAACATTCAAATATTCTCCATTGTTCTGTGCTTAATACAGTAAACAGCTGTCACAATACATACATTTGAACCTATTTTAGAAAACTATTATGTCTCTGAAAGCGTTACTGCACTCTATTAGTCATTTTATTGTATTTCATTGTAAGTTTTTTTCATCCCATTTCATTTTATCTAAATTTCAAAACAAAATGTAATGTCACTCTACGCTTTCCTAAGTGAACTGTTAAACGTAGTTACAGAATGTATTTTGCTCCTTGCTTTACAATAGAAAATAACATGTTTGATTAGTACTTTGAGATTACTTGACATAAAACAAGATTAGAGAGTCATATCACATTAGTGCAATTTTAAATAAAAACAAAGTTAGGTGAGCATAAACACACACACAAAGCACTAACCTGTGATGCCTGTCAGTTATCGGAGGAGTCTGAAGCTGCTGCTGCTTTTATAGAGGCTGGAACTGCCCTGTCAGCAGAAGTCCACCACTCGATTTGGTCAAGCATCCCCGTCATTAAGATCTATCTTAGTAAGCTGTTTTTGTATTTAAGATACAGCATTGCTTAACTGTCAAAATAGCAATGAAACAAGAAAACTGGATAACAGAAGAATGTAACATTAACCCAGCGAACTAGGACCAGAGTTTGAGTGAATTTTCAAAACTTAAATTAAAAACAACTTATAGAAAATAAGCTAATACAACAGCTTCAAACTTTATTATTGAATGACGTATATATTGTGATATCAAACACTGTATAATATACGATAAGATCAAAACATAACTAATTTGACACACACATTTAAATCATTTGAGTTGTGCCTTGACCCTCCTCATAAAGCCTTTGCCCTTAGTGAGATTTAATCAAATGTCATTGGTATTGGGTGTCAGAGCTTGCCTTCATTTCACAATTTTGCAATGCAATAAAATTGAATATCATTGGTGAGTATCGCCATTATAAGTTAAATCACACTTACCACTGTAACTTAAAGTCCTTCACACACCATAGGTATTTATTATTATTATTGTTGTTATTATTATTATGCCTTGTAATATTTATAAAAGCATGCAACATGTTTTAAAGAGAAGCTTTGGGCTTTATTTTTCGCTCAGGGAGCCTAAGTGTGATGGTTATGTCCTAAAATAGAAGCTTTCCAATACATACTTGGATTTTTGAGGAACTAGTTTCCCCCAAAAATCATTTACTCAAATGTGTATTCTGAATTACTAAAGGTTGTCTCTACTTGCCCTTGCAGCAAAACATGACCATTGCCAGGACTGGAACTTAATTTTGGAGAAGCACGCAAGGGGTGCTGGTATATAGTTGCAGGCCATTGGCACATCTCATATTCCTGTGGTAAAAGTGAATGGAAGGCCCTTTCAATAAAGTTCAAGTGGTATTACACCTTGCCTTAAAAGGACAAGAAGAACATTTGCCAACCAGGCTGAGATAAGACCTATAATAAGTTCCACTGGGTTGTCAAAGATCTTTATACACGTGTCACATTTGTAAGGATGTTGTTGCTGTTATGGAAACCCAGTGTCCTTGAAAAACTATGTGACTATGGTTTTGACACCTTGTAGGCATTGGCTACAAAATATAATTATTATCCTGAAAACAACCAACAACTATTGAAATGCATTCCAGAAGTATCAACATTGAATTATACAATAACATTTTTTTTTCATGTTTAATTTATTTAATAACCTTATAACTAACTATAAAATTGACTTCACAGCCTTTTAACTTTTGGAAATACACCTTAAAAATAGCTCTGCATTCCATTTACTCACTTAGATATAATTTTCTGTGTCTGAAAGTCATAAGGCATGTCACGATTTGGTGCAGCACACTTTCATGATGACTTATATATGCTGATGATGTAGACATTTCACCTTTGCAGTTAAACCCATGGTCACTGTTTAAAAGAAGCTTTATTATAAAATATTGTGACTTACTTTTTATGTAAGGAAAAGGGGTCTCCAATAATACATAACTTTTGAGCTCTATTTGTGTTAATTTAAAAGGGCTATGTGGCCTATGATATATACCATATCAGGAATCTACCTGTACACAAATCATAGTTATCATTACATTGTAAATACACAAATTAATGAATGTGCAGTAGTGTACAATACTGTAGATTTCAGATTTTCATATGATGTCATGTCCGCAGTAGCCTTTGCTCAGCCAACCTACCCTTCACACTGGTTTCCTGTTTGTCAAAGAACTGATTTCAAAATACACTACGGTTGGTTTATGAAGCACTGAATGGTTTAGGGTCCAAAGACATTTCAGATCTTCTGCTTTGCTTTGAACCATCCAGACCTCTCAGATCCTCTGGGACAGGCCTGCTCCGTGTCCCCAGAGTCAGAACTAAACATTGAGGGGCAGCGTTCAGTTTTTATGCTCCACATATCTAAACAAACTGCAGGTCTGCTGCTACTCTCAGCTCGTTTGCCGCTGACTTTCAGTAAACAAAGCAATTGCTTGTACTGCTTTTTAACTTCTATTCTTTTAATTTTCTTGTTTTATTTATGTTTTATTTGCTTGTTTTTCTTTTTTGTAATTATTTTATCTGAATATAACTTATGTCATGATGTCATTGTATGTGTTTCTGCTTTTAATGTTTTATGTAAAGCACCTTGTTGTTGAAAAGTGCTATACAAATAAACTTGCCTTGCCTTAATGTATAAAGGTTAATTTTGTCAAGTTGACACGTGATTTAAAAGAGAGACTTTATCATTGTCAGATAAAACACATATACGACATTTGATACAAGATCAAGACTTTTCTATTTGCCGCTGCTTTTCAGTAAACTGCACTATAAGAAAATATAGTATTTCTTTCTTTCTTTGTCTATTTTATTTTTTTCCTTTGTTTTCTTTTCGTTTCATCCAGTAGAGTAGGTCCTTCTGATGCACACTCCATGTCAGAAGGTGGCGGTAATGCACACTTGTGCGACGAAACCGGAAGTGTTACAGAAGACAGTACTGCGAGCACTACACGCATGAAATAGCCTGATAGTGTTAGCTACAGTTAGCATTACTTTTTACTTCAAACACGGTTATTCCCTCTAGGAAGAAATGCCTTTGCTAAACGGAAAACGGGATGTTATGTTTGTAAGCGACACCACTTTTTATGTTTTTAACTGTTAGCATGCACTGGTAACGAGCTTTAGCTAGCTAGCGAGCTAACTTTTATTGGAGCGCTAACGTTAGCTTGGTTGTATGTTTGTGCGCGTATTTGTGTGTGTATCTGTTGAAGTTAACTTGTAATGGCTCTTAACCCTCCTGTTACCTTAGGGGTCAATTTGACCCCATTTAATGTTTAACATCTCTAAAAACATGGTTGACATCATTTTTATTTTTGCTTCATATTAAATGACTTTTCCTAATTTTATGGGAAAACCTAAAATTGACATGATTATATTTTTTCATTGTCCTGTACACATAATTGTTGCATTGTGCTCCTTTTTGTCAATGTGATGATTTTAATGATTCAATCATTATTATTACTATCTAATTTACAAATCAAATATTTAGAAATGTTTGAAATTGTTTGTTTTTCACATTGACCATGTGCATAATGCATGCTACTGTCCTTGACAATGGAAATAGCTTTCATTCCAATTATTATAATTAACTCAAAATAGCACTTACAAATATTATAATTACTTTAAAACACACAAACAAATATTCCTTGATGAAATTTTATATCAGTCAGTAAGATATTTTATTTTTTCCCGTGTATTTCCAAAGTCACGTTATACTGTAGGTATTCTGGATGTATACCAATGTGTTTGGGGTGTTGTATGTAATTTAAAATGCTATTTAGGTAGTCAGCAAATACACATGCAGTACCTGACATGAATACTTGAGTAACAACTTTGATTATGAATTTTTTCTGGTTTAAATTGCTGGGGTCAAATTGACCCCAAGGATAAATGGTGTTAGTAAAATTTTGAGTAACAGGAGGGTTACGGTAGAAATCAGAGAGACTTCTTGTCAGACATGCTTGGCTCCTAAGTTGTGGGTAAAATATTATATTTTAAAGATATCGTAAATCTATTCATGTTTAAATTACACTCTACGCACTCCTCCAGATGTTTTTACAGTTTTACTTGAAGTCTTGTGTGGTTTCTGTTTCTGTTAGGAGGATGATGATCTGCCTTATGAAGAGGAGATCATCAGGAACCCATACTCAGTCAAGTGCTGGATGCGTTACATCGAATTCAAACAGAACGGAGCCAAATCCACCCTCAACATGATCTATGAGCGGGCTCTGAAGGAGTTGCCTGGCAGGTACAGTAACTAACATTACAGGGTGCCGTTGTAGATAAAGCATTGACATTGTACTGAAAAGCGCAGGTGGTTGATACCTTATCAACTCAGAAGAACGGGTCATTTAAAAAAAAAAAAGCAAGTTAGAACTAATCTAAAAGGCGAAAATTTATGGAATAATATTGATGAACTAAAAATGTGTAACTCAATTCAAAATTTAAGGGGATGAACAGCAAAAGAAGCAAGCCTTAAATTATGCCAATAATCTAAAAGAAGTAAGAAGGGTAGGCATAATAAACTGTAGCTTCAGCCTATACTTTTTCGGTCTCCATCCTGTTTTTGTGCATTGTTAAAATAATTGTACTTGTATTATCATTTAGGTGATAATATCAAGAAAGCTTTTGTACAACTACCAGCGTTTTTTGCTTGTGGTCTAACCTTTTTTTGTTTTCCAGCTATAAACTGTGGTACAATTATCTGAGAGAGAGACGGAAACAAGTCAAGGGGAAATGTGTCACTGACCCAGGCCACGAAGAGGTCAATAATTGCCACGAAAGGGCGTTGGTGTTCATGCATAAGGTAATACATACTATAAAATTCCATACTAAACAATACATTACAATATGACTATGATGAAATAGCATTACATTGCTGTCTTTGTACGTTGTGCTTGGAACTAAACATCTGTCTTTCCTTGATTAAACCAGATGCCTAGAATATGGCTTGATTACTGCCAGTCACTTGTGTCTCAGTGCAAGATAACAAGAAGTAGGCAAACCTTTGACCGTGCCCTCAGAGCGCTTCCTGTTACTCAACACCCGCGCATCTGGCCTCTGTATCTACGCTTTGTCCGAGACCTACCCCTCCCTGAGACTGCCATCCGGGTATACCGCAGGTACCTTAAGGTGAGAGAATGGTACACAAACTAGTTCCATAAAACAACTGTCATTTAGGAAGGTTTCTGATCACAATAAAAGTATTTGCACGCTTTCAGAGGCAAAGTATGGGAAATGGATGTGATTTGGTATGATTTCACAATGTGGTATGATAAGTTTAAATGTATGAACATTTTCTATAACATTCTCAGCACAAGGAAAGGCTACTGGATTTTTGTGATTTAAAATGAAATTGTACTTTGCGTATGTCCGTGAGGGTCAGGATTAATATTTCTGGATGAAACCGCTATTGAAAAGGAAAGCTGTCAATAGATTATGAAGTTGAAATTAAAGTGAACTTGACACAAATTAGCATATCCTCTATTTGATGTCTGCTTTTGTGCCATGTAGCTTTCTCCAGAGAATACAGAGGAATACATAGACTACTTACGGTCTGTTGGCCGTTTGGATGAAGCAGCTGTCCGACTAGCAGCTGTTGTGAATGACGAAAGCTTTGTGTCCAAAGAGGGCAAGTCAAACTATCAAGTAAGATTTTATTCTCATTCCAGATGTTGTCTGTTTTTTTGTTTTTTTAAAAAAGAAGATGGCCAGGATTATTAACATATGTTGTCTACGTTTATTTGTTGAACAGCTTTGGCATGAGCTCTGCGACCTGATCTCCCAGAATCCTGATAAAGTGACTTCCCTGAATGTAGGAGCCATCATCCGTGGAGGCCTCACTCGCTTCACAGACCAGCTTGGAAAACTCTGGTGCTCTTTAGCTGACTATTACATCAGGAGTGGTCACTTTGAGAAGGTAGCTTCCCCTTTGTATATCATACAGGACTTGTATTGAAAGTTATTTATACAAAATAGTCCTATACTTTATATTAGGAGTTAGTTTGACTCAATTGAATTATCATTTATTTGCTTTTTGTCGGTTTGACTGTCATTGAATACCAATGCGTCTTTCTTTCTCAGGCCCGTGACGTGTATGAGGAAGCAATCCTTACGGTGGTAACAGTAAGGGATTTCACACAAGTGTTTGATAGTTACGCCCAGTTTGAAGAGAGCATGATCGCAGCAAAAATGGAGACAACTGCTGAGATGGGGAAGGAAGAAGATGGTGTGTGTGGATTCATTAATATTGGCAATTTTCTTTGCTTTCACTTTTCTTGTCATGCATGCCTTACTCTCAGACCCTCTCCTCCCAGATGACATAGACATGGAGCTTAGACTGGCCCGCTTTGAGGAGCTGATAGCCCGGCGGCCCCTTCTGTTGAACAGTGTACTACTTCGGCAGAACCCTCATAATGTCCATGAGTGGCACAAGAGAGTCAAACTTTATGATGGCAATCCACGACAGGTGAAGTTTATGCCTTTTTGTTTTTGGCATAGGAACAGTGCACACACAATTCATACACTCATCCACCATACAGGTAACATGCCTTCATGTTGTACATAACTCATAGATCTCACCATATCTTCTGCAGATCATCAACACATACACTGAGGCGGTGCAGACTGTGGATCCAATGAAGGCCACAGGGAAGCCTCACTCTCTCTGGGTCTCCTTCGCTAAATTCTATGAGGAAAATGAGCAGCTGGATGATGTAAGTCAATGAGATCTTTCAACTGGTATTCTAGAAACCCTCCGCAGTTCAGATCAGATGCTGTTTCTTTACCTGATTGATATGTCTTACATTTACTCACTGTCACTCAGGCTAGGACCATTTTTGAGAAGGCTACCAAAGTGAACTACAAGCAGGTGGATGACCTTGCTGCAGTCTGGTGTGAATATGGAGAGATGGAGCTACGCCATGAGAACTATGAACAAGCGCTGCGCATACTGAGGGTTGGGCACTTGTATCTCTTCATTACAGATGCAGTCAGTAAAATAGTAACACCATTTCCACTAGACGGTTAGTGACATCTAGGGGGAGGACTGAGAAATTACAACAACATTGCCTGGCTTCTTGCTACTGTACTACTAGTACTACTACTAGTAATCCATAGATAAGACTTGAGGCTGCATATCATAATTGTGTTTAGTGTAAAAGTTTGATATTACTTTAACTTAAGACACAAACATGAGTAGTCACTAACAAAAACATCACATAATGTTGGTCGTTTCTCTGAATCGCTCCACCTTTCAGACAATGCACAGATGTTCACGTGTTTGGGGGAAACACAACCAAGTGCATACCTGATAGTTAATTAGGAGAGTAGGAGATTCAAATTCTGACAGCAAAGTATTACTGATTGCATCTTTTTTTAAATATATGAGACGACTTATGTATTTGTGTATGAATGTACTTATGTTTTTTAAAAAATATATTTTTATTTGAAAATAGAAAGCTACAGCCATCCCATCCAAGAAAGCAGAGTACTTTGATGCATCTGAGCCAGTCCAAAACAGAGTTTACAAGTCCTTGAAGGTCTGGTCTATGCTGGCGGACTTGGAGGAGAGTCTCGGCACTTTCCAGGTATGTTCACTAGATATCTGTTTGTGTTTAGAAGTGTATATTACCACATATGAGCCAGAGATATTAAGAAGCTGTATTTCAGTGTGTGCTTTTGCTTGTCTCTTCAAATCAGTGCTGTCACCTCTGTGAGCAATATATACTTGGTTTAATTCTTCCTCCATTTAAACTCTTTTCTCCTCAGTCTACAAAAGCAGTGTATGATCGCATCATTGACCTCCGCATTGCCACGCCACAGATCATCATCAATTATGCCATGTTCCTTGAAGAGCACAACTACTTTGAGGAAAGCTTCAAAGTAATAACATGCCACAGTTAAATAAGCCAACATTCAATATCTTGGTCAAAGTGTCACGCATTTTAACAATTCCTAAATGTCTTTGTTAATACCTTTTTAGGCATATGAGCGTGGTATTGCTCTCTTCAGGTGGCCCAATGTTTATGACATCTGGAACACTTACCTCACCAAGTTCATTGATCGTTATGGAGGCAAGAAGCTGGAAAGAGCAAGAGATTTATTTGAGCAAGCCCTGGATGGCTGCCCTGCCAAGTTTGCCAAGAGTAAGTAGCTTTGTTAGAATTATATTGAGGATTTGTATACACTATATTCCACATTGTTTCCTTTTTCCTTTATAAAAATGTACTTACACCAAATGTACCACTGTGCCTTGCTTTCCAGCCATTTACCTCCTGTATGCCAAATTAGAGGAGGGATATGGATTGGCACGACACGCCATGGCTGTCTATGAAAGAGCAACACAGGCAGTAGACAATGAGGAGAGACATCACATGTTCAATATCTACATCAAGAGAGCAGCGGAAATTTATGGAGTCACGTACACCAGAGCAATTTACCAGAAAGCTATCGAGGTACATTGGTTAAGCATTGACAAATATGACATGTCTAGGGCCGGAGGGATATGGGATTTTTGTGGCCGACGCCAATTTTAGAGAGAAAATTTCAAGGTTCGATTGCCGAAATTGCGGCCAACATTGTGAACCTTTGAAATCGAGCGATCGATCTTTTCTATGTGGATTCTGCAAATATGACTGCACAGAAACTTAGAATGCTGTTTTCCTAAACAAATAACTTTATTAAAGAATCTTTAAGATTACACACCAGAGAGAAAATAAAGAATAATTAAAAATAAAATCAGACCACATTTATGCCTATACCGATATTTGCGTGATAGGACAATATTGACTGACGGATTTATTGTTCTGGCTCTAGAAATGTTATATTGAAGTTTATTTTTCTGTTGCATTAACTCGATTTTTTTGATACTTTCAAATTATTATCTGTGGATTGTAACACATCCTTCTTCAACTTAATGAAAAAATGTAACCTAAAATGACACGGTTCTAGTCATTATTAAAATAACTTAAATCTGAATTATACCTTTTTTATTTAACCAGGTTCTTCCCGATGAGCATGCGCGGGACATGTGTCTGCGATTTGCTGACATGGAGAGTAAACTTGGTGAGATAGATCGGGCCCGAGCAATCTACTCCTACTGTTCCCAGATCTGTGACCCAAGGGTGAGATAAACCCCTTCCTGCCATTACCCGCATTGAATGAAATTGCACATCATAATTCAATTTACTTAAATTTCTTCTTCAATTCCACTTGATATGTTTGATCTTGTAGGTGACTGCAACCTTCTGGCAGACCTGGAAAGAATTTGAGATCCGCCATGGAAATGAGGACACTATTAGAGAAATGTTGAGGATCAAACGTAGTGTCCAAGCCACATACAACACTCAGGTCAACTTCATGTCCTCTCAGATGATGAAGGCCACAACAAGCTCCACAGGCACTGGTGAGGGAGCTTTCACTAACTTGTTAGCCGTGAACTGTATTGGCTGTATGGATCATTGGTGGGATGTTTAATTATATTGATATGGTAGCCACACATGCTATTTGTCCCAAATCCTCATCTTACACACCAGAACGGCATGAATGAATAAATGTGCTAATATGTTTTTCTAATGTTTTTGTCCAACCATTTGTTTTGTCTTGTATCCAGTGTCCGATCTTGCACCAGGCCAAATGGGAATCGATGATATGAAGATGCTGGAGCACAAAGCACAGCAGCTTGCTGCAGAGGCCGAGCAGGACAAACCCAAGCCCAAAGAAAAGATTCTCTTTGTCAGGTTAGTCCTTTTTTCTCTTTTTTTTCACTCTTGTGAAAAGTATCTTTGTATGCAAACAGTTCACATTGAAGACATTAACTTTACCAGAACATGCACTGGTGTTCACAAGTATGATCAACAACAGCAGTTATAAATGGTCTATCAGTTCTATTGAATAGGAATTCAATTAATGTGATTTAAAAAAGTGAAATAATAATTTTCAATGTGTATGTATTCGTAGAAATATGTAATTTACCACAGCTGTAAGGTGCTGGAAAAGCTTGAAAATGAACCTAGAGAGTGGTCTTGGTAATGCTGTACAAACCCTGTTTGAAAGGTTATGCCTCTTTTATGAAATTGGACTACATGCTCTAACCTATCTAATCGTATTTCCTGCATTTGCCTATGCAGGAGTGACACCTCTCGCAGTGAGTTGGCTGAACTTTCCAAACAAGCCAATCCTGACGAGATTGACATTGATGATGATGACGAGGATGAAGATGATGAAAACCAGGGACCAGAGGGTGAGTGACAGACACAACAGGAAAATTTAAATATTTGGTGTTTAGTTAAGCATTCATGCAGACATTTTTCATTCATAAACATGTTTTTAATTGTCTTCTCCTCTTGGCTTTCTACAGAAGTGCAGCTTGAACAGAAGAGTATCCCCACAGCTGTCTTTGGAGGGCTTAAAGATGACTGAAAGATCCCTCCCTTGCCGAATTTTGTTACAGTTTCTCTTCTAGACATTGAATTTGCTCCATTTAAAAAAAAAAATGTGTGCAATTGCTTAGTTGTATCCACTTTTTTTAATAGAATGAGACATAGGTGTATTTTCCTGTTGGGTTTTTGTACAACAGTATACAATGAACGTGTATTACTATTGGCCATATGGTGTCAGTCTTTCTTAAGTATGAAGCTCAAGATAATTGTACAATTTAGCAGCTTTCTGTTATAAAATACTAATATTTGTGCTCATAACTGTAACTGAAGTCTGAAGTAGTTTGACTTTGTTTCCAAACAATATTTTGTAAAAAAAAATGAACAGTGAAAACAATGTTTATACATCCAAGGAATGCAAAGATGTTTCTCTAACGGCAAGCTCTGCCCTAGAAAACACAGGGGAGGAGCATAGTTTTGTCAGCATTCATTTGAAAGTGGAGCTGAGCTTTCAAGCCTCACATTGTTGGCTTGAGGATAGTAGGTGGTGTCTTGCAAAACCAGATGATCCTGAAACATTTTTAGAACTTGTATGTCAACATCCAAATATTAAGAGTTGATTAATAGGTCTGTAAAACATTTTGAAAACTTACAATTGAATAGCCCTGCAGCCAGTTGATAGTACTCTACTCTGATCGTACTTTGTGATAAGTGCAGGTGATTACTTTGCTCACTGATCATGTTTGAAGCTGTAGGCAGTAATGCTGTGAAATATCTCAGTCAGTGGTTTTCAACTTTTACTTGTGACCCCCTACAGTTTTTGAAAGTGCTCCTATTACCATCGCATATGTGATGCTCCAGCAATTCTAGTCTCTTTGAATGTCTGAAACTTTTATTTACATTGTCTTGAAAATGCAGTTGTAATAATAAAAGAAATTTGTATTTGTTAAATGCAGTGACTTTAATCTGACAGGAAAATGTATTGAAGAAGCATTAAAGTCTGACATTTAGACAGTGAAACTACTCTTCAGTCAGACATCACTAAATACTGTAATATTGTCCTCCAGTCATACTATATGTGCAACTTAAACACCCTCCCATCAAAGGAGTTAAATGAAATAAGGAATAAATTGTTTCTTTCATAATTAGATTAAAATAGCTGAGAGGTAATCCTCTTACAAAGTTACTGCAGTGGGGCACTTGGAGTGCTCTTGGAGCTTTGAGCAACATCATGTGATGAGGCACTCTTGAGATTTCTGTTTTCCAATGTTCCAACACTTCCAAAACAACTGGAAAGAAAGTGTCTCAAGACAACATTGTAGGCTATATACTGCAGCCTGCTTTTAAGGTGCAGCAAGGTATATACGCAACTGAACGTGTGCAGGTTTTTGCTGCTGATCTATACGGGACAGTAACTCAATCTAATCACGAGCTGATATAAATAGTATCTAATTAACCCCTACCTTGATAATGCCATCATATGCCTAGCGTTTTTGCATGTTGCACTCCAGAGAAGAACAAGTATAGGACTGATAAACATGTTTAATTTGCACTGCATGTTGAAATGTGAGTTCATGACAAATTTTACGGTATTTACTAAAGCAAGCTGCCTCGGGGTGTCATGATTAGGGTTCTACATAAATGTCTGCATCTCAATAACTGGTCGTGGCAGATTTGTCAGAACTGTTGTGATATGGCATATATCCTAAAAGAAAACCAAATGCAATAGAATGACTGGTCTTTTTTTTTTTTTCCATCTGCAAGAGGTCATTGGTCAGGGTTGCTTACAGCAGCACCCTTGAGGTTGATGGAGTTTGCCCAGGTCACTGCAGCAGGACTGATTTTTTTTTATGGTATTGAACCATGACCATATGAGTGTGTGTGTGTGTATACAGATACGTAAAGATGGCAGGAGGTCAGTGTAACTGATGGAAAAGGTAACTAAGTATAATTAGATTTTTCCTTTAATCTAGTACTGGAAATGCACAGTTTTGAGGTAGTTTACATATTAAATATTAAACTTGATCTGACTCCTGTTTAGTTTCTTTGATTTTACATACAAATCACAAGATCAACTTGGAAAAAAAAAAGATGCATTATTAGATTAAAGGCCCCGTATACGCACACATACGTTTGCAGTTGTTATTACTCTTGTAGATTATACATTTTCTTTTCTGTTGAGTAAATCTACAAAGTTAGTGTCAGTAATATTGTTACTGTGCCCTTAGCTTTTTGAGTCTAGCAGATGAACCTGTAGCGGAAGACACACCACACCTCTACCTGCTGTGTGCGTTCACACAGGGAGATCCCGCCCCCATCGCCCTGAGATCCTTTTCTATTGGACGGCGGGATGAGTGAGCGGTGCCAGTGTGGAGCACCTGGTAGTCAGTCATCGGCGGGGCTCTCAGTGTGGAGCTGCGTACGGAGAGCTGACTACACAGGGATGCGGACGAAGAAGGGCAAAAACGAGGGGAATAGTGTGTTTTTCACCAACAACCCGGCGGATCGGGGCTTTGCTTGGTCGTAGGGCATGATTCAACTGGGATTACGACTCAGAAATCGCACAGAAAGAGGACATTAACGGGGCTTGGAAGCTGCTCCGGGGCGGATATTTTCCCGACAAAAAAAGCCCACATTCGTATTCCCAGCCCCGGGTCGTGTGGAATATAGTGAGCTAAGAAAAATGATTGCGTGAATATTTTTTATACTGTGTTGTTGCGTTTTTGTCCAGCACCGCTTCCCATTCTTTTTTTTTTTTTTACAGACTCGCTATGGTGGACTCCATGAGGAAGACTTTTGTGGTCCCAGACATAAAGCCATTGGATTTGTATGACTGTACTAAAGCAAAAATATGCGCAAGTGTCGGATGGCTATTGGCAAAGTCCTACGGCAGTGCAGGTAGGTTTTTTTTAGTTCAGGCTGCGGGCCTGGTGACTTATTATAACATAATCACCATCCCTTTGTTGACCAGCAATATTTACATTCAGTTGCAGCAGTGTAGCGAGAAGCACATGCATGTAGGAGGACTAAAGTGTGTGTATAGCTCAGCGATTTCCAGCACAAAGAGCAGCATATGTGAAAGGGGGGGACCGTGCACGGTACGCATTTTTGTGACTCTGACACATGTCATTTGTTCTCGCTCAGTGTGTGGTCACATTTTATAGGTATGTGTGTCAGAGAGACGGGGCCTCCTCCCTAGGCCTTACCCTATTCTGTCGTATTTCTATCCGCCAGGATTCAGTCACAAATCGCACGCTACTGGGTATGTTTTTTTAATCCGGTTACACAGGCACAGCACATGGGGCGGAGATGAGTCCCAGTACCTTTCTTCCCCTCTCGGTGATGACAGCCCCACATTTGAACATTGTTTTCCCCTGCAGATCATAACCAGGGTCAAATAGCTGCGTGGTTTGAGTGAAAAGACAGAATTTTGTCAAGGTGTTTCTTTTTTTCACTGGCTCTTCCAGTCACTATGATGCAAAAACACCCCCACCTTTAGAATATGATTTAGTTGCATAGATCATACGTATCATATGATAAGACATAGTTTTTGCCTTTAGGTATTTTGAGTGTAGAACAGCATCAGCTTTTGACCCTGAGGTGATGACAAGTCTCTTTGTTTTAGAGCCCTATCTGGTGAAGATTAGATCTCACAAAGACACCAATACAATCCTATTTGGGAAAGGCCTGGTGACATGCCCCCCTTTCATTTCATTCTGACTTTACCTGAAGAGCACACACACAGTAGTCGAATGATAGCCCAGGGTACTGTGTTTTCCTCAAGTTATCTTGGGTACAAAACATGGGATGTACATGTAAATGAATATTCAGTTGGAGGTTAATGTTCAAGGTTTTTTTCACAGACTCTGCAGGAAGGAGGTGTGATGTAAACTCAGTTTTACTTTAACAACAGGACTTGTATGTTACACAATCCCAGCCAGGCCTTGGGTTCAGGACTACAGGCTGCTGCAGCCTCTGTGGGCTCTGTTGTCGCACCTCAACCACGCCCTCTGGTCAAAGTCACTCTCTGTGCTAAGATACAGGAGCACCAAGACTGTGGTGATGTGTAGTTTTGTTTTACTGATAGTTTTCTGCAGAGTCAAGATGACATCATCAAGTCCCCTCCCATAAACTCAGCTGGGCTGAACAACAGATAGCACAGCAGGAGACAGACCGGGTCGTCTGGCCCTCAGCTCTTCCAGGTCAACTAACCTAATGATAATAATAGGCAACATTTTTAATCACTGAGTCTTTGCAATACAAAATGGACTTTCACATGGACTGCTCACTGTTTACATCATGCACCTTTATTTAGATAGAGGAATGTTAAAAGGTTAAATGGGAGAGGGTTATGGGAGCTTGTAAGAGCCTAATGACAAACCAAATATCTCTAGTCGTATATAGGTTACCCTCAAATGAATCCATGTGCAGTCATGATAATCTGAAAGCTGCTTATAGGCTTGGACTGAAATACCTATATTAGCATGAAAAAAACAAACGACCAAACCAAACAAGGCGAGAAACATGGAAAACAACTGCAACATTTTAAACAGAGACCCTACAGGAGTGGGACCCTCATCTTCACCACAACCAAACCCATAGTGTAAGTTAACCATCTTAAGGAAATGTTTCAAATTAACAATTTAAACCACGCCCACGCTTAACAGTTTCTCTAAATGCTAAAGAAGAGAGCTACTGTACCTATTTGTCTCCTTTAGCAAAGGGAACACAGAATGAGGAAAGGAGTTCATGTCATCCCCACAATCCCTTGCTCTAAATGGCCCACAGTGTGGGTGTTCCCTATAGACTGTTTGTCTGCCTAGTAACATTATTTTTGGACTTCCATAATACCATTATGAATAATCATAAAAGCTCATAGCTTACTGTAATATATCATAATTAGTTAGGGAATTAGTGGTTCATATATGTCAAATGTACATAAAAAATATACTATTTGACTCTTTTTTTTCATGTATTGGACTATTCATATTTTCCTTTTTCTCCATTTACTTTATTAGGCTATATGTATTTGAAGATTTGCATTGCATGGTAGATATTTGGCTGCCCAGTACAGAGACAGTGTCTTATAATCTTTTGTAATGCCTTGATATATAATTCAAGATGAAGGAAAAGTGGTTAGGCAAGGATCAAGTGTATGATCTGCCATTGTAGTTGTGACATGACTTGACAAATCATGATCAAGGATGACTCAAACTAGTTTGTACCTTTTTTACATTGGAATGAAACCAGAATCTCTGGAATAACCAGTTAGTAGGTTTGGGAAAGACTTGCTCATATAAACTGACATGTTCATAGGGATGATGGTATATGCAGATTCTGTTTTTCAGTTCTCCTTCCTAGTCCACACTACTTATGCAATGTGTACATGCTTTTAATTAATCTGTACACAACATAATTGCCGCTTTTGAAACAGCTTATCGCTAATCTTAAAGGTAGAGTTTGCCGTTCTGGAGACAGATTGATGATACTTGAACTCAACACCCAGACAAATACGGGGGCATTTGTTTGGGTGTTGAGTGCTCCCCGATGAATGTTAGCATACGGCAGATTTTTGTCGCATCTTTATACATCCGTGGCCCTTCCCTCCTCCTGTGCACAAGCACTAAAGTTATAGTGTTAATAGTGCGCACACACAGAACGGAAAGCTAGAGAAAAGTGAGAAGATGATGTCTGAATAGGACTCAAAGTGTATATGAATCGCGCACTCATTCTCTGTTTTCATCAGTGTCTTTGGTGTCCTCTCCTGAGCGATACCAAACCACCTTGTACCTGCGTGTGTTAAAACGTGTCTTTCTTTAACATGTTGGCTCCACCTAGCTACAAAGCTGCTCGGATCATCATTGGAATGATTACTCATCCTCTTCCAATCTTTGTAACAATGGTGAGTCAACAAGGGACAAGGACCTGATGAGGATATTGCATTGCTCTTAATGTTTACTCAAGTTGTAGGAAGTCATTTTGGTTTACTACATAAAACTCTTTGGGTAAACCCCTTGATGCAGTTACTGAGTTGCAGTGAGTTTCAAGATAAGGTGAGACTTTATCATAAGAGAAGTCATTTTGCCACACAGCATACAGGGAATAAAGTAAACATGCTTCTATTTGGATTTGGTGTCTAACTCAAAGGACTGCAAGGCGTACACTTGCCAAGACGAATGTATCCTGCACACTTTGTTACTCTGTCATCTAATGTTGTCCTGTTAGTCCCCCAGGCACCCATAATATAATCACACTCTCTGTCTATAGGATGGGCTTCCGTGTATACTGGCCCTTTAATGCAATTTAAAGCGACATGTCAGTCTAGAGCACTACGATGATCTGTTACAGGATACACAGGGCTGTTAGCAATGGCATACTGTATTTGTGCTAAGTGCACCTGAATGTTTTAGGGAGATGGGAGAAGCCTTATGTTTAGTGTGTGAAGTGCGTGTACAGTTTGTTGAACAAATACACAAGAATTGTTCATTTGCATGCATGTAAATGTCTCACTTTCATCCATTGACCAAGGCAATAAAACAGGTCAATAACCAGATTAGCTGAATTTGACACAATTGAAGTTTGATGATTTATTATTTCCTCAAGCCAGTAGATGATACATACATACATACATCTGATAAATGCATGAATGTATGTTTTACAGCTGGTACACTGAAATTAGGCAGCAGTATTATTGTAAAATGTAAATGGAATAATGCAGTCTGAACATATAGACGGGTCTAATGTCTGAGACGTCTAAGCTGTTTGTTTGTGTAACCATTTCACTCAGAACCACTGCTAACATGTAAGGTAGGGTGTTGTTAACATAGCCTCTCTCACCACTCTTAGATTTGGGGGCAAGAAAACAGTACCTGCTTTGTTGTATGAGTGGATAATCATCTGTGTTTGATCCTTTCCACCACATGATGAGGATTGTTTTTAGCTCAGTTTTCCAAGAGTGATTAGAAGTCACAGCCAGCAGCCTTATCTAAACTGTATTCATTTTGTAAAATGTTCTCCAGAAGTAGCCGTGCAAGAAAAGTCACCAAATTAGACTTTTGATTGGTATACACTAATGCCTAAACAAGACATGTGGGTGAAATGGCTAATCCTGAACTTCCTGCCTGTATGCTTACCTTGCACTCTTTTGCATATCTGAGCTCTTATGAATTCTTTAAACTGTGTCAAGGTTCCTGAAGGGCTCCAGTAAGCCGCCTGACAGTTGATGTTGTCAAATCCAGCAGGTTTTGCAAACTGCTATGCCATGTTATAATGTCCATGTTATGTGACAATAATAACATGCTGATAGTTTGACTTACATGTAAAGTGAGAAGGAATGGTTATGGGGTCTTGTCTATCCCAGAGTAAGTTTGATTTAAACTGTAGCTGATTTGAACCAAGCTTTGTTTGGATATGTTTATGCTGTTGCTGTGTGTGTGTGTGTGTGTGTGTGCGTTGATTACTGTCAGACATATGTGGTAATGTCTGTGGAATGACCAGCACACCAGCTCAATCAGTAGAAGGAAACATGGCTTCTGTTATTAGCAGGCAATCAAGCAATGCAGATCAGGACAGTTTGAGCACAGCTGAACTAGCTTCAGCCATGATGATGAGCTGCATCAATTCCACTATACTTTCTAATAAATAATACATGAGTTAATATTGTGCATAGTGGCTCATCACTGAAATGGTGTTGTGGTTTTCCCCCGTTTGAAACACTACAATGTGGCACTGCCGTAGATAAATTCTCACCTGCAATCCCTACTACACCTGCAGAAGTGGTAAGGATCAAGTCTCCTGGTCAAAATCTCCTCAGTATGCTCTTGTGATCCTCTCTACTTTATGAGTGATCTCCATGCTCACACACCAAGATAATGTGGTGACGTGTTAATACTCAAAACTTTGCACGCGTTTGCCTTCTAACTCAGAATGGTAGATAAGCACTGACCCAATGGCCTGTGAACGTGACAGTTTATGCAAACACAGAAGCCTGTGTTTTTAATCTAAATATTTCCCTGGAGGTCTATTGATGTCAACATTATGGAGGTATCGTATTCCATTTCGCTTGGGCTTAGTTACGATTAAAGCTCCCACATTATTGTTATTATACTATATACTGGAACATGTTTGAATTATTTAATGTTCAAAAATCTTTCTCATACTGTCTGTCTAATCATACCTGTATTCACCATCTCTCTGAGATGCTGCATTTAAGCGTCCGTCTCTTTAAGTCTGCTCTGATTGCTCAGCGTTACAGTGTCTTCCACATCGGCACTCTCTGCGTCTTTGCGGATTAAGCATTTTGATACTTACACATTATTTATATGGCATTTTGACCTGCTTCCTAATAAAAAAGACATGAAAATGTCATCTTTTATAATATGGTACAAACTTGTCATCTTTTTATCCCCCTCTCTTTAAGTCCTTTAAAATTAGGTGTGTGCTCTATCTTATGATTGTTGTTATTTTTGTTGTCCAGGTTCATAGCTTTAGAAAACTCTATATTGATACACATCCTCAAGTTTGTATCCAGTTTCTGTGACACACTGAGGCATCATTCGTGGCCAGGCCGTCTCATAGGGAAATCATGCTCATATCGATCTCTCTCATCTCACTGAGTTGTGGCATTTGCATCCTGCTTTGCCTTCTGGGAATTCTTTTTTTTTTGAACACGTCATCGTGGGACAACTTTTTTTTCTTTTACATGTATTAAGTAAAAAACTGTGACCTATGCCTGAAAGGTACATGCTGGTGGGTGTGTCACAGTGTTTACAGCAGTAAAGTAAGCATTGTAGTTCTGGCACACAGGAGCACATTTACAGCAAAATGGACCATGTGGCATGACTGACAACATTGTCTGACAACTATAGTCATAGGGGAGTGAGAGGGCATTGTCTAGCCTCTGAGCTGGGCGTTTTGTTGTCCGATGGCAGTGGATCCATTACATGACTTTATAATGATACAGCAACATATCTCCCTTGTAACCACCCCTTTGTTTCTCTGACAGGTACAATCATAGGTACTTGTAAATTTCTCCTTTCTCTTTTTCAGACAGACTTCTGGTACGGCCCTTTAACACTTATTCCAGTATGTTTGCACAGAGACACAGGCTATTGAGTTTGCTGCTGGTTTTGTCAGTGCTCAGAGAAACCAGTTTCACAGAGGGTGTGTCTAGCGTATGTTTTAAGGATAATGTTTGCTGTGATGTAATATACAAAACGACCAGTTTGAACAGATTCTTTAGCAACCTTCAGGTAGTCACTGATACGTGCTACATACTGCCTTAGTACACTTTCTCTGAGTTGAGACAGAATTTGAATTTTCTAATTTGCTTTAGATAATTATGAGGTTGCTTATCTCAACTGCTCATATTTGCATCATCAGACTAATTTTCACTCAAGCTTTGTACAAAAATTGAGCAAGGGGTTTAAAAAGGGGGAAGGAACGAGTGGCAGGGCATCTTGTAATCCGCTGATGCCAACCTCTGAGCTCATCATGCCCCACTGACCTTGATGCTTGCTCTGCTTTACTCAATCATATGATTATAATCACCAGTATACGAGTTGTTTCAGTCTGCCACCAAACCTGGCAACAATAAAACATGTGCAAGATGATCTTTGTTTTCAGAACATTCCGAACTTCATCCTAATATATACAACTCCCTTAACATATTGTTTGGTAAATAGCGCTATGCTCCAAGAACTTATCTAACTGTGTCTGTATGTTTTGTCTCTTGGTAGAGAATGTCCCTGCAGAGCTGCGTGACCCCTTCTACTGTGACCAGTATGAGCAGGAGCACCTTAAACCACCAGTCACGCGGCTCCTGCAGTCCTCGGAGCTCTACTGCCGAACCTACAGCCTATTACAGGGCGGCGGCGGAGCAGAGGCACAACCCAAAGACAATGTCACCCTGCTGCAGCTCCTCACTCAGAGAGGCGTAGTCTCCAAAGACAAGGACACGCCAGTGACTGATGCAGACCTCCGACGTAAACCCATCAAAATGGTAACGTTACGGTTCAGTTATGGGGACAGTAAACACAAAGGCGATGATGCCATAACAGTTTGGCTTGCAATATTGTTGGTAGTGGCCTGAATGGGTTGATTAAAAAAATGTCAGAACTTTTGTTTGGGTAGAAAGTGCTTAATGTTTGTTTACCACCATAAGGAGTGGCTGTCTCGTGATACCTTGCTGACTATGAGTCTGTAGAAAGCAGAAGGGGTTTTGAGTGGGCTTGGTTGATAGAGGGTCTTGTTTATGCTTTTGATTCAAGGGATTAAAGGACATCAAAAAGACCCCTACTCATTCAATCATGTCCCTATCCCGCCCCCTATGCTTCCCCCAGCTCATCCCAGAGGATGAGTGGATCCAGCTGCCAGGACAAGGGAAGTCATAGTGACACAAGGGATGACTACTTTTCCAGGGTGTGTGAAAGGGGGAGAGTCTCGATTCAATAGATGGTCCAGATCAGTACAATGGCTAAACAGTTCTGGTGAAACTTAAGATTCTGTGTTGAGAGAATACTCTGGG
Organism: Echiichthys vipera; assembly: GCF_963691815.1. Lineage (NCBI taxonomy): Eukaryota > Metazoa > Chordata > Actinopteri > Perciformes > Trachinidae > Echiichthys > Echiichthys vipera. The sequence goes on from NC_139842.1 coordinate 15,384,301, forward strand.
CTGGGCCAGTGAGTTAAATCAAGATAAACTGGTTTCTCCTCCCTTGACAATGGATCTCTCTCTCTCTCTCTCTCTCTCACTCTCTCTCTCTCTCTCTCTCTCTCTCTCTCTCTCTCTCTCTCTCTCTCTCTCTCCTCCTCTCTCTCCTTCTCTCTCTCCTCTCTCTCTCTCTCTCTCTCTCTCTCTCTCTCTCTCTCTCTCTCTCTCTCTCTCTCTCTCTCTCTCTCTCTCTCTCTCTCTCTCTCTCTCTCTCTCTCTCTCTCTCTCTCTCTCTCTCTCTCTCTCTCCTCTCTCTCTCTCTCTCTCCAGCTAGGAAAAACTCCAGATAACTAAGTTTATTTTCCAATTAGGAACCATAATATCCTGAAAGAAGAGGGATGCTTTTAGGTTTGATGGGATCTTTACTGCTCTTTTGCTTCAGCTGACACAACAATGACTCACTGTAACTCAATTATAAAGTATTCCAACAAAAACTCCCTCTATACAGACTATTATCTTCATCATAAAGTGACTCTTTTTGAGGAATGCATTTCTCCTGGCCACATCAGTTCATGCACATGCTGTACATGCTGTTTTTTGAAGGCTAAGTAGGAAGTCTCAGGGATCTACATAGATAGTGTTGTTTTTGTTGTTGTTAGGTGAAAGCCATTTGCTCCACTGCTGTTGTCTACTGGCCGCTGCAGCAGGTGCGTCACTGCTGGTGCCATTGTGATAATTAGCTTAATTGTGTGCATGAAAAGGTGTGTGTGCATCTATGGCACTAACTAACTAAATAGCATAGAGATTGTGTGACCATTACCAGTAGAACCAGGTGATATGAGAATTTGGATGTTGGTTGTATCTACAGATAAGATAAGATGGTCTTTATTATTATTAAAAAGCAGTGCAAAAGACATTTTTAAACAGAAGGTAATTATCAAAAGGTGCTGTGCTCTAAAGGTGCTGGAAGTGGGAGGAGGTAGACTGTTTTGTTCTTCATGGCTGTTTGGGTAAGGTGTGTGTGTGTGTGTGTGTGTGTGTGTGTGTGTGTGTGTGTGTGTGTGTGTGTGTGTGTGTGTGTGTGTGTGTGTGTGTGTGTGTGTGTGTGTGTGTGTGTGTGTGTGTGTGTGTGTGTGTGTGTGTGTGTGTGTGTGTGTGTGTGTGTGTGTGTGTGTGTGTGTGTGTGTGTGTGTGTGTGTGTGTGTGTGTGTGTGTGTGTGTGTGTGTGTGTGTGTGTGTGTGTGTGTGTGTGTGTGTGTGTGTGTGTGTGTGTGTGTGTGTGTGTGTGTGTGTGTGTGTGTGTGTGTGTGTGTGTGTGTGTGTGTGTGTGTGTGGCCACATACTTGTTTGCCCGTAAAAGGTTCTGACAATCAGTCAGATGTGCCATTTCACACCATGGCACCAACAAGGCATTCAATGGTAAAAATATATATTTTTAAATCTGCAAGCATTAAAGAAAAACATTTGTAGTCATAGTAATAATGACTGCATCATCATCACTACAGCACTAGCAACATTGGGCTGATGCCACAGTAGGTCTCTTCCATGCATGATGTTGCTGGAATTTGTGTGCGCATGGATTAATCTGCTCGCTTGCGTGCATAGTTTTTAGTGACGCTTCCAGGCCAGACTACGAACCATCTCAGCTGAAAATCCTAAGCATTAAACTCTTATCTGGCTGCTACGGTTAATGCTGCATTTGCCGTTTGCTGCTTTGGTATATGAGCCTTCCAGTAGCTGTTTGGCCCTATGCTGCTCTCTGAGCTTGTCTGTTGCTGACTGGCACAGTGTGGCAAGCAAAAAAATTGGGTCATGCTGCAGCAGCATTAGAAGGATGGAGCATCAATGTGGGTCTTGGCCAGTAAACGGCTTTGGAGCAGCAGCAATCTGCTGCAGCCCTGCTGTATATTAAGGCTTCACACATCCATGTTGAACAGGAGGCTAACATGTGGTGCACATATATAAAAGTGTGTTGAGTCATGCTTGTCACCGACAAGTTAAAACTACTGCCAGTTAATCTGCCAAGCCATACACTGTTGCAGACTTTTCCCTTTGTCATTGATACATGACACATATGTCATCTTTGTTGTTCATTGCTGATCATTCTGAAATTTGTCTCATGTATAATCCAGGGATGTAGGTTTACTCTAACCTATAAAGATGCTGTTGCTGGCTTAGCTTGCTGCATCTAGAACAGAGCACCAATGACCCACATATATGAATGTACTACCCTTCATCAAACTGCATGCCTCTGCTACAGGATGAAGAAGCTTTTGCTGTTTGCCCTCGCTTCTGGTCCTTGGAATTCCCTTATTAATAGTTTGATTCAAATTATTCAGGAAGGAAATGGTGTGAGCTGTGTGATCAGTGGAAAGTGAGTCCCATTTTCCTCTGAATTGTAGGTTATATGAGACGGTGAGGTCTAAAATTAAATATTTTGACAAAATAAGCTCAGAGCAGAAGGCAAGAAGTATTCATTTACTTTTTAATCTTGTTTCATTGAATGTTGTTCCTACTATATCTATAACATGTTAGTTTATCTTGAAACATGAAGATCTGAAAGTCTAACTTTGTATGTGACATAGGCTGTACTTATTTATGTAGAATTATGTGGTATTTGCCATTTGGATTTAGTTCATATTAGTTTGCAGTGTATTTTTAAAACCCTGCACGCTGGACAGACCTGTATATGGTACTGACCACAATCTTAGAAATGTTCTGTTATATCATTGACATTAAATCTTGTGATAAATTCCGCCAAACCCAAAAAATAACTAAATCTTCAGAAAATGCAGGTCGAATAAATTGATAAGTATTGATGTATCTTGAAACGAAAGTCAGTAATACTGTTCCTCCAACACAGGCTAACACCAGTGTCTTTACAGGCCAAAGGAAAGGAAAGCTTTGTAGATGATACATCCTTAGGGCTCAGCAATGGAGCCTCTGGCGGCCTCCATCACCTACTTGCTGTATATGTGTTTGTGTGTGTGTGTGTGTGTGCGTTGTGTGTGCCCTACTGGTAACTGTCCTTCTGGTGGTGGCCCAGCCCAGATTAGAGATAATCTGCCATGCAGACTAAACGTCATCATGCACTATCGGATGACACGCCAAAGACGACCACGTACTCACAACAACATCCCTAATTGTTGCATTTGTTGTTGGTCAAGATATTGGAATATAATAATAATATTACATTTCAAACAAATTGATATTGATGTCACTAGAGATGGGGTTAAGCATTTGTTCCCACAAAGTAAGTCATGTAGCCATAATGCAGCTAACCCTCTTCCTGGTCCCCTGTCGGTTTTGGATAGGCACTGACACTTAGTGCTGTGTTGGCATGTTTCTGGTCAAGTGAGCATCAGTCAGGAGCTTAGTTGAAAATAGAAGTGGCAGACTATCGGAAATGCTAACCATCATCCTATACCATTTATTCTGCTTTGGCCTTCGCTGATGGAAATTGAATGTGGAGTGGTAATTAAACTGATTGACCTACGATAAATGAGTTTTGTGTAAAGCTATTCTAGATTGGTTTTCCTTGCTTAAGCATACAGTGCCTGTACACATCAGTATGCGTATAACCATGTGCTCAGGGGGAACCACCTGTCTAAATCCCCTGCTGGCCCCCAGACCTGCTTGATCCCCCTGTTTGTCTCCCCCTCAGTAAGCACCAGGCAAGGAAGGGGGATGGGGTTAAGTCATATTTCAGACATAATCAGATTTTTGCCCCCATCGTAATCTCACTTAATGATCCACAAGATGACTTTGCCTTCTTTGTTTGACTGAAAGCAGATTTTGCAAATTGAGCCTGTTAAGATTTCATGTTGATGGGGTTAACCCGTTGATGGGGGGTATTAATTTTTCCTCTCTCTGTTACATTGGTTTGAGGGGTGCTGACTGTTTGCTGGCTGGATGTTTCTGAGCTAAACCAGGGGCAGGGAGCATTGCTGCGGTCAGGCTTGTGTTGAGATGCATTGTGGGTCAGCTGGTTGGTTGTTATGGTGATTTGGCAGGCTCTATGAAGGGTGCTCGTCTCTCCCCTCTCATTAGGGAGACTTGTGATTTAGCTTAGCAAGCTCTCCTGGGCCTGCAACGGGAAATCCACTAGCAACCCCCCTTCTTCCCCTTTCATTCTGCACTTATTGTCATGAATCACCCTCAACTCTCTCCTCTGAATAACTACTGTACAGCATGACAACAGGGTTGGACGCTTTCACTAGGTCGTTCATTCCATTCTTATTCATTTCCTTTTTTTCTCTCTCTGTCATCCTGTCTCCTTTCACACTGTGACAATGGCTCCGAACTATGATTACACATTGTGGCTAAATGAGTCTGAAACAGCTACTGGCACAGTTTAGCAGCAGTCTTGTGTTTGTTTGTTTGTTCCCTCTGAGGCCTGAAAACAAAAATGGCTGAGTATTATTGACATGCACTTAATATTTAATTTATCCCCGCAAAATTACTGTAACCCAATACAACAGCTTGGCCATGAATTCTACCTTTACAGACAGAATAATAATAATATGTTTCATTTGGATAGGACTTTTCAAAATACAGTACAAAGTACTTAATAGACAGTTTTTACTAACACTGTCACAGAGGTATTAGTTCATCTATATGTTTCATTTAACAGAGGTTGTAGTTTTTAGTGGTGTTAAACTGTGCTTCATTATATTTAGTAGTGTTTATCATGTTTAGTCCATCATAGTGACAAACATGAGGGGCAAAGAATATTAGAAACACAATTCAATACTACAGACCTCCACCATGGCCATGCCCTATATCACAATGTTTACATAAGTGAAAATAATTTGTGTGACTACCCCATGATTCAGATCTGCTCCAAAATGTAATGGGTTTTCCTTCCTCACCCTAGTACACTCTTTCATTGGATAAAATCTAATTTAATTTGTACCCAGCCTTACCGTGTTTCAATTGCTCCTGCTAAATATTAGAGCTCTGAATCCGTGAGATTGTGGCTACTAGCTCTGACAAGTTGGCCATTTGTCCCTCTGTCCTGCAGACATTTCCACTGAACAGACAAGTCATGACACACACACACACACACACACACACACACACACACACACACACACACACACACACACACACACACACACACACACACACACACACACACACACACACACACACACACACACACACACACACACACACACACAGCATCCCTAGTCTTGGCAACAATGTTGTGAGAGCAGGCCAGCCAGGACCACACAGCCCCCAGTGACTGACTGCATCACATCCAGAGAGCTTGACCCAATGCTATCTGACAAGCCCTTGCTGGCATAGCCCGCTTTGCCCGCCACAGCACCGGGTCTGACCAGGTCAGCACTTTACATCAGGGTTGAGTAGGCAGACATGCAGACAGGGCTCAGTCACACAGCTGGACTGCCACCAGCCCCCATCTGGGGCAACGTAAGAGGGTAGATTAGGAATGTCTGGCCTCTAAAGTGGAATTTGTAAGTAGTAAAAGGGAACTGGCACTGATTTGCACAGATTAGGCTCAAAATTGAAGGTTTGGGATTGAAGGAGTGGCCCCCTGACAGGAATGTGTTGTTTTTGCGACTGCCTGTCCACTCTTTCGGCCTTAATTGATTATTATAACAAGGAGCTTGTTGCCATTAGCCAGCGAAGAGAGGGGCCACAGTACTGCTGTTGGATGGGAAGACAAAAATACAAGGATCATACATTAATTACACTATACGTAACAAGAATTGTTTATAGACTAACCTCAAAGACTAATCATTTCCTAGTCTTTCTAGCCCCCGCAGACTTGAGCTATGGTCCTGAGGAGGCTATCTAAAACTAGCAGGAACTTTATTTACCAGCTACCATGATTATCTTAATAACTGCAAAAGAACAGGACAATGACCGTGCTTAATCATGAATAAGCCCAAGAATTTATTTCTTATTTGCCAAATGTCTGTATGAATTAAATGTACCCTAAAACGGGTGTCATGTAACAATACGGAGTTCAGACGTGTTAAGTACTGTTGCTCGTTGAAAACTGAGCACAACTGCTAATGAGCTAAGAGGGTTATCAAGTTAAGGCGCTCTCTCTGACTGAGCTGATAATGTTGCCGGTGCATTTTAATGGGCTCTAGCTGTTAGAAAGGGCTCTTTAATGGTCTCTCAAGTATAAGGAAAGGCATGCATGTCTGTTGGATACAGATCCTTGGGAATGTCAAATTTGTGGAGTAACAGACCGTATGGTTGTTTAGTTGTTGGGTTTGTGTGAAAAATCTTGATTAGATTTTGTATCCATTATGCTGTCTGACACCAAAACTGCAGAAAAGACATGGAACACCTGTTTCTTACAGAGAAAACTGCTCATTGTTGTGCTTCCTGGTGATCCAGTTACAACACTTCATTTTATCCTGTAGTCACAAAGCAATATTTCACTGCGGAAAAGGGAAGGGAAGCACGCTGAGGAGAAGGCAAATAAAGGTAAAGCAGCTGAGGAATGACAGTCCTGGGACACACATGTTATCATATTACAGGTCTATTGCTTATTTAAGGACTTAATGATTGTACAAACATAGGTCCAAAGTTCACCCACATTGACTTGTGTGTGTTTGCTTGCCGAAAACTCTGGTCAGTGTTTCTGCTGACTCACAGCTGCCTTCTGGTGACCTCTAGAGGATGCCGCTGGTAAATAATGGTCACGCTGCAGCAGTTAGAGGTGGTCTCAGCTCTGCAGTAAGCAGTGCTCTGCTAGAGCAGTAAAAATGTCAGTGTCCAGCATTATTGTGTTAACTGTAATTGATTGATGCTGTCTGGGCTGTCTGGCATTCGCTTCCCGTATCTAACAGTTCCTCCTACTTCTTCTCCCATGTGATTGGTGCAGAGTGCTCACCTGGCAGTGATAGATGCCCTGATGTCCGTGGGAGCCATGGAGACGGTGACTGCGGTGAAGACATGTGGTTCTGCCGAGCTACTGGGCGGAGCCTCTAGCTGGGAGGGTGCCCTGCTTCATTGGGTTAACGGGGTAAGGAGCAAGCCAGAGAAACCATACTTGTTTTTGTATTGTATCATGTCAGAAAGAAGAAAGAATTAAAAATAATTACTCAGTAGATGATCAGTTTAAATACAGAAATAAGGATGCTGTCATTCTTTAACCCATTGTGTCTTACAGAGATGAAAACGTTTAGTATGCTGTAGATCTGTGATCCATGTGTGTTGACCATTTTGTCTTCTTGTCACGCTCTCAGTTAAACCAGAAGTTAAGAGAACAAACCGAAGGGACCCAGAATGACACGTCTCAGGCCACTACAGAGCCCTCACCTGTTCAACCCTCTGTGAGTATTGCATTCGGTGTGTTTCTCTTGTCATACATCATTATATCCAGACATGTGATAATCTGTTGAGGATTATGTACTCAGTGCTATAAAAAAAAGCACCTAAGTGCTGTGTATTAAGCTCATATTGTTGGTTCTGCTGCACTTCTAGGCCTTTAACTCACTCATACAGCACAGGCACAAGCAGTTCATTTAGTTGACACAATAAAACTAAGGCTAGCGTCATTGCTTTGTCAACAAGGTTGTCTTGTCATTTCAAGAAAGTACTGTCATCTCAACCCTTCTCTAGTTTGTCTAGTTCTTCCACTGTAGGCTTAATACCTCTGCTTGTGCTCCTGTTCTCCATATCCTTGTCTTTCTCTATTTCCTGTCCCTCCTCCTTTCTGACAGTGTCCTACTCGCTGGTACTGGAAACTTGTTCCTGTAAGTTCCCTCCTTTCCTCTGCTCCTTCCCCCTGTCCCTCCATCCCTCCAGTGTCTTCATCCAATTTATCAGCAAATATCTGATGGTCAGGTGTGTTTTATTCCCCATATGCTGGTGTGAGAATGCTAATGTGCATCACATCCTAATCTGCATTAAAGTGCACGTCACAGCATAAATGTCAACGGGGTGGGGCAGAACAGGGGCGCTGTGTTTGTTGACACACAGATGGTGCATGAATCACAATCGGCACTAAAGCAGGCCTTGAAACTGCCGTGTACAACCGGTTCCTCTGGTCCTCTGTGCAACAGCAATGTGTGTTTGTGTGTGAATGGCTATAGGGGTTAACCGAGACAAGCTTCTAGTCAGCTGGTGCCTGCAGACAGTGGGCTGTTTGTACATATACTGTAGCTGTACCTGGAACATTCTCTCTCTCTCTCTTTCTCTCTTGCTTCCTGAGACTCTCACTTGTCCTACTTTCTTTTGACAAAAGCGTCCTTCTTTCTGCCACTCACTCTGCATCTGCCATTTGTTGACCTAAGCTCTCTCTTGTACACATTAGCATGACCTTTATTTGCATTCATACTGCTTTTTCTGTCAAGGTGCGTATAGACTTTAAAGTCTCCAACCTGAAAACCCTGACTTTGATAACTAATATGTCAAATATTACTGTATATTACATATAAACATGGGCAAAGTTTCCTTAAGGTCACACACTGAACTTGTTTGTTGTTATTGTTTTAGCTCCGCTACAGGAAGGATAAAATACAGTCCAAACAAAAGCCCATCTTTCCCGTGGTGAATGAAGTCAAAGACCTGTCCAGTGGTTGTGCTGTTGCTGCAGTCATACATTACTATTGCCCTGGCCTGCTAAGACTTGAAGGTACAACCAAACATTATAACCACAAACAGCCTTTTAGTACTTAGCGTGTTTATACGTGTTTAACATTTTTCCCCTCCTCCCTCTAAGACGTTTGTATGAAGGATTCCATGTCTGTGGCAGACAGCCTGTACAACCTGCAGTTCATCCGTGAATTTTGTGACAGCTGTCTGAAGAGCTGCTGTCACTTGACACTGGAGGACATGCTATACACACCACAGGAGCTTCAGGTACTTACATTCACATTGATACAGTACTTACATTGACTGATATGGATTCTTTAGGGCCGATACCGTTTTTTTTTTTTCATCAGCCTTAGCCAATGACTGATACGGACTGCCGATTTTCTTGAGCCGATACTACTTTTGCTCCCTCAATTTACATCATAAAAATTACACAATTATGATAACAAATGTTACGAGTCTCAATTTAAAAAAAAAAGAAGGAACATTTATTGAATTTAAAAAGGCATCTCCAGCAACACGGAGCTGTCTGTGGACACCTGTCTGTAAATAATGCCGGTTAAAAACTATCGGCAAACTCAGCAGCCCGCATTGGCCAATACGATACACCTAAAAAATGCAAATATCAGCCGATAATATGTTGTATCGGCCTATCACAAATTCACACTCCTTGTCTCTAACCTGCTGATTTAGACATTAATATTGAGTGTTGTATTGTCATCTTAACGCCTGATTTATTCTGTCTGATATATTCAGCCCAACTTGCTGAGCTTCCTAACAGAACTGCTTAGCTGGTTTGAAGTACGAAGGCCAGAATTTGTTCAGCCAGTAGACACATTGGGTAAGTGTGGCCCTGTGGAATTCTGTGTAGTCCTATTAGTACGATAATTACATTAAGTATTTGTTACATCGTCTTATTGGGGGTTTTCTTTTTTGTTAGATGGATCCACACCAGTAACGCCAAGTAGCTTGAGTTGCAACAGGTACAGAAGCTCTCTGAATATGAGTTTTGTAGTCATCGGGCACATTCTTTGTCTGAATTGAAAGATTGTTTGTTTCTCTCCCTCACAGTACCTCCCCTTCTATCTTCAAGAAGCCTTTCCTCCCCATCTCCTCTCCTGCGTCAGGTAAGATTATCGTTCTTATCATATTATTGTGTATGTTTGTATCATTTTAGAATCTCATCCACCTATCCCTCAACCCATGTCTGTGTTATAGTTGTGTATGGTGTTGTTTTCCTTATTTTTATGGATATTATGTGAGACTCATTTTACGTTGCTTTCATTTTCCTTTTCATTGATGTGTTGCTTGATTTGTGCATCCCTGTGTGGTGTGCATGCCTTTACGTGTCTGTGTGTCCCCCATTGTACTCAGGATCTTTGACTCAGTCTACCTCAATGTCTCATATAGAAGGAGTTGGAAAGACATGGAGCAAGAAACCTCTCAGGTAGGACTCGTATACAGTACTATTAAACCCTGTCTTTTTTTCAGCTTATATATATATATTTCTTTTACTTACAGTCTCTTTATTTTTCTTCTTAGCCGCCCCTTGTCAGCAGTATCCTTCAGCATTCCTTTTGGTCTGGACAGTGATGTGGACATTGTGATGGGTAACCCTGTGATAACCCGCTCTGTAAGCTCCGACCAACTAAACCCAGCAGGCCAAAACATGACCCGAGTGCCCTACTCCCCTCCTGAAGACCTCAGCCATTTGCTGAGCAAACCCCATGGCCCCAATGGTCCACAGAGGGCTTCTTGGGCCACCCCGACTCCCAGTGTTCCAAGGATGGCAGAGGAGAACGGCCTTACAGCAAATGAAGCGGGAGAGCTGCCTACCATTGAAGAGGCTCTCCAAATTATCCACAACGAGAGCAAGATGGAGCCTCGTTTACACCCTGATGGTGCTCCTGATGGCTTCTACCTCCACTCTCCTGATGACCCTGCTAGTTCTAGACATAACAACTTAGCACCCATCAGCTGCTCTGCCCCCACACGCTCAGGAATTATGTGTCGGCCCACCGGAGAGTCCAAGGAGACCACTCGCACCAGAAACGGCTCTGAATGTTCACGAGATGATGACTCGGTCTTGAGAGACGGCAGTGTGGACTCAGATGCATCCGAAGACCTGCCTAAGGCCCAGTCCACTCCGACCACACCGGCTGCTGGTGCACACTCTGCCAGAGGACATGGCAAAGAGGTGTCTGATAGTAGTGTCAAGATGACCAGCTTTGCAGAACGCAAAAAGAAGCAGATTATGGATTCTCCCAAAGCCAGCGAACCCTCTTCTCCTCAGATGACCACGTGGGCACAAAAGTCAGAAGAAAGCCCCAGCAGCAGCCCGCAACTCAATAATGAGATGTCTGAGCTGGGAACTCGGCTTGAAGAAAAGCGAAAGGCTATCGAAGCCCAGAAGAAACGCATTGAGGCCATTTTTGCAAAGCACCGGCAAAGACTGGGGAAGAGTGCCTTTCTGCAGTTGAAGAAGGAGCAGCGTGAGGATGAAGGCGAGGGGGAAGGAGGGGAGGGCCAGGTCACCACCTCATCCACAGAAGAAGACCTCTCTCGCTTGACACTGGAAGAAAGGTTAGCTCGAATGGAAGAGGAAGAGCAGCAGGAACAAGATCAACGGTGCCCCTCAGTGGAGGATGGCGGTGATGTCAAAGGAGGACTTCAGCTCAACAAACAGGTCCGTCACTCCAAAGAAAAGGCAGGTACACCAGGAGAGGGCTCTGGGACTCCTGGTGAGAAAACGGTGGCTCCACTAGGGGACTATAACAACGCCGTATCGAAGCTTACTGCAGCTCTTAGCTCTCTGCAAAGTGACATGCAGCGGCTGACTGAGCAACAGAACCACCTTATCAAGAAGAAACCTGTAGCTTCCAGCAATAAATCCTGGGTTATTCCAGCCAGCCCTAAAACCTCCACCCCAGCTCCCTCTGCACGCCTGTCGCGGGAATCCACCCGAGATTTAAATTCAGCCTCCTCCTCTCCCTCTCCATCCCGCAAGATCACAAACTACAACACTCCTCCTAAATCCCCTAAAGTCCACCGTAGAGCCCAGTCTGTGCCCCCTAAAAGCCCCAAACACAACCAACACAGTCGCCCCTCGTCAAGGGTTATCACTGCACCCCAAAGCGTCGACCGCATCCCCCATCTTCGTCGTGTAAATCCCTGGCAATCCCAAGACCAGAGCTTGTCCTCATTCTCCATTGGTGACTCTGACAGCCTAAATGAGCCACGCTCATCTGGACCAACTCCTGTCTCCACGCCAACACTCACCCCGATACCAACTCCGACGCCCAATCCTGCAGCAGACGACACACTATCAGAGGTATACTCCAATGACGATCATAGTATATTTAGCATGGACCTGGAGGCCGGGCCTTCACATGGTCCTAGGAGAGAAGGGCTTGCACACAGGGCCTGCAGCTCCGGGGCCCCATCAGAGTGCTCCTTCGAGAGTGATTTCCCTGCAGGGATGTTGAATGGCAAACGCAGCAGCCTGATAGAGATCTCGCTGTCTGCTCTGAGAGGAGATGGGGAGGAGGATGACCAAGTACCTGACGCTTTCTCTGACTCGATGAGTGACCAGACAGAGCCAGAGGCGAAAGGAGGTGTTGGTTTCTTTTTCAAGGTAGGTGACTGATTATTAAAACTGAATATGTTTTTTTAAATATACTGTTCTTTGTATGGTCAGTGCATTCATGCCTTTTTTTTATTTCTGTCTTGATTATTAGGATGACAAAGAGCGACCGGAGGATGAGATGGCCCAGCGAAGAGCAGCTTTGCTGGAGAAACAGCAGAAGAGAGCAGAAGAGATGAAAAGACGCAAACTTGAGCAGGAAAAAGAAAAAGAATCAAAGTGAGAGCCTTTTTTTTTTTTTAGTCAAGTACCAAATAATGACTGTAGCATATAGTATCTTACATTAAGATTAGTCAAGCTTGAACAAGTTTTAAAATGACTGTAGAGGCAGTAAAAGTTACAGTTACAATATACAGACAACAAATAAAGTTATAAAGTAAAGGAGGTCATCTCAAGTGCTCTCAGTCTAGATTTAAAAGCGTTCAAATGAATCAGTTCAGTTAATTTCCAGTCTTTTTGCAGCATGTTCCGGGTAGAAGGAGCAGAGTAGACGAAAGCCCTTTTTTCTAGTTCTGTGCGGGCAAATGGAACAGACAGCAATAACTGATCATTTGATCACAAACCATAAGAATCTTGTAAATAAAAGTGCACCAGTGTCCCAGCCTCCTGGTGGACATACAAGTCCATCCCACTCATGATCTCCCTATACTTTTAGCAAGCCTCAATGGATGATCATCGAGGGCTGGGGGAATAAGACTGAGGACAGACCCCAGACTCCAGGTACCCCTCCAACATCACGCACCCCACCAGCGGAGGGGACCCCCCAGCGCAGAGGAGACTTCACTCGGCAGGAGTATGAGAGGAGACACCAGCTGAAGATCATGGAAGACTTGGACAAGGTGCTGAGGCAGAAACCCACCACGGTCCGCGGTGTCAAGAAGCAGAGACCCAAGACTGTGTTCAGAGACGACTCTGTCCTCTCTCATAGCCCTGCCAAGGGTTTCATGGGTAAATAATTCTGATGTTTATCCACCATGGTCTTAGTCTTTGTATGCCCTCTTTTTACACACATATGTTCTTGGTTTCTCATTATGATTTTGTTTTCCTCGTCCTAGGCACCAGGCTGAACAAGGTGTACTCTCACTCAACCATGAACCTGTCCTCCATGGCGAATGACCATGGAGGCTTGACTGTCAGGAAGTCTCCCAGGTAATCTGCACAGTAACACTGGCTAGTATTTTTCTAAAGGTCCCTTATTGTAGAAAGTGAGATTTCCATGTCTTTAAAAAAGTGATGTCACAACTATAATGTGTGTATGTATATATATATATATATATATATATATATATATATATATATATATATACTGTAGGAACAGTCATTCCCATTCCCCAGGCTGCAATGATGGTGCAGAGACATCAAGAGCACAGATAACAGGTTCCGGATAAAGAAAAGAGCAGACTGGGCTTTTTCAGGAGGGGGGCTTACAGAGACAGGTGCTTAAATTAAGCGTTGAAGACAAACATTTAATATAGGTATATTCAGATAAAAATAATAAGGTATGAACCTGAAATAAACATTAAATGGGACTTTTAATAAACACATATTTCAGCCTAAATATTCTTGTTGTTTTACAACAAGATTGTTGTTAAAGTCAAATGAACAAGAATTCCCTGGAGGTGTTGATTTCATACACATTATCATTGAATATAAACATTTTCTGCCAGCACCAATTGCCTCCCCTATAATATTGTCAAATTATCAAAACTATTCTATATGTGTGTGTACATGTATTATTGTATACCAACTATAGGTTTTGTGGTAGCCATTATCAGTGTTATCAGGGGCAAAGGTACATGAACCATACAACATGTACACAGCCTCAGGGTCTATAACTGACTTACCTCACGAAACTCTTCTTTCTTCCTCTAGCCGCTCACACTCTCCCTCCCGGTTAATGTCACCAAGACGAATAAGCAACGGAGAGAAGGACTGGGAGAATGGCTCTACTATTTCCTCCCCTGCCTCCATCCCAGAATATACAGGTCAGTGATATGTTCCAAACTAAAGTAGATGATGAAAAATAAACAGTAAACACTGTTTTAATCTTAATGACATTTTGAGATGTTTTGTCTTGCAGGACCAAAGCTGTACAAGGAGCCTAGCTTTAAGTCCAACAAGTTCATAATCCATAATGCTATCACCCGCTGCTGCCTGGCCGGCAAGGTCAATGAACCACAGAAAAACAAGATTGTAGAGGTAAGCCATGCTGCTGTGTCAGAGTCCAACAAAGAGAACCACCTTAACTAGGCTAGAAGTGACTGTGACCTCTGTTGTCTGCTGCACTTACCTACTTTTTTTCTGTCATATCTCCTCTTCAGGAAATGGAGACGAGCACGGCCAACCACTTCCTCATTCTCTTCAGAGATGCCAGCTGCCAGTTCAGAGCAGTTTACACCATGAACCCTGAAACTGAGGAGATGGTACGGCTCACCGGCATCGGGCCCCGGATCATTGCACCAGATATGGTTGAGTCCATTTACAAGTACAGCTCTGACCGCAAGCAGTTCACTGCCATCCCGTCCAAAACTATGTCCATGAGTGTTGACGCCTTCACCATCCCTGGTCACTTTTGGCAAAAGCGCCCTGGAACTCCGAAGAAGCTTGGCACCCCCAAATAATGTCGGGTAAAGATGAGTAGAGACGATACCATTCAGGGACCCACCTTCACATCTATTGTCCTCTATTTTGGCCAGTGAGGTTCTTGAGATTGTGTATTACCGGTTAAACTGACAATGGACAGCATGACTGATAAAACTTTCGGCCAGCAATCAATCTTGACCCTGAGAACGATCCAGTCAACTCTACATGCCAAGAGAAAGGGCCAATCAATCACTCACTCATTCAGCCAATGTAGTTACATTAGTTTCTCACTTGAGGGCTTTTGATTGGCTCTGCCTCATCTACTAGATTGTAAAATGTAAATGCAACTTATTCTGTTGGGATGAAGTACACTATTTTCCTTGCACCCTGCCTCCTCATGCCTTACCTTACCCTGCCCCCTGGAGTCATTTTTGCAACTCTTAGCTAAGAAAAAGGAGGGACAATCACACTGCCTTTGCCCGCATTATGGGCCAGAGTAGTTACCGCCCCTCTCAGTTCTGCTTGCTTTTCCTTTTGCTGCCTTTTCTTCTTCTCCTTCCAGAGCTCAATGTCTCTCCATTTTGCTGAGACGAGTGGCTCAGCTCTCAGTTTAATAAGGTTTTAGCTGAAATTGAATAGCAGGTAACGCCGCTCTCATATGAATGTAGGGCACACACTGACCACTCATTCCATTCAAGGGTGTTTTCACTGGTTGGTCGTTGCCAGAAAATACCATAGTTGGTGGTTCCTCTGTGGGCTGCACTGGTGCTGGCTACTGTGGTTGTCAATGGACTTGCACACCTAGAAACTGCCTGTGCCCCCACAGTTCATTCCACTCCATTCCAACTCCTTCAGCTGTAGACATGTGGATGTTTTTTTTTATACTATTTTGACATGTTTTTGCTGGACAAATCGCTTCAGCCTTTGAGAGTTGAAGGAAGGATGAGATTCATGTGACTTTTTTTCCCTCTTAACTTGCTTTCGCATTTTTTCAACATGTGATCAATTGAAATGTCATCTTGGCCTGTATTGAAAAAACTGGAAACATGAAGGAGGGCTTTACCACGTTTATCATTACTTGGGCACAGCTCTGTGTGAAAACGATAATCAATACTGATTTTAATATATACTGAATGCTGATTACTTTGATTTTTTTTTGACAATGATTTGTAAAGAAGTAAGTTGACCTTTTGTACGCTACGAATAAGCTAGCCTGCTGCTTAAGCATTAGTGAGATGTATGTTTGAGATGAGAATGAGTGTATGAGAATGAAAAGGAATTGTGTAAACACCTGAAAATTGCTGAAACCTTTTTGTCTGGGGATTAATAAATCCTTTAGGTCACTAGGAGTCTGTTTATGTGATTCCCTCATTGACGTTTCTTGATGAACGATCATTCTGGACTGTAACAGCCCTCATGTTTCCCAAACAGACTCAAGAGACTCCTTTATGTGTAGCTGGGGGAATGTAAAACACTTTATTTAATGCCAGTGTGTCCATGCTGTTAGGAAAACACTTGACACTGCAGTTGTGATCAGGTCAGTATCGCCCGTCGAAAATTGGTCTTCTACCGCTTCCTTTGCAGTCTTTAGCACTACAGCAGCTGCCGTGATGCAGCTGTCTTCTCTCAAATCACTGACTGCCTCCAACAAATGTGTTGTTTGAATGAGATTCCAATACAAATGTGGAAATAAAAAATGTTGAGAGCAACGTTATGAAAAAAACACGATTGGTTAAAAGTTTGAGTGCAGGAGTACATATGGAATTAGTGGATGTTTGTATTTATGTGGTAGTTAAACACTATATTTTGATTCTGTGCAATTCTCCCCTAGAAATCCACATGTCACCCAGAGGTGTATTTATTTTGTTTGCATTAGATGGTGCATTTAATGTTTAGTTTCTACACATCTTTTTTCGGTTAAGGTGGTTAAGTCTCTCATTCATTTCATAGAAATTGTCATACATTTTTTGTTGTTTTCTTTCTCTTCTGTTATCAAATCTGTGCCAGCACATTATGTATGATCATTTCATAAATTGACTATCCTTGGCAACTGGACAAGACCAATAAAAATCCTTTAAAAAAAAAAAATCACCATCTTTGTTTTGTCATTCCCATGTTTATTTTCCCCATTTGCATTGTTTGTTATTGGAATTTCGAAGGATTGCAGTTGATATCAGTTTGTGCCACTAGCCTATGAGTGAAGTCAAAATCTTGCTACAGAAAGAGCGAAGCTGCAGAAAAGAGCTTTTAAGGCAGTTACGGTAATAGCAAGACTTATGTGTTGACACATGTTGAGTTAATTCAGTTATGGGACAGATTGGATTTGAGTATGCATTGGTATGTCCAGAAACCACCTTTCTTTATTCAATAATTATTTTTCTCTTTCTTTTACACTGTTAAAAAGGACATATCATGAAACATATCTTATCCGTTATTGTGTACTTATATTTTGGTATCCAGAGTGCCTACTAACCCAGAAACTGGAATAAGACAATGTCACTTTTTTCATGGCTGCCTAGCTCAGCCAGCCATTTAGGTTTGGCTCCCCTTCCTATGTTTTATGCAGGCTCATTAGAATGTACCCCCCCCCCCTCCCCCACCCCCTACCCCCCTCTGAGTCTCTCAACCCATGGCTTGAGAACTACCTTTGCAGGGTTGTGCCTTCTTGCAAGCCAATCAGAGCAGACTGGGCTTTTCTGCAGGAGAGCATAACGAGACAGAACATTGAAGACGTAGTGAATACAGGTATATTCAGACAGCCGTATGAGAAAAAGTGTGTGTTTTTATGAACATTAAAGCAAGTAAACATGTTCTTGTAGAAACCTCAAAAAGTATGAACCTGAAAATGAGCATGATTGTCCTTTTTCTGCCTGATAAAACACTATGGTAGTGCTTACATCTCATCTCTACTTAACAATATTGACCAACATATGGTAATACTGTTAATGGTCACATACTGACTGATTGACTCATGGATCACATGTTTTTTTTTTCCTGTCACTTATGTGATGAAGCAGTAAGGGCTGTTAAACAGAGCATACCTGTTTTCAACACATCAAAAGTAAAAAGCACAGTTTGGTCTGAAAGTCCAAAAAGGAGGTATAAAAGTCCACAGCAGCAAACACAGCTTGTGTCACCAGGACGTGAAGATACACAAGTATCTTCTCAGCTGTGCTTGGTGTGCAGCATCTCAGTGAGTAGAGAGTTGCACGGCAAATCTCCCAGAAGATGGCGCTGATACAAATACTCCTCAACCTGCAAGCTAATGCTGCGTACTTCAGGAAGACGGAGCAGCAGCTGGCCGAACTTGTCTGAGTGTCTTGGATGACTCTGTTGGGTGTGCTCCATCAGGGCCCTGTTCACCCTCTCTTGTGTCTTTTCCACCTGTCTGCGGCTCTGCACTGACTTCACATCTAGAGCAGAAAGAAGATAAAGGGCACATTAAACACAATTAAAGAATAATGCACAACTGAATGGTCATAAAGTTGAAAAGCGACATCTATGAAGCGTCTTGTCTAACCAGACTTTCAAAATGTAAAGCTCACCAGGATTGAATAGCACCAAGTGTTTGAGACAGACAAACTCGTGTCTGTCCAGCTGGAATGCCTTCAGTTTGGACACCAGATCCTGAGTCCTTGATACCAGGCTATTCAGTGTCACTCCTGCCTGAGAGATGATGGTTGACACCTCGATCTGTATCAGAATGAGAGAGAATTATCCACAGATATTTTTGAAGATCATAGGAACTCTGCATTTTGTGCTGTTAACGTTAAATTTTACCTGTTGTCCTGTGACCAGATATATGCAGCCCTCTTTACTGTAGGTCACCTGTCTACACAGGTGATCCAGGACCAGCAGCTCACTCCAACAGCTCTGCAGAAGCACCATCTGGTCCTCCACCTGTGTGAAGCACAAACAATTTATTTGATGTAGCAGCAAATTTTATTACCTTTGACCTACAGTAAGCACCCTACAAATACTGCAAAAAGGTTTATGTAACTTCCTAATTTCATGATTCATCACCTTTAGCTCCTTGAAGAGTGCACTGTTCCTAGCCCACTCCACAAGCCCAAACAGAGTCTGGTCAGCCATTTTGCACATGATGCTGAATGTATTAAGGCGGTCGTGTTTGCCTCGGTTGGCCTGTTCTCTCTGCAGACTGGCGAGGACTTTGGCACACAGCTGATTCTCATCCTGCTCCCCTTCCAGGAGTTGGCTTAGAAAGTTGGGTGTATGTGTGACCGATAAGGGGGTGTCTGGAGGTTTGGTGGGAGCCTGGGAGAACAGGATAGTTGAGCTTGGTGTCGAGCAGGGGGATGATGCTGGTGTGCTTCTTGGTGTAAATGAATTGTTCGGGGTTGTTTGCTCTGGATAGTTTGTGGGAACCGGGCTGTAGCTAAAAGACATTTCTCCTTTTTCCTGGAGGACTCCAGGGAAGGTGCGGTGGTACAGTCCAGGACAGGGCTGCGATAGAGATGTGAGCACCCTGTCTGCATTCATAGTGCAGTCCAGAGACATGGGCGCCCCTGACTGCCCTATGCCAGAGGGATACATGTGGGATTGATGAAGAGCATTAGAAGACAATGGCACACTTGTGTGACTGCTCATTAGGTGAGGGTCATATGGCTCTGTGGGCCGGTGTGTTTGAGTAGTTTCCATCTTAATCCTGTAGGAGGCAATGTTTGCCTGGTGATACACCTTTTGCTGTTTCATCTGCCTGTCCCGTCTGTACAGAGGGCCAAATTTATTCCTGCCACCTCTCATACGATCTGCTCTCACAGCTGTTGACAGAACATGAAAAGGATTATCTAGGTTTCACAACAGACATTGCCAGAGATGATTTACTATATAAAAGTGCCCATTCAATTTCATACAATGTCAGATACAAAGTCATCATTTATAATCTGGGTCATTACAGCACTGGTTTATGATCTCCTAGAGGAGTCATGTGGGGGAAAAAGAACGTACATGCTAGTGGAACACAAGGCATGTTGCAATGCAATAGTACAAAGACGTGTGTGTATGTTTTTGTGTGTGGGGTGGAGGCTATTTACTGTACCTTCTCTCTTCATGCCCACTGCCAAACACTTTTGAAATCGGCAGAAAGGACAACGTTTCCTCTGCGAACGGTTCATGGGACAGTTCTGTTGTTCTGCACAGGTGTAATGCTTGTTATTCTGCACCGAGCGTTTAAAAAAGCCCTGAGAGAGAGAGAGAGAGAGAGACAGAGAGAGAGAGAGAGAGAGAGAGAGAGAGAGAGAGCGATAGAGAGAGAAAGAGAGAGAGAGAGAGAGAGAGAGAGAGAGAGAGAGAGAGAGAGAGAGAGAGAGAGAGAACCCTGTTCCTTCATTCTCTGCTCATCAGACAACCCTAAGTGGTGCTTTTCAAATCCTGTCTTACCTTGCAGCTTTCACAGGTAAGAAGTCCATAGTGGTATCCTGATACTTTGTCTCCACAGATGGGGCAGCTCTCCTCTGACTCTGGTTGACCATCTGGCTCTGTCCCTGATTCCTGAGCTGGAGAATTACACCACAATTAACGTTGACATCAAATGTACAGTATGACAAAAACTACTGATACTGAAGGCAGACAAGATCCTCTACAATGTGCAAATAATAGCATACGTCTTTTTGGAGCCTCACTAAGAAACCACATCAACTTGGACTGCACTTTTGAACCAGTTCTGGTTATCTATCCACCATTTTTTTTCAGTGGGGAAATGCTCATTAGGTTGCTCACATTGACACTCAATGATTCAGCCAAGATAGCATATTATTGACGTTTGACATATCTTCAGATTACACAAAATACATTAAAAAAGGTGTCGAAGGCACATACATTAAGCTATTCTATGTGACGTCCTTTTGTAATAACTGAAGTAATTTTTTCACTTCCAAACACTAAACCTCCCCTGAATCAGTTTGAAACACCCCTTGGGAGTCCTGCCTACCACTTTGAAAACCTCTGGATTAACACCATATTCCAGTTTTGCATCAGTGTTTGTAATATCTCAAATCTGCAACAAAGAAGACTCTGAATTGAAAATATGTCTTGAACGCAGAAATTGCTTACAATCATAGAATGTCCCTATACAAGGCTACTTTTTGATGTCACTCTGGTAAATGGACCTGTACTTATATAGCGCCTTTCTAGTTTTCTGTCCACTCGCTTTTACTACTTGTCACATTCACCCATTCACACAGAAATTCATACACTGAGGCAAACTGCCCATCCTCTGTTCTGATCATTCAAATCACATTCACACACACATGCAGCACGGGGAGTGTCTTGTCTTGTCTTCGACATGCGGACCAGAGGAACCGGGGATCGAACAAGCTTTAGAGATATAAAGCTTATCACCTATCAAAAGCGCGTCTGCAAAAGCCAACCAATGAGGGAGGCTTAGGCAAGTTAATGTGAGGGCTTTGACGTACTGGCAAGGGCGTTTTGAATCTGGTAGAAAACACTTTGCAAACTACCAGACTTCCCAGATGGATGGGGTCTTTGCTCTCTGGAGGAACATGGGTCTTGCAACCCATTGTGACCTATATATAGATAAACAATTTGCATAATTTAATCCGTTGAAAGCCAGATATAACATTTACAATTCTACAAACTGATTCATTACAAAGTCATCCATAGACTCCATTACTCGTTGACCAAGATGCACTGAATGTATCCATTAACCGTTTATCCCTTTATATGTTCATCTGTATTTCTCCATTTTGTCACAGATGAAAAGGTGCTATGAGCAATAAAACCCAAATTGCATAATTACTGGTGTGAAATATTTAAGTGGTTCTCCAGGGTCTATGGAATGGATAATCGCCCTTGGCCCAGAACTGGCACTCTTTGGATGCTCAGAGATTTGCTGCAAAGAAGATGATCCTAACCATCATACAAATGGAAAGAATACGTTTCTACAACACTGAAGCGTCCAATCATATTCTCCAGTCAATGTGGGGTCCATTCATTGACTCTCTTAAAGATAAATCATCATAAAAGGTATTCTTGTAACACCTGACAATGTACACATCTCGAAAACGGCTAAACAATTAGGCACACTGTGGTTCTGGCGGCTTTTTTAAATGTATTTATTAGTTTGATGTTTTGATGTTTTAGGTTGTATGCACGTCTCTTAATTACAAAACTGAAATTTTGAAAATAATATATATATATTAAAATATGTCTGGAATAACTGTCAGATTCTATTTAAAATAGGAACACTGTGACATAAGTGTGTCATCTCATGTTTATTGCTCAGCTGTTGAGAGGATATCGAGCAGTACAGGACGATCCCTCTGTTTGAGACAGTACCTTATCACCCAGCTTGATTTGCTTGACTATGATCACAGATATGACCCTTACATAAATCCCAGAGAACACTGGTTATAACGTCCACAGAAACCAGGGCTTCCAAATGTAAATCAAAGCACAACAGTGAACCACTTTTATGCCTTTACTTCTGTGAATGTGGATTGCCTCATGGACGTGATCAATAAACATGTCTGCACCACTTCTGCGCCGCTGTTAAACGTCAACTTTAAAACAACACATTTAAAAAAAATTATACCTTTATAACACTGTATACATGCAAACACTATCTGCCTATTTTACTCACATGTTGATGACCTATCCAAAGTTAACAGATTGTCTGGATAGTTGCCAGTGTGGTGGACAAGTGGCTCTGGCTGCTGGGGTTGCTGTAGGTGATCAAGTAGATCCATTCTGGCTGATGGGAGCTTCAGGGTCAGTCCAGCCTGATGTTCATTGTTTCAGAGATCCGGAGACCGGACAGACGTGGCCAGAGAGCCACAAAAAAACTGTCTGTCAGGCCCAACAGCCCTGGTGGACTGACGGCTGTTTGAGGCCCACAATTGGACTTTGATCTGTCGTCAATGTCATAAAACCTCTCCTAACTGGCACTCCTACCCAGTCAGTCAGCCAGCCAACCAGCCCCTCCATGGGGGACAGTCAGATATCCACCTGCTGGAATGTTACTGTAATGAAATCCCTCCAGTATCATTGAGCCATCCTGGAGGACAGTTGATAAGATAAGAGTCCACCGAAGAGTGAAGGTAATCACAGTCAAAGCTACAGCCATTCAGATCTCATGTTAATTCCTTTATTATCATTATCATTATGTCTGACATAATAATTGGTGGTCTAAGAAGCAGATAGGTATAAACAGCAAAATGTACCTAAATGATCAAAAGTAAAAGTACTCAAACTGGCCCCTTTAAGTAATATATTGTACACAGTATGACATTATTAGATTGTACATGCTGTTGCATTTGTCTCGTAGCTGCCGAGGTAGAGCTACTTTAACTAATTTATACACAGTATACACAAACAGTATACAGTCTGCTGGTTCCCAACCTTAGGGTACAACCAAAGGTTCCTAATGTAAACCATTCTAAAAAAAAGAAATCTCTAAAATGGGCTTTTTGGGAAAAATTGAATGAAAGGTTATATAAATGAAAATTTCTGAGATGTTTAGAGAGGAAGTCACTCTATAGTAGGGGTAGTAGTGTATATGGTAAAGTAAAATATGGTAATAGTAAATATGGCTAAAGTTGAGTAATGCTTTATGAAATAATTGGCTCATACAATATGAGCCAATTGATAAAATCAGAGACTGTCATTAAACTGTTCTACATTGTCTGCCAGTGTGTGAGATGATAAGGTGCCACTCAACAGACAAAATGTTGCAGTGAAGCTCAAAGTGACGTCAAAGCAATAGGGCAGTTCAAGGGTGGATGGGTATGACTCTGCACATTAGCTTGTAAATGGATTATGACATGCATTCATTTATAGAATGCTCTTTCTTGTTTTTATTCATCCTATTTTTATTTATTTAAAAATGTGTGCATTGTTTTTTTTTATCTCTATTACCATTCTCATTTTTCTCCTCTCTATTAAGTTTTTGTCTTCTTATTTGAAATTTTCCTTAACTTTGTTTGTCCTTGTTTTGTTATGCTGCCGTCAGGCTGTCCTGCTTTTGCTTTGTTTTGTCTGTCAAAGCGCACCATGGACTGTTTTTAAAGGTGCTATATAAATAAAGTTACTATAATTCATCAATAAAATTACCCCCATGGTATTTTCACCAGTCTGCCTCCCTTCTCTCAGATAGTAAATCTTCAAAATATTTAACAATCCTTGTTAAATGTCACTGACAAATGCCAGGCATTATGTGGGATCCTGAAGTAAGTGTATCTTTGAGTTTAGTAGTGCCATCTGGTGGTATTGTAGAATAACACTGTTATAACCTTGAGTTTAACTCAATCTGTCTGTTGATAAACCAACAGACAGATCCAAAGATGAGGCATTTTATTGGTAAAGAACCACCAAAGAATTCAATGCAAAATGGGAAATTTATTGGACTGAACAGATATCCACCACCAAAAAGCATGTGTACTACTATCATCACAAGTACTACATGGTGTATTTAATGACTTCAAATTCATGAGCATTTTTAATGTTATGAATATGACACATTATGCCATGAAACAATGTCTACTATAAGCTGTCGTTGTGTAGGGTTCTTGATAATCAAGAGATAGGAGAAGACTCTATTTCCTCACTGCTGGAACACACTGGCTCATCATCAACGACATACCACACCTCGTTGCGCCTGTTAAAGATTGTCATTGGGCTGCAAGAAACAAATGCACACACAATATAAAATGAGCAACAAGTCTCCTTCTTTCTGATTCTCACTGAGAAAACGATGGTGATTTGTTTACCTGTTATATCCAACAGCATAGTGGCAACCTTTTTTGTAGTCTGCATCCATTGAGTCAAGTTTTTTGGCAAGATTCTCCGCTTCGGATTTGTCACGCATGCCTGTCATCCATCCACCGTAGCCCATTGAATATACTTTCATATCTGGCAACGTGTGGATGTATACCTGCAAGCCGGCAAAGTTTTATTATCTCCCAGAGCTGAAAGTAGACTTCACAGAATTCATTCAAACACTTTTTTTTTTTGTTGCCATGTTTTGTCAGAGAAGCTTACATCAGGGTCAGTAGGGTCGGGCGGGGGGCTCGCCGCCTGCTGGTGTTCGGCTGGCAGCAAGAAACTCATTGTGTAGGAATTTGTTTGCCAAAATGACTTGCTCTCACAGACTTTCATGATGACAGGTGATGTCATTTCAATTTTCTGTCCTGAAGATAAACATTATGAAAATACAATATATATATATATTTTTTTAGAAATGCCACAAATAGGAAATGCAAAACAATGATCAGAATATTCTGGCTTGGATAGCCAATAAAACTGCCAAACCATTTCTGCTGTCTGATCACAACTAAATACAGTAATTACGATGTCTGGGCAAAAGGACATTTTATGTTTAGCTGCACCACATATTTAAAGAGAGGCTGGAAAAATACTATGTTCCTTGCAAACTGAAAAGTTTAAAACATTATACCCAAGCATTTGGAGTGCAATTGTTTATTATGCACCACTGTACTGTGTATGTAAATGCTTCTGATTTTCTGTGTCTCTCTTGAAAAAGACATATTGATCTATTTCAATAAAAGTAAAAAAAACAAAAACAAATAACACACCTTTCGTGTTGCTACCACGGATGTACCTAAAAAGTCGTTGGAATGCTCTCATTGCTGCAATCTCCATGAAGAAGGATGTTTCATCGGTTGAAACCCATTTCAAAGCATCATAGTGAAGGACCTGAGGAGAGAAGTGGTCGGATCAGTCGGACCGGAGAAGTGAAAACTTAATATTTTTGAATTATTATTTCACATGTTCAAACTACCACACTAAACTAAACATGAAGGAACACGTTGGAGTGGGCATTTTCAAAGTTACTTGCAACTCAGATGTAAAAGCATTTTCTCTCCTGCTCTGACACACTCACCTGAAATTTGTCAGTCTCACAAACCAGATCAAACAGCAGGCACTGTTTTGTCTCAGTACAGAACTCTAACTGAGATGAGTTTCTGTGAGGAAGAACAGGCGCAGATGCAGACATTAAATGCCATAATAAATTAGAGGCATAATATGTGATAGCAATAATCATCTGTGCTAGGATCTGGGTAAAAATGATTAACCCCTTCCAATTCCTCAATATATGAACGGTGCTTCCAGTTTGACCAGCACTCTGTAATGTTGGTCAAATGCAGCAATCTACTAAAAAATGGGGATTAAATGCAATTCTTTTTACCCAATTTTGGCCTCAGCTGTCAGCACCAAAAGGAAGCCAGCAAGCCCTGAAAGAAAAATCCTGAAACATACACATATAGAGTATTTAAGCTTAATAAATGCACCATACATATCTATTCGATGATTTTCATCTAACCTGGCAGTAACATTGTACTTACATTGTAGCAAAGTCTTGGCTTCCCTGCTTTCAGAAATTGAATGTAGGCAGTCTGGTTTAAAAGCAACTATTTATTCCAACTCTGGTTATGAAAGAAAAAAGGAGCCACTCCCTGAAACCATAACACAAAGCAGACAATAGTCTGTCATGGCTCATGGGAGGAGAAACAAGAAACTGGGAAAAAATTTTTCTTTTTAAATGTGAGAAACATTTAACTGCACGTGTCCTTTGCATATTGTGTAACCTCTTTAAATACACAAACGAATATGCAACCAAGGCTTAGTTCTGGTTGAAACAGACAGAGAGGTGTTGATTTTTACTGACTTTTAACAACATCATCTAAAAAGGTCAGCTAGAAGTACCAATGTTATGTGTATGTTTGGGTGCATGTGGGTAGGTGAGTAAATGTGTACAACATGACGGTAAGAAGATGAAGTAAAATGAGACAGGTGATTCTAATCTGGCAGGCTGCAGGTTCTTTGTTCATGCTTAAAATCTGATTTTATAAATGTGGGAACATATAAAACAGACAATTTTTGTACTGACAAATGTCCCCTATCTTTAACCTAAAATATAGAATAAGTAAAATTCACAAATAAACTGTCTGACCTGTGTTTTGTATTAGATTGTTTGTAATCTTTACAGTCTGTCATCTAGATATTTCAGTCATATGTTTTAAGTCCTCCTCCACTCAAAAATATGTTGCTGGATGTTTGAGCTTCACTGTACAGAATATGTCTGCAGATTTTAAAGAAGATTGTTTTTAAACTCATCTTCTTAAGGTGGGAAGTTTCTCTGTGCTCAATGAAAATCCAATTTTAAACAGCCTACAGCCGAAATTTGTGACATCACAAATAGTTTGCAAGTAAATCCTAGTTCAATATTTAACTTCTACAAGTGTGATGTAGAAACGTGAAGCTGCCAGATCATAATCATACAGATGGAAAGGATACGCTTCAACATCTCCAAAGTGCCCAACAACAAGGTGTTTGGGGACCATTCATCAACCATCTCAGAGACTAATAATTGTTATTTTCTGCAGCGATATAATCCTCTACTCTTTACTTATAAACTTACAATAACTGATTTAACACCATGTATGCACCAATAATATTATGTCTGGCAGCTCGTGCTGTTCCTGTTCCTGTTCCTGCTCTTCCTCTCTCTTTTTGTTTTGTTCTCTTTGTTTGTGTCTTGAATATAAAACTGGAAAATATTAAATAAAACTAATAGTTTTACTAGCAAAATACCCTGAATGTCATCTTTTGTTTTATTTTTGTCACTTGCAAGTAACATTTATCTTTAATGTGACCCGATGTATCTCTCTGATGGACCCACTTCACAAAAAAAAAATCAATAAACTAGGTAACAGAATAATCTGAATACAAAGTTACACCAGGTACAGTGTGAAAGAACATCAGGTGAGGAGGTGTTTTTAGATGTTTACCCTCAGAACACGAGACACGCCTAGTTCCCATGCCATATTATTTACCACCACATTGTACTGAATGTCCTTGCACAGGTAGATACAGAAAGAAGCAACACAAAAGTGCTTTGTACCTGCAAAAGCAAATCCCTTGAGTTCTTTCTCATTTCAAAACAATGCATTCAACCAAAAGACAAAAGATAAAATCACATCATCGTGTACAAGTGGTGAAAGAGCTTTGGTGCAGAACAAAGCTAAAAAAACATTTATATATTATACAATTATGCCTGTGAATGTTCTCATTTGTCCAGGTCATCGTTATCCCCAAAGCAATTTCAGTCAAAAGCAACTGGACTTGGTTATTTGTCTAGGAAGACGTTTCACCTCTCATCCAAGAGGCTTCATCAGTTCATGTACGTAACTGACCAGGCTGGGACTGGTCCAGCTATCTGTTGTGGAGATCCCCGGTATTTAACCTCTCGCAAGACCGATGATGTCACTGGAACCCTTTGTGCTCCAAGTGCCAACGACGGTCGTTAGAGTGCCATGCGTTTATGCAGTAGTTGTTTTGTTTCTCCAATGTAGAGATCTATGCATTCCTTGTTGCATTGGACAGCATAAACCAGATTGCTTTTGTGGTGGTGTGGTGTTCTGTCCTTGGGATGTATTAGTCTCTGTCTGAGTGTGTTACTGGGTTTGAAATACACAGGGATGCAGTGTTTGTTGAAGATCCTCCTGAGTTTCTCTGATACCCCAGCCACATATGGGATGACTATGTTGTTTCTCTTGTTTTCTTTTTCAACCGCTTTGGTTTTCTTTCTGGAAGCAGCTGCCGTTTTCACAAAGGTCCAGCTGGGGTAGCCACAAGTTGTGAGGGTGCCTATCAGGTGCTTGCGACCTTCCCCTTGGGCCTGTGAGCTGGTGGGTACGTTATCAGCTCTATGTTGCAGTGTTCTGATAACTCCAAGCTTGTGTTCCAGGGGGTGGTGGGAGTCAAACAGTAGATATTGATCTGTGTGAGTGGGTTTTCTGTATACCCCAATGTGGAGGCTCCTGTCATTCTCCATCTGGACGTCACAGTCTGAGAAAGACAAACTATTGTCCTTGACTTCTTCTCTGGTGAACTTGATGTTTCTGTCCACTGAGTTTATATGTTCAGTAAAAGTTTGCACCTCTTTGGATTTGATTTTAACCCATGTGTCGTCCACATACCTGAACCAATGGCTCTGGGTTACTCCTTTGAAGGAGTTCAAAGCCTTGTCCTCTACCTCCTCCATGTATAGATTTGCCACAATAGGGGATACTGGTGAACCCATGGCACAGCCGTGTTTCTGTCTGTAAAAAGTGCCATTCAACTGGAAATATGTGGTGTTCAGGCACAAATCCAGAAGTTAGCAAATGTGGTCTGGTTTTAGATTTGTTCAGTTGTGTAATGAGTTGTCCTGTGTGAGCCGCTCTCTTACTGTGGCCAAAGCCTCCATGTTTGGAATACATGTGAACAAGGAAGTCACGTCGCAGGATACCATGGTTTCATCTGGATCCATTTTTAAGTCTCTGACTTTGTTCACAAAGTCTATGGAGTTTTGGATGTGGTGTGGGGGTGTTGCCCACCAGTGCTGCCAGAATATTGGCAACGTATTATTTTAAATAATCACCACAAATGAAAGAAGATATTTAATAAGATAAAAACATTCCAAAGATGCTATAACAACAAATAGAAAAAATGCAAATTCAGATGTTTTGCAGTGTAAGTTACTTTGGAAGATGTCTGGAAGTATGTGAGCATTGCTTCTTAAAAGCAACACTGAGACTCATGATGGTTTTCAGTGGCGTTCTGAAAAACATATGAAAGCTATTTACCATGTTAAACACAAACCAGATGTAATTATTTTGCTATTAAATAAATGTAGACTCAAATTAATGAGATCGGGTCTATATTTGATAACTCATGGAGGAAAGTAAGTGTTATGGTTAGTTCTGCCAATTTTCATTTTCAAGATAATTTACTTGGATTAATATTTCACTCAAGGGTCTACACAATAAATAAAAGTATGATCAAATCATATTTAAACCACTTCCCTCATTTCAATTTAGTTTTTAAATATTTAATAACAAAAACAAAGGGATCCAATTACAATTAAAGTACAACACGTAGGATGACGAGACGGTCGAGGGTAACAGGAACGGGTAACAGACAAACAGTCGGGGATGTGGACAAGGGAACGGGATCTCGGGAAACTGCAAAGGAAAAGAACAAGGAAACAATAATTATTAAACAAACCAACACGGAGTGGAAATACAATCAGACGAGAAACGGGAGCCAACCGACGAGAAGTTACCACGTAAATGAGAACAACCACCTGTGTGCCACATCCGGCTTCTTATACTCAGGGAGGCGATCAGTAGAACTGGATACAGCTGGGGTGGAACCAAGCCTACCAGCTCCGGACAAACAAACACACAGGGAAAGACGCATGCAGGGAGAAACAGACAGAGGGAAACAAACTCACACAAAAGGAAGAGGGAAGAGACTGAAAGGACCTGGATCCTGACAGTCTTTACAGGGACACTGAATAGGGGTAACCTGAGTAGAACATATATTTAAAGGATTTTCCTCTCATTACATCTGAATAAAAGCAACCATCAATATAAAGACATGGTAAACCCACCCTCAGGCCTCAGTCCAGCTCTCATGCAGTCTTACTCTCAAGTGTTACAAAACACATGGTTAACTATTTTCCTTATCATGTTGTCTGATAAATAAATCTTAAATGTGCTTGTATATGCATTGCAATATGTGTAGAATAATATTAGTCGGCTATGATATAAATTCTGTCAACAATAATAATTATTCCCAAGGCGAACCTATGTTTATGGGAATGTTTCCATACACCTGTACAGTCATAGTGGTTCTTGGTGAAGTAAGCCAACTCTAAACAAAACGTATCTGGTTCTTCTAAACTAGGCTGAATGTATTCCTGAAAAAAATACCCGTGTTTAATTTAAGTAGGCACCCCTGCACCTGTTTAGAACAGCTGGGACCTGGTTTTATTGGAATAGCTCTTACCAGAAATGTGGTATAGTGTCAGTCTTTCGACTTGCATAGCTCTGACTGTAACTATCAGTCGACGATTGTATTGAGGATTACAAGTGTTGTGGACATATTATATTTTGATTTTTTTTTTTTTACATTTTTCAACATACTTTAACTTTTTTTGGCTTATTTTTTGGACACAATATATTATGACTTTTCTTGACTTTTTCAACAAACTATGCCCTGACTGTTTTAAGAATTTTTTTGGACATATTATATTTAGACTTTCTCGACATACCATACTATGACTTTTTTTTGTTATTTTTTGGACGCACTTTTCTATGACTTTCCCTGACTATTTAAAAAACTATACAATGACTGCATTAGACAGGCTATCGTCTGATTTAAGCATGATTGGAACTATTATATTTTGACTTTTCTTTTTCGACATACTATACTACGAGTTGGCTTTGGTTTTTTGGCTTATTTTTTGGACACACTATACTATGACTTTTGCTGACTTTTTTCAACAAACTATGCTATGACTGTATTAGAGAGGCTACCCTATGACTGATTTTAGCATTTTTTATGTATTATATTATGACTTTTTTGGCCTATTTTTTGGACACACTTTCTATGGCTTTTCCATGGCTTTCTTCAACAAATTATGCCATGGCAGGCTATCTATGACCGATTTTTTTTGGACACGTCACATTATTTTAACTTTTCGACATACTATGAGGTTTTTTTTTTGGGGGGGGGGGGGGGGGGGGGGCTTATTTTGTGGACATACTTTTCTATGACTTTTTTCAACAAACTTAGATGATGATGGTGCTACAGCACCACCTATTGGCCAAATGGCACCACATTTGTCAAGGCCACTCAGACATACGTAATATCTACACACATCCACAAAATGTGGTTGCAATAGCACACAGCACTCAGGAAGTATTGCAAGTTTTATAATATAAGCCCTGCACTCAGCATTTGAGGGACATTTTTTTGGCTTGTTTCAAAGATGTTCTGTACTTAGTTTGGTGACGATTGGCCAAAATTTGCAGGATGAGTGGTGAAAAAAAACTTGATTTGGAAACTTGAGCTTAGCAATATATTAAATTCAATTAACCACATAGGGACCTTGAGGAACTTGCTACTTCCGGTAAATACTTTTGCAATAAGTGTCAGTCCAAGATAATTACACGGATTAATATAATTCTAAATGGGTACTACTGTATCAATAAGAGTATTCATACGTTTAGCAGGCCAATTCATGTTTATGGTTTCTCCTGTATTACTAATGTGGGCTACTCTGTCATCAAACCCCTCTGAATATAAAAATGAAAAATAACAGATTTTGAAACGCAACAATGTGTATAACTATCTTGAATTTATTAAGGAGTATTTGTTTTGAATAGAAAATAGAAATTAAATATTTTTCACATACCAACAACAACAACAACACCATCATCATCAATAATAATAATAATAATAATAATACATAATATTATTATTGGTATTAATACTACTACTACTAATAATAATAATACATAATATTATTACTATAATTATTATCATTATCATTATTATTATTATTATTATTATTAATACTACTACTACTACCACTACTACTACTACTAATAATAATAATAATACATAATAATAATATTATTATTATTATTAATACTACTACTACTACCACTACTACTACTACTACTAATAATAATAATAATACATAATAATATTATTATTGTTATTAATACCACTACTACTACTAATATATTATTATAATTATTATCATTATTATTATTGTTATTATTATTATTATTAATACTACTACTACTACCACTACTACTACTACTACTACTACTAATAATAATAATACATAATAATATTATTATTAGTAGTATTAATACTACTACTACTACTAATAATAATAATAATAATAATAATAACAATAATAATACATGTAAGTATTATTATTATTATTATTAATACTGCTACTATTATTACTACTACTACTACTAATAATAATAATAATAATATCAATAATAATAATAATAATATTAATAATAATATTAATAATAATAATAATAATAATAATAAAGGACACGTGGGAGTTTACCTACTGTAGTTTATAGTGTAAACCCCGAACCAACCACAGTGAGCCAAGTGGCCCATAGCATTACATGTTGTGGTCTGATGTGCTGTTTTCACGGGAGTCGTGGTCACTTCACTTGAAAAACTACAACTCCCACATACCGAGTCCGCCTTTGTGACCCATTTAGGTAATCGCTGGGCTTATGTAGCCGCCTGTCCCGCTGTGGCTTGGTCGTGTCCCTCTTTTGAATGTTGCTGTAGCGTCAGTTTATCGATACACTGCTCTCCACTAGACCTTTATTTCCCACATCTGCCGCTGTGGAGGACGCTCTGCTCGCTCTACAGGTTGGTACATCATCTACAATAAGAACCACAGGCCTCTGAGTCTGGACTTGGATGAGGTCAACTCGTCTTTACAGTGTCTGCAAAAGTCTATAGTGACCTTATTGTAGCATATACAGTATTGTATCCCCTGTGGTGTGGTGCATTACTCCAGTTCTGTGCTCGACCACAGTTTTAAAGCAATAATTAAGTATCACGACTTAGTGTTATAAAATACAGTGTATTCTACTATACTGTATTTCAGAGGGAAATACTGCAACTACAAATGAGAAGTTACTCAGTAAGTATGAGTGATAAACTTAGCTTCACTTCTGTGGAAGAACCTATGTCTTTACCCTTTTTCTTTGTACCTCATCCATTATTATTATTATTATTATTATTAATATTAATATTTTCTTAAGGAGTAAACTAACTTTTTTTCCAGCATTAATGCCTGTGGACTTGCAGGCCTGTGGTCTGCATGTGCCCATCAACTCTGAAGCATGCATGTACATATGTGAAACAGATTATATACATGTTATTACATAAGACAGTAATTGGGGTGGGATTGTTATTATTTTATGATCATGTTGTGTATCTTGTGACACTCTACACTGCCCAAATACTCACTGTTATTATAAGCAACTGTTACAGAGTTCAAACATAAATGAGGGGCTTCTATGCGCACAGTACAATAAGCTTCCTGTTGTAAGCAGATAAAAATTCCAGGATACGTAAATCAGATTAGAGCCAATATAATCTTTGAACAAATACCAAAGTGGCCTTAGTGGTGCCTCAGAGGGACAAGGGTGACTTCCTATCTTGAGTTCTTAGTTAAAGTAAAGAGCAACAACTCAACCTGGAAGCCTCTTACTGCTAAAAAATAGTGCACTGCACTGTGTGGTGGTTCCCTATTTATGTGTGGTAAATGACCAACACCAATCAACAACATCAAATCTGAACATCTGGATTAGATATCAGCTCACAGAAGAACAAATGCTTCTTAGAAGACTATTCAGCATTCAGTGATCATACAGGGAAATAAAGACAATAGAGAAATAAAAGAGAGATAATAGTAGCTGCACTTACAACAATGTCCATAAATCAATTGTTGCATTTTGTGCATGCTATTCACTTTTTTTTCTTTAGATGCTTCTTTTGTTTATTGACTGGACCCTAGTTGTTATTGTGCTTTTTAAAATCAGTCTTACATCAAGTTTCTTGCAAATTCTCTGAGGATTTTTAAAAAGCATTCAAAGCACATTAAACACTTTATCACCAAATACCATCTTTATTTTACAGAACGATGATGAGGATGATGAGGACATAATATTGGGAGGATTTTACTTGAAATAAACGTCCCTGTTCACAGTCTTATTTAACCGAGCAGTATTCCTCCTCAGCTTTGAGGTCAGAGGTCAAAGAGCCATGGGAACCAGGAGGGTGCTGGTGACTGGGTGCTCCTCTGGCATTGGCTTGGCTGTGGCTACAAGACTGGCCAAGGATGAGCTCAGACGGTTTAAAGGTCAGCCATTCGCTCTCCTCAACTAAAAAAGAAAAAGAAAAGAGTAGATGATCGAAATCACCACAGCTACTCAATATTGATTCTTTATTCGAGGCAGTGGTTGCCACAATGAGGGATCTTGGGAAACGGAGGCCCTTGGAGAAAGCGGCAGGTGACTCTTTAAACCAGACCTTGGAAATCAAACAGTTGGATGCCTGTTGTGAAGCCTCCATCAGAGAGTGTGTCAACAGCCTGCCAGACAGACGGGTGGATGTTCTTGGTCTGTCTCCTCTCATTCACATTCTCATAGACACTTTTTAAGTGAACTTAGGAATTCTCCACAAGCATATAATGACTGAAAAATACTCTGCTCTTATAGTGAACAATGCTGGTGTCGGCATGATCGGACCACTGGAGTGCCAAAGTATTGATGCCATGAAGGAGCTATTTGACACAAACTTCTTTGGCCTGGCACGGCTGGTGAAAGAGCTGCTACCCGACATGAAGCGGCGGCAGAGCGGCCATATTGTGGTGATGAGTAGTGTCATGGGAATACAGGGTGTGTTTGTTTATGTCAGTGAAATTGCAGAAGAATCTAAGAATTGACAGAGAGTAATGTGGTTGCTAACGGGTGTCCTTATGTTTCCAAGCAGGGCTTCTGTTTAATGACGTCTACTCTGCCTCCAAATTTGCCGTGGAAGGATTTTGTGAAAGTCTGGCAGTGCAAGCAATGAAGTTTAACATCAAGTGATTACATGTGAAATATGTATCAACTTTAACAACTTAATGCAGCTATTCAGCAAATAAAACTTGAATTATCAGTGAGACTGTGAGATTTTTACAACTCGTTAATCGTATTATAACACATGTATCTTTTTTTTTGTATATCCCTGTCACAAGGACGACTCTAGTGGAACCTGGCCCTGTGGTGACAGAGTTTGAAAGGAAAGTTTATGAGGACGCTGGGAAGATGGATCTATCAGGGACAGACGAGGAGACCGCCAAAATCTTCCGTGAAGTTTACCTGCCATACTCTAAAAAGGTCTTCGCCTCATTAGGCCAGACACCAGAGGAAGTGGCAGAGGCAAGTGATGCCATTTAAGTTTTCATTTGTAAGGAAGCCCAGAGAGGCAAGTGGATTTTTTTCTAGCTCTCATCTAAATAGTGTTCTCTCCTGTTTTGGACTTAAGAAGAGGTGGAAAAACATTTTGGCAGGTGATTGTTTTTTGTTTTTTTGTAGTATTCATTTCGACCACAAGAGTGCACCACTTCCCAAGCTGTTGCCTATATTACAATTCCAGTGTCTATTCAGAACATGGAGTACAATAAAAAACAAAGATACAGCCTGCTAAAACTTTTTTCACCTAATTTGCCGAAGGAAAAAAAAATCACTTGCCAAAACTTTTTTAAGCCAATTTTCACAAATTAATAAAGAGAACAATTTAGACACGCTTAAGAATATGTATCGCCAGAAAATAAACATCACACTTGCATCTAAGGGCATCCCTACATTTCAGTTTAAAAGGTCACTAAGAATAGTTGGATCTGCCTGTGGAAATGAATGATGAGGAAGCCCGCTTTTGTTTGTATCTTTCAGCAAACCATTAGAGTGATCACAGCCAAGGAGCCTCCTCTGCGTCACCAGACTAACCGCCTGTACATGCCCATGACTGCACTGAAGCATGCAGATCCGACTGGTCGACTGCCTCTGGACACCTTCTATAAGATGATCTTTAAACATGACAGTGTGTTCAATGCTACCCTAGGGGTGCTGCGCATGCTGCAGAGGAGGGCAGGGAAGAAATAAAGATTGCGCAGACCATAAATGTTTTCCTTAAGAAGACAACAACAAATATGTGTGATATCAAACTGAAAGGTGACAGAAGTGGAGAAGCAATGAACGTGGCATGAGCCATACGATTTATCATATTACTGTGTGATGTATTATATTGCTATTTATGGACCTCATATCTAGCTGTGCAAGTTTTTATTATTTATTTATTTTTAAATAATGGTTTGTAAGGTTAGAAGAGCAGGAGCAAGGCAATACAAAGAATACAAAAAGTGTATTGTACTGTTATGATTCTAACAAATTAAAACTAGTGAAGTAAGAAATAATATGGTATATGACTTATCATATTGGCAGATCGACTGACAAACAAACAAAATATGCAAATTATGTAATTACGAAATTAAATGAATGACCGAGCCTCACACTGCTGAATTACACTTTCACATCTGGTGACAGATGTTGTGGCTACTATTTCACATCTATTAGACTCCCCAGCTTTTACAACTTTGAAGCTACAAACACGTATAACGCAAAGTTTGTACAACACACATATAAGTATGTATACGTATGTTGTAATAACACCAATATATAAATCTCCACTCATCTCTCACCCCATCCAGTGTTTTCCTGTTCTGTAGACAAAATAAACGGAGAACAATTCACAGCCCATGTCAGAGTAGACCTAGACAGGGCAGATCGGTCCAGCTGGGTGCTGTATGACCCACTATGACCAAACACTCTGTTGTACAAAAATAAAAATCTGCTCTGAGCACTATTTTGCTATAATGGTATTTTAATAGAAAAAATATATAAAATCAGTTAGACTGAACTTACCACTACTGCCCTAATGAAGCACATCCTTATAAGGGTATCTGTTTACGGTTTGGCACCATTACTATCGGAGTCTGGGTTTAATCTTCTGTGTGGCAAATTTACAGTGCAAGCCAAACATCAAGAAAGTACCCCTAAAAATAGGACCAGCATTCTCAAGCTGGCCTTATTTAGACAGTGGTATGTGTACAAGTGCGTGTGAATGAGATGCAGGCTATTTTAACCCTCTCTATTTTCTTTTTGACCTTATTTTTAGCAGTATAAAACTTCATTGGGTTAAATCAATATTGTATTGAATAAAATGATATATAAATAATATAAACAAGGTATATAAATGAGTCAACATAGCTCAATAAATAAATGTTTTTTATTTATTTTTTTAAAAAGTAGTTTATTTCATAATTATGTTTATTTATTGCAGGGGACTTTTATTTTGTAATTCCAATAAACATTATTTATGCATTTATTCGTTGAACTATGTTAACTCATTGCCTCTTTTGTTGATTTCAGGATTCATTTCATAGGGATATTTATTTATTTAATTAATTTTGATTTATATGGCATTCCATACATAATATTACAAGCATCTAAATAAACAGTCTAATAAAATAATCCTAATATTATCATTGTGACACTTATGTAAATGTTGCTGATGCAGAGAAATTTGATTGGTGTTTTGCGAAGTGGTCATTTTCTATGTTGGTGTTCAAAACAATAGGCAACTTAGAATATAATACAGTCCAATACCACATTCTCTAAATGCAAAATCAGGTTGTGTATTATTAAACACAAGTTCCAAACACAGCAATAATTGTAGGGCTGTTAAATTGGTCAGAAGAAGTAACCTTTCATATTATAAAACTGCTGAAAGAGTTGATCACAGCGTTTTGAGTTTTATTTTAATTGATATGATTATGAGGACATGGATTAATAAACATCCTCCTTTAATGTATGAAACAATCACTGAAAACCAGGACACAAAAATGTAGTTCCCTACAGTTTTATTATAAGTAACTTTACAACGTGACTTTGACTTTAGAAAGAAAAACCATGGAAAGGTTTTTATTTACAATGAATTTGAACTACTTTTAAACAAGTATAGAAATTAATAATGATAGAAAAGATCTATGACTGTTCTAATAACACAAGACCAATGAAATATCAGTCACAGCCTCAGCTTCAAATAATGCTAAATGAAGTACATTTTTTATTTTTGTCCTTTTTAGTACATAATCATTTCAGAAACATAAGACTTCTCAAGCAAAGATCTACCCAGAACAAACATATTTACAAACAGAAGTTCGGAGGTTGAAATGTACAAAACACTTAGTGCGACCTGGTAGGGAAATTGAAGAGACCAGTTATGTATAAAAATAAAAACAAACAGTTTTCGTAAGTAAAATGTGAACTGGACTGTGAACAACAATACATTTCCCAGGTCTGACAAAATAGTAGCAGAGTCTATGAACAGGATACAACAATGAATGAAAAATAAACTCTATGACACGACTAGGGGCAGTGTTAGGCCACCACAAATGAAGTAGCTAGGATTGGTGGCCTGCTAATTTCTGTTTATGTCACAGGAATGAAAACGCAGTGGTTACTTTCTTAAACTTCTACTATTATCAATTAACTTTATGCTGAAATGTCCACAGTTATGTTAAGGAGAGGATGACCTCTATCCTAAACACTCAGGTCATGTGTGGGTAAAGAGTTGGTCAGACATTACACATAGGTGTTAGCTGGATGACTGGGAGTGTCATCTCAGAATGTTGTAAAAGGTTTAAGGGTGCAGCACTACATAGTAGTGTTCTTTCCTTCAGTCTCTTCTAACAATCATCTTAAGATGCATCTCCACTGCCCCTGGACTGGGAGCTACTTTAGATGCAGGGGAACAGTCCCGCTGCATGCCATAAAACACCTCCCTGAGGAGTGACAGGGCATAAGCAGTCGCAGCCCAGCAGCCACCCTCACACTGACCACTACTCCACCAATCACTACCAGAGACAAGGTGAGAGTGTCAACGAGACCTCAACCGCCAAAGATAGTCCACGAATGTTTCCATTTAGTCTAGTGAAAGACATAATGTGGGCTCAAAAAGATTAAACTTCTACCTGTCTGCCATGTGGTTCTATTCTGTGTTGGATGCTGCTGAAAGCCGCGACTCAACACGACAGGCAAATGGAGGAATGTTTGCAGGGAATAGTGATATAAAATAGCAGCTGATAAGCATAGCTTAGTACATCCGAAGTGATGTTTAAAAAAAAAAAAAAAAAGCTATCCATGGTTTTCACAAATATACAGAGTATAAAACAAATGGAACAAACAAAAAATAAAAAAGGGCAGTGAGAGGCTGATTTTAAAGGCAAAACAACACAGGTATAAGGGCTGACGGTAGAAATGGAAGTCGAGCTGTAGAGTCAAGCTACAGTTGAAATGGGAGCATTACATTAAACCTTTCCTCTGCTGATTTATTTTGAAAGTTCAAAAGCAAAATTACCATGGATTAATGCCACCCATATATTATAAATATCCATTGCAGCGAAATGTTGTATTTGACCCACACTTGCCCTTGGAGGCTGGTCACTTGAAGTGCTTCAGAGACACTCATCTACATTCTTATTCATAATACTCATATGGAAAATAATCAATAACCACAATTCAATCAAATCAGAACATATCACTACTGCTGAGCAATTCTTAATATATATCTGCTAGAACCAGTTTCTCATCTTAACCAGTTGTCGTTGGCCTAAATAAATATCAGTCAAGAGAGGTGAAAATACCTCTTTCTGTCTGTTAACTGGTCTGAATGATGAATTATATTCCTGTACCATCACTTGCCACACTAAATGGCTAAATAGAAATGTAGGCGGTCCGTATAAAATAGATGGGGGTGGCCACAGAAGCTGTAGGACAGAAAGAGGGAGAAAACACCTAAAAGAGCAATTCAGAGAGATAAAAACAATAAATAAAAATAAATGAATTCCCTTCAACTTTTTACTTTTTTTTTCTCATATCTACTTTTTAAATGTTTGTTAGTTTCCAGGAGAGCATCCCTAAGTCTTTGAAATGAAAGACTTGGTTTTCTTCATATACTTTTTTTTATAATAAAAAACAAGTCCATCTGTGACAGAATTACTTCATTAAATTGTCTGCTGTTTTTTTCAGACAACACACATTTCCCTTTACTTTTTCTCTGCAAACATCACTAGCAGACGGTCCTCGTGATAATCATAGCCAATCCAAATCCAATAAAAAATCTTGGAAACAGGCTGACATATAAACAGACAGGCCAAAGAGCCAGTCCACAAATTCTTTTTACCCCAGGTCCCTTTTCAAGCAGGGGCCATGAGATCTTCACGCAAACACCTGCATCTTGCCATTGGCCTCTGGGATTTGAGTAATTTGGGTCTGGGCAGGTCCAGCAACTGCTGGGCTGGGTGTGGAATCTGACCAATCGGAGACGCAGTGAGGAGAGGGGCTGGACCAGGGCTCTGGAGACTCTGGGGAGGGGGTCAGGTAGGGGTGCTCACTGGGCAAATGGAGGTAATGCTTGGGCGTGGCATCTAGTGTGGATGAGTAGCTGTGCTGAGAGGGAGGGGTTGGGTAATCCTCTGTTCCTGCAGTGCTGCCACTAGGCTGGGAGGGCAGAGCCTGAGTGGGCTGGGCTGCTGGTGTGACAGCCTGTGGGGGCTGAGCAAGAGGCTGGGGTTGAGAAGGCTGCTGAGGCATCTGCTGCTGCTGGAAGAAGGATGGTGGGGGCTGGGAGGTCTGGGGTGTTGGTGGGGTGGAGGTGCCCATGCGGGCCAGGCTCTGCTGGTTGGTGATGGTGTGGTTCATGAGCTGCTGCTGCTGCTGCTGCTGCTGCTGCTGTTGCTGCTCAGCAATGGAGGGCAACTTGACTGGGCTGATCGTGGGCGTGGAGGTGACAGGTGTTGGCTGCAGCATGGCACTACGGTAGAGCTGTTGGTGCATCAGCATGTTCTGCTGCTGCATGGCTGGACTCTGGGGGTGCATGCCTGCCTGGCTACTCTGCACGAGATTCACCACCTGCTGACCACACTGGGAGGAGGACATCCGGCTGTGCCAGTCAAAGGGCACACTGACAGGACTGACCAAGCCCATGTTGAGTCCCATCTGGCCTGAACTTAGCACATAGCCATGGTTAACATCTGAAGCCATGGAGACACGTCCCTGCAAGGACATTCCTCCAGCTCCCAGGTCATTGAGTTGAGCTAGAGACACAGCAAAGGGGCCACCTCCCTCCATCATGTTGCTATGTACCATTGGGGTGTTTGGGACAGACATTGAGGAATGGTAGAGCCCTGGCGACTGCATGGCCACAGGGGATGTGGGGTTAGTGATGTAGCCAGCATTGCTAGCTCCCCCGTGGGGTGAGTCCAGTGAGTCGACTGGGGACAAGGTAACTGAGCTCTCCAGTAAGGCACTCTGCATGTCCAAGGTCAGCTTCTTATTACGGGCCTTGACCGACTCCTTCAGACTGGCAGCATGTTGGCCTCCCAGGCTTGTACCCTTGGCCCCAGGCCGACGGTTTTTCTTGCCCTGTGGGGTGTTCTTCAGACTAGGCAGGAAGGCGCTGGGAGGGCACATGAGAGGAGAAAGAGTGTGTCCCCCAGTGAGGTGGTGCCCGCCCATTCCATGGCCCTGGGGACTCCTTACTGTGTTGTACTCATCAAGAAGCTGCACAATGTCGTGATGCATACGCTCCTGAGCAATGTCCCTTGGCAACCTGTCCATATGGTCTGTGATCTCTCTGTTTGCAAAGTGAGCCAGCAGCACCTTCACAGCCTCACAGCTGCCTTCGCGTGCTGCAAGGAAAAGAGGGGTCTCCTCCTGCAGAAGTAATAGAGCAGAGAGGTGTTAGATACAAAAATATCTCCATTTAAGCCACACTGATAATGGTGCGTGCTTGAAATAGTAAAAGTAGATGTTATACCTTGAGATCTTGCATATCTTTGTTTGCACCATTCTTTAGCAGGGCAATAGTGGCATCAACATTATTAACGGCAGCAGCCCAGTGCAAGGAAGATTTACCTAAAAGAGATGACAAACAACGAGAATTACACATCTATTGTTTCAAAGAATATGATCAAAAAACAAAAAGATCTGCATCATCTTGAGTGAAAAAAAACACACACTTACCCAATTCATCAACTGCATTGACGTCGGCATGACATGTGATGAGTTCCTCTACCATGCCCTCTACTGCCAGCCGTGCTGCAAGAATCAGCGCGGTGGAGCCGTCATACATACGGGAGTCCAGATCGGTAGCCCGGTTTCGGATCAGAATCTAGAAGGATGGAAAAGAATCAATAAGGGTTAAACAATATAATTTATGCATGTGCTAAAATAAGTCATAAGCCTTTTTTACCACTCATGTGGCCAATAAACATTATACTGTACGTTGATGTTAGTTTACCTGGAAGACACCCTGTGCATCTGCAGCCACTGCAGCATGTAGAGGTGAACGTCCCGTGTTATCCTGAGCGTTAGCATCAGCCCCGGCATCCAGCAGCCTCTTAGCTGCATCAGCACGGGCGTAGCGAGCAGCCAGGTGGAGCGCTGTCTCACCAGTGCGGTCTGTTTGGGCAGCAAGGGATGCTCCCTGGTAGATTAGGTCAGAAATTATATTGGCCGAGCACTCCTCATTCTCCTCCTCCTCTGCTATCTCAGGCTCTAAGCCGCCTCCACAGAATGATGCAAGCATCAGAGGTGTAAATCCATCTGGTAGAAGATGAAAACAGGCATGGGTGAGTGCACTCAACAAAACAGATCATCCGAAGAAAGTATTAAAAAAAAGATCCCAAAGTACAAAGGTGCACATCGTAGCTCCAGTCTTAAAGCTTAGATTATCTCACTACCAACCTGGGCCTCGGACATTAACATCCATGCAGTCGCTTTCAAACTCCCCTTGAGGTGGGGTGAGAGCCATAGTGGGGGGCACACGAATGTCTGCGGCTGCAAGGTGATGCTGTGTCCACTGCCTGCTGTCGACTGCATCTTCACCGTCTGAGAGCAAACTCGGCTCCTCAACCTGAACTCACAGAAGGAGAAAACTCAATTTCATTACTTACTGCAGCCTGAAATATAAGCCAAGATGCTTTAGTAACCTTTAAAGAAATACTCTTGTGCTTGTGTGTAGGTAAACTAATTAGAACAATAAATAAACGTAAAGACGTTGTGCAACTGACCTTGATCCTTTTTGCCTCTGGGCAGTCTGAGTCCATCCACTGGTCACTGTGATCTCCGAGAAGGGATTCCTCCACAGTTTTTGGCATGTGTCTGTTTACAGATGAATATGTTAAACAATGTAAGCACAAGGAAACATAGACAATTCTAAAAAAAAAAAAATTCTAATTGTATTGCTAAAGCAATTCAGTCCATCATTAGTGTAAACATTTGCACACAAATAACTTACTTCATTCCTAGAGCATCCTGGCCCACGGGTTCCCTGCGGTTCTTGTTGCTGCTGGGTTCCTTCTTGAGGAAGAATCCCTCAGGGAACCAAAGGGTACTGTGTTCTCTCTTTCTACGAGCAATCAACATGCCTATCACAAGGATGACCAAAATGAAAAGAGAAGCTATCCCCACCAGAATCAGCTTGGCCCATTGAGGTATGGGGTCATCAGTAGGCAGCCTCTCACCTGTGGTGAAAAGACAAAATATGTATCACACATTTGTGCCTCATTAGGCGACAGAGGGTCGACTAGATTAGTGGCAAGTTTATTTTGTGTTCTTGAAGTATCTGTACTCACCACGGACTTCTTTGAGGGGGTAAGGGAAGCGGAGCATT
Organism: Echiichthys vipera; assembly: GCF_963691815.1. Taxonomy (NCBI): domain Eukaryota; kingdom Metazoa; phylum Chordata; class Actinopteri; order Perciformes; family Trachinidae; genus Echiichthys; species Echiichthys vipera. Next base: position 15,428,252 of record NC_139842.1, read on the forward strand.
TCTACCGCTGACAGGGCTCCCAAGTAGTCTGCCGCACTGTCAGCTGTAGGGAAACAGTCCACAGAACCCTGAGAGCACAGACGGTTGTCTATTTCCAGGTACACGATGGAGCTACAGGAATAGCAGAGAGGCAGGTGTTTAGTCTAATGTATAATTTAAAGGAAATACTTCAGCTTTAGTATTTATCGTATGCCTGACTGACCCGATGACCTCCTGTTGAGGCTGTAGCTCTCGCTTGAGACGTGCCTCACGACGGGTGTAGGGGCGGATCATGGCTTCTCCATTAGGGTCCAGTCGGAAGCGCAGTGTAGTGTGTAGGATAGCACTTAATTTCTGCAGAAAAGCCGTGCTGGTGCGGAGAAGCTCCTCTGGAGGCAACAGGACTACCAAAACCAAGACACCGTCAGCGAGGTCTTCTGGAACCTTCGCCGCACAGTCCAAGCCATCCCAGCCACACTCCTCTGAGTTGCAGCCCTGGTCACACTTTCCATCAGCATAGTGGTCTATACAGTAGGCTTCATATATTGGACTGGAAACGACAGAAACAGAAGGATCAGCTCAAGTTTTTGCACATCAGTACAGAAAGAAAATCAGGTGATCCTGTTAATAGTAAAAGTAAACTCACTTGCAAACTTTCTCTTTGCTTTTGCAGTCAAAGTTGTCATACAGACAGTCAGCGTTGTTGCAGGACTCATCACACTGGCTGTTGTTGAAGACACGCCAGCAGTCTGCGCAACGAGCCCAGGGGTTCACTGCCAAAGAACAGTCGCCGCCGTCCCAGCGACATAGGAATGTGTTGCATTCCCTGTCACAAACACCATCATTGGCTTTGCTATGGCAGTCTGCTAGAGGGCATGAGGGGGCTGGGGCCTCAAGGGATCTGCTGCTCTGCTCACACCGTTTACCTGTCCAGCCACTGGGACACTGGCAGTGGAAGAATGGGAAGCTGGTCTCTTCAGTGCACAGCCCTCCATTCCGGCAGGGCTGCGAGGAGCAGCCTTCATTACTGCGATGCTGACACTGGGGTCCGCCATAACCTGGCAGGCAAGTACAACGTGCACCCCTCGTGGTAAGAGCACAGCTACCTCCATTGTAGCAGGACAGCTCCCAACAGGACATGCTTCTTTCACAATTGGGCCCAACATAACCCTTAAGATGGAAATAATTCATGCATTTAGATTGTGAACCTTCAATACACAAATAAGAAAAGCTATAATGCACAAACTGCACAAAGTAATGAAGTGTTTAAATTCTTAATGTGAATGTACACTTACAAGCTGACACGTGCAGGTGTATCCCAGTGCAGAGCTGGATACAGAACAGACTCCTCCGCTCTGACAAGGCTGAGACTCACACACACTGAACCTGCTCTGACACCTCCGGCCAGTGAAGCCAGGCTTGCAGACACACTGGTAGTCGTTGGGTAACTGGATGCAGTCAAGACTGTTGGAGGGACTGCAGGGGTTAGAGAGACACTCATTTATGTCTCCCTCACATCTTTCTCCTGTGAATCCAGGGGGGCAATTGCAGCGGTATCCACCGACTCTGTCCACACAGGTGCCATTGTTCAGGCACTTAGGAGGAGCACCGCGCAGCCTCAGAGGTGGAGCACAGTCATCCTCATTAATCTCACAGAGAACACCTTTAAAAAGAGATGATTATTAAATACTACTATAGATTTATTATATTTCAGTCACATATAGTGTAATCTGTAGTTACGATCACAGGTTTCTGCTGAATATGTGCTTGCTTACCCAGTGTGCCTGGGGGACAGGAGCAGATGTAATGTCCCACCAGATCAATGCAAGTGCCTCCATTCTGGCAAGGATGAGACTGGCACTCATTGATCTCTATCTCGCAGTTCTGTCCAGTAAAGCCTGGCATACACTGTAATAACATGCAGATAAAAAATTATATTATCTCCACAAATGTGACAAAACACTGTGTATATACAGACTTTGCTGAAATGTGATGCACATAATATTAACAAAGCAATGTACTCACATCACACTGGTACCCTCCCACATATCCCCTGCAGGTGGCGCCATTGCGGCAAGGTTTGTCTTCACAGTGGTCCACTTGGCTTTCGCAATAGCTTCCAGTGTAGTCAGCAGGACATTTACAATAATGGGCATTCCCAGTGTTGACACAGTGACCACCGTGGTGGCATAGCTCATCTGTCTGGAGCCCTGATTAAAAAGACAATGTAACTTTAATTACTGAGCTATAACAAAAACACAGACTGAGAGGGTAAATGTCATATAATACCCAGATACCTCTATGGCGAGCAGCGGTCTCACAAGACACCCTGGAGATGTCACAGTAACGTCCAGACCAGCCGTTCGTACAGTCACAGATGAAGGAAGCATCCTTTTGGCGACAGCGTCCTCCATTTTGGCAAGGAGATGAGCGTCTGCACCAGTCGACTGGTGTCTGGGTAGGCAAGAGGCAAGATTCTCAGCATTAATCAGTCTAAAAACATAAAACAATAAAGACATGAGGTCTTAACAAGACCTTTCAAGATGTGTCTGCGAGTGTGCGTCTACCTGGCAGCGGTTGCCAGTGTAGCCCTTGGGGCAAGAGCACCGGAAGGACTCCAGGGCATCTTGACAGATGCCTCCATTGAGGCAGGGCTGGGAGTCACACTCGTTGACCTCATATTGGCAGTGGGAGCCAGTGAAGCCCGAGCGGCAGGTACAGGAATAGCCGTTGATTTTATCTGTGCACGTCCCTCCATTGAAACAAGAGCTGTGGACAAATTTTATCTTTATAGTCTGTAGTAATACATGATTTTGTGAGCAGGCTGATAAAGTACACTGTGAGACATCACCATGACTCAAACAGACACTCACCTTTCAGTGCAATCAGGGATGTTGGTTTCGCAGTGGATGCCAGTAAAACCAGGCCTACAGGTACAGGTGTAGGAGTTAACATAGTCTGTACATGTGCCTCCATTTTTACAGGGTGAACTCTGGCATTCATTGATCTCTAAAGCACAGCGGGGCCCAGTGAAGCCTGCCAGGCAGCTGCAGTGGAAGGAGTTCACACCATCTGTGCAGGAACCTCCACTTAGGCACGGATCTAATGGCACAAAAGGAGAGGACGACTTTGGTCAAGAACAATATACACGGAGCTGCTTTTTGTGTCTGCCAGCAACAGACAGTCATAGTAATTCAGCAAGCTATGTTAATGTGACCACTCACTAGGAGAACAGTCGTTGATGTCTGTTTCACATGTCAGCCCAGTAAATCCAGCTCTACAGGAGCACATAAAGCCTCCAAGTGTGTTAGTGCAGGTCCCACGGTTCTTGCAGGGGTTTGAGATGCATTCATTTACATCTACGTTACACAACTGACCTGAAGAATGGAAAAGGACAAAACAATGTTTAACTCAAGATATGCATTGAGAATTTCTGTAAGCTTTCTCATAGATTGAGATTGAGATGATACAAGAACGAGCTTACCTTGCCATCCTGACTGGCAGTTACATTGATATCCCATGTAGTCTGGTGTGTGTGTGCAGATGGCATGGTTGGCACAGGGGTTAGGGGAGCAAGGGGTGAGGACTTCAGCACAAGTGGGTCCACTGTAAGGAAGCTCACACAGACAGGTGAAACTTGCCACACCGTCCACACAGGTGCCCTTGTTCAGACAGGGACTGGATGAACATTCATTGATGTTCACCTGGCAGAGGTTACCTGTCGGAGGGGCAGAGAAGACATTAACACGTATTACAGAACTGAATTTAGATGAGCCTGAGACTTGACCTAACACTGGTTAATGTACCTGCAAATTTTAAATATACCACTAGGGGGAGGTAGATGATTGTCATTTAGGGGGAAACACTTTGATGGAGGACATGGTAGGAATCTTTTAGACTAAAAGATAGCTATAAAGTCTAAGATTCTCCGTCATTACTTTAATTACTGCATGTGCCGCATGTTGTACGTGTCTTTGTGCTGTACTTGTTGATGTGTGTTGTGCTACACCACCAGCTTACCTCTGAAACCTTGGCGACACTTGCAGGTGAAGCCATTGAGTTGGTCGATGCACGTGCCAGCATTCTGGCAGGGACTGGGCAAGCAGTCGTTCCTGTCCAGGTCACAGTTCTTCCCCACCCATCCAGGCTCACAGTCACAACGGTAACTGGAAATACAGGAATACAGTCAATAATCCAAAAGTTCTAGAGGTAAAATGAAAATGAACCGATGTATGTACCTCTAGGATTAGTAACAAACAAACAAACAAACAAACAATTTAAAGTGTAACTATTCATACCCATTGATGTCATCCCTGCATGAGCCATGGACACATGGGCTGCTGCCACACTCATCCACCTGGGAGTAACAGTAAGGGGGCTTGAAGCCCTCAGGACACTGGCAGTGAAATCCATTTTCTTCATCCACACAAGTCCCCCCATTTCTACAGGGGCTCGATGCACACTCATCTATCTCCACATTACACTTGGCACCTGGCAGGAGACATGTCAGACACAATCAGAAGTGCGCTTGTCAATATTTTCAATGAGGACTGAATTTTCCTCTCAAATGTGTGCTTTTATTTTCAGAGGGCCTTACCAGTGAAGCCAGGTTTGCAAACACAGTCATAGCGGTTGATGCCGTCTTTGCAGATGCCATAGTCACATGGGTTACTGGCACAATCGTCAAAGTTTATTTCACAGTTTGTGCCTGTGTTGACAAAGAGTTTTTAGACTTTAGGTTTGAATTAACAAGGTCCAACTGTGTGATTTAGGAGTTAGTCCTCCTACCTGATGTTCCATGTTGGCACTGGCAGATGTACTTGTTAACCAGGTCCACACACTTGCCTCCATTCTGACAAGGGTTGCTGTGGCACTCATTGAGCTGGTTCTCACAGCGATAGCCTGTGTAGCCAGCATCACAGTTACAGGTGTAGCTGGCAATGCCATCTACACAAGTACCATGGTGGCATGGGTCAGGCTGACAGTTGTTGATATTACTATCGCAGAGTGTCCCTTCATAACCTAAAGTGGAAGAGGAAAAAAGGCTTAAATGGGGATTTATTTAGGTTAAGGTGTTTATCTGCTAATTTGATGCAGCAAAACTTTTTTAATAACAATAATAATAACTAGGCTTTATATAGTGCCTCTCAAGGAACCCGAGGATGCTTCACATAGTGAAAAATGGGACATACAAACAAACAGTCATACATACAAAGAACACAATTTCTTTTAATTCTGGTCTCTTGTTGTCAGTTTTTCCTTGAATGGCCATTTCATCGATTTTTCCACTTTTTCTCAATTGAGTTATTTTGTCCAACTACCTCTGTCTGTTTCCCACTTTTCTTTATAAATCCGTCTACAGTTTTGGGGTCCGATTACTGTGGTTTCCATGTCGACAGTGTCTGTGTGTTGGGCAAGCAAGTTTTGGTTTGTGTGGTATGTGTGTAGTGCAGTGCTGAGTTGGTCAAAGCAGCAAAGAAGGGCCCTACACAGGCCTCCTAGTCCGGCTTTTGTTCTCAGTGGCGGAGGGAACAATAGACTGTGCCACGTCAAACAGGGCCACTTCACTCAACAGAAGGGGCCCACAAACACAGGGAATACCAAGCAGCTGGCCACTGAAACAATAAGCAGGCTCCTCTGTAGGCTGAGGTCCAAACAAACATGTTAAATATCAATGTATACACACAGTAGGCTATGCTTATTCATGCAGCCTTTGTGACCAACTCTAATGTAGCTCACTGTATCTGGGCTTGTTTTCAAACATGAACATTACTGAATGTGAAGGAATGAAAGTTAAGATGTAGCATAAGGTGGTGTGTGGGGGTTTAACAGATGAACAGATGTCGGGGTGATGACCAAGGCTCCTTTCTTGGCAACTGCTGGTCCTCAGTGACCCCATGATCCTGAGAGCCTTCGAGGGAAAGCGGGGGATTAGGGGCCTCAAGTCAGTCTGCTTGGCCAGCAGACATCCAGAAAAATCGCTGACCCCCCAAAACACTGAACACTTAACAAAGACCAAACACAGCCCAACAAGTGGTTAAGGCTCATCTGCTCTTCTGCCCGCGAAGACATTGTGAGCTGTGTACTCTCTAACATCCACCCACTGATAACTATTAGGTACAGAAGCCCTTACCTTCAGCACAGCGGCACTCAAATCCATTGGGCCGGTCGTAGCATTTCGCTCCATTCTGGCAGGGCGTGCTGGCGCACTCATCTATGTCGATCTGACACATGGTGCCAGTAAACCCTGGGACATGCAAACACAAAGGTGAAGGGTCAGAAAGAAGGTCCAGTGGAAGGGTCCATGCTCGGGTCAGAGGGCAGTTCTGTCTCCTCTTAGAAGGGCAGAGGTCTCTGGCTAGGTTAGTGGCGTCTGGCTAAGGTTGGGTTTGAGAGCGTCTCGACTGGTTAAGGACATGTCATCTCTGCACTTGGACCAATGCTAAGACAACCACTACAAAATGCAATGGAAAGTCTGTGAACTTGATAATGTTTTTGAGGAGGGACTTACAATCTATATCTGAAAAATAAATGAATATTACTTGTTCAGGTGTTATAGAATATCTGGGCAGCAAAACCAAATGTATGCAGCTTTAGCTCACTTCAGGTTATGGTACATTTCAGGGTGTCTACACAATGCCAAGTCACACTGGAATGGCTGGACTCTGGTATATAAAATTATTTGGAATGTGTAGAAAAACAGCTCATTTTTACAATAATAATAATAAAATAATAATAATAATAATAATAATAATAATGACAACAGCAGCAATCTACAGGCTTGAAAAGCTTGAGAAACTGAGCAGGCTTAAAATCAGTGGGCACAGTGCCCAGACAGGGGTGAACTGGTGCATTGGTAGCACACTGCTCAGTTGATTAACAGTGTCAGGATGGTCTGTGTGTTGGTGCTTGGGCTGCTAAAGGGGGGGTTAGAGGAGACGGTGGGATTGTTTTCTCTCTTAGGGACCCCCCTCTCCCCTTCCTGCATCAGCTCCACCAGCTCAATAGCTATATGGGGGGTGGAGAGGGGACGTCTGTCCCAGATGTAAATTGAGGACCTGGAAAAGAATCTCATTAGCAGGACTGCTGTTCCCCACCACCACCAGGGCAGGATGAGGGAGACTGCTGTCCCTTCCACATTCCACAGAGGAGGGGTGCGGGGGTCACAATAGTGTCTTTGTTCAGACAGCAGGAGAGGATAGGCAGCCTTGTGGGCCTGCCTTTTTATATGAGTGGTGACTCTAAACACCAGCAGGCAGAAGTAGCAAGGCTGACCCTCCCTCCGCTGGTTCTGGGGACATTTAAACTTTGGCTCTCTGTTCTTACCGCTGCTGTCACTGAGTTGGAGTTGCTAATGGGGATAGAAATAAACACAGGGAATATAAATAAAAATCGGTCAGAAAAGTCTTACCCGGCTGGCAGGTGCATGTGAAGCCATTGACCATGTCCCGACAGATGCCATCATTCACACATGGGTTGCTCTCACAGTCATCTATGTCAACCTCACAGTAAGTCCCCATGTAGCCTGGAAGACAGAAGTTCACATTTAGTTCACATGTGTTTTGCAGCTGAATCAGATTCACTATTTAAAGTTGTTATGTATGGGTGAGTCAGATCAAACCATCATGGTGTAATGGGGAAGGGATCTGTGGGAAACTTTTCTCATGGGAGGCCTCCGATTTTTACACTGGTCTCTGCTAAACCACAGGATGAAATAAAAGATAACTAGAGCATCCCCAGTGTTCCCACTCTACTAAACTAAAAACTACCACACCCTACTGTCAATGGAGCATTACCCCTGCCTGGATCAGTGTCCCATTCAACAGATGCATGTTATATATTCTGTGTTAACACTACGGAGGGTTCCTTCTTTGAGGTGAAACTGAGTGGGGCTCAGAATGCTGGGGGAGAGAGGCTAGCGTGGAATCAGAAATAATCAGCAGCTCCACATGAGCTTTGCCAGCCTGGCTGATGATGAGGAGGGTGAAGAGGAAGGGCCTGTCTCTGGAAATGAAGAGGGAGGGGGAGAGGCTCTGGGAAAAGGCCTCTTTCCCTCTCTGTGTGTATGAGGGGTGCAAAGTGGAGCACAGAGGGGCCCTATTGTTCTGCTCCATTCCCACCACTCTACCACTCATTAGTATTCACAGCACACTCCTCCCCCTAACTGCTCGCCCTCTCTCACATACAGTCCTATAGACCCGACTCCCAGCTCTAATTTGTATAGTTCCCAAAACCCCAGGATGCATGTAGGACTGTGCGTGAGAGTTTCACTGTGTTTTTGTCACTGAGTGTCCAAACCATCACTTAGTCCAAACTAATACCCTGTCTGGCTGTATAGTGCAGGAGTGCCTCTATACCCCCAACATCAATGGGAATGCATTACATAACAGTCTACACTGGCAATCAGTATGGCAGAATTGTAGATGATGCTTCAGCAAGTTTAAATAATAAGTTGTTCCAATCTGCTATGGGTTTTGGGCTGTCCAAAGTGAATGGCATTGGGCTGAATTGGAGCTGTTCTGTAATGTTTTATTGGCAGTGTGAAATACAACTCAACAGGCCTGAATACCTGGCATGCAGATGCAGGTGAACTCTCCAATGCGGTCCAGGCATGTGGCGTCATTCAGACAGGGCATGGACAGGCATTCGTTTATGTCAATCTCACATCGTGGTCCGGCATATCCTCGACCGCACTGACACTGGAAGGAACCCTCTGTGTTTACGCATTTTCCAAAATGCTCACATGGGTTAGCACCTGCAGGGTGAAGGGTAAGGTTTAGTATATTACACACTCAGAGAACAGACAAAGTGGAGAGCCTATGAGCACTTAGAAATGTAAAAAAACAAAAACAATAAAAAAACGGCAGACTTACCAATCGAACACTCATCCATGTCCTGGTTGCAGGCACCTCCTACAAAGCCGGCAGGACAGGTGCAGATTGCACGGCCGTTTAGGGGGTTGGTGTCGCACACTGCTCCCTCGTTGCAGGGGTTACTCACACATGCGTCATCGAGGTGGCATAGCAAACCTGTGGAGAGCGCACAGAAAGAAAAAACATGACATCAACAATTTAGCAGCCCGCAATGAGAGGGGCACATAGGCCATTTAACACACCCACTTACCTGTCTTTCCAACTGGGCACTCGCAGAAGAAGGATGCTACACGGTCATGGCAGGTGGCACCATTAAAGCAAACGGCTATGGCGCAGTCATCGATGTTCTCACTGCAGTCATCTCCAGTCCAACCATTAACGCAGACGCAGGTATGACCACCAATGGTGTTGAAGCAAGTACCCCCATTATGGCAGGCGTTCGGTTGCATGAGACACTCGTTGACATCCTCAGCACAGTATTGCCCTAGTGTGGTTAGATAACATAACATATTGGCTCACAAATATTCACCATGATATATAAAGTCTATTTCAAATGTGATATAAAAACAGCTGTACCTGTCCATTCTGGTGGACACTGGCAATTGTAGGTGTTGACTCCATCCACACATATTCCTCCATTCATACACTTGTGACCTGGACAGTCATCCACATTATTCTCACAGTTGTGCCCCTCAAACCCTGAAACAGATGGAGAGAGAAAAGAGTTATTATACACAGACAAAGTAACACACACTTACTGAGAGTTGATTAAACTTTCAGTGGTTCCTGTTCCAAACACCACGCATCTCTACTCCTGACCTCAAGTCAAGATTCCCACACTAAAAGGAGGTGTGCGGCAACGTGGGCAGTAAAAAGGTTCAGTGGGTGTCTGATTGTTTACATCTTCTCATGATGGTTCCCACACGATGCCAGCAACAGCCGTGACTCCTGCCTGCTTCAGAGGCCTGAACTCCCCGCAGTGTTTGCTTGTTTTATAATCTCTCACAGTTTCAATGACTTCCTCTCTGGCAAAAGTCATTTCCTGTCAGCTCCCCAGTGGGAAACCAGAAGGTCCATAAAGTAAATTCCTTCTGTTTTGAAAAGAGTAGAGTGGAGTAAAAGTGACGGCGGGCTGCCTCTCTAACTCTCCCACCATCCCTACTCCCATCAGTAACTATTAATAGCAGACAGGAAGCTGACCTGGGAGAGAAGAGTAAATCCCAACAGCTACGTCATCAGGCTGGGAAAATCTGTATGCCTGTAGCACTGCGCTAAGTGCCTGGGAGAACAACAGAGTATGCACACGTACTCTGATCCTGTGTACGTGTGTGTGTTCTATTACACTGGTAAAGAGCTATTATACCTGGAAGGCAAGCACACTCATAGGAATGGTCGCTGGTCTGTCGACAGGTGCCCCCATTAAGGCACTGAGATGGGGCACAGGGAAGGGTGGAGACCTCACATGTGCGCCCACTGTATCCAGGTTGGCACTGGCAGCGGAAGGACCCATGGGTGTTAATGCAGAGGCCACCATTGAGGCACGCGCCCGGCTTGCGGCACTCATCAATGTCATTGCGGCAGTTCTTTCCCTGGAAGCCAGGTGGGCAGGAACAGTTGTAGTGGTTATTCCAATTGGCACAACGGGCCCCATTGGCACAGGGACTTGTGGCACAGGCATCAATGAGAGAGCAGTCTTGGCCTGGAGATTAAATAGTGAATTGGATGCAGTTAAAAACGGGACTTTCAATCTTTCTACTCATATTTATTTTTTCTAATAAAGAGAAATTCTGATAGATGTACCTCTGAACCCTCTCTGGCACACACAGGTGTATTGTGGGATTCCATTGACCACCTGGCTCTTGCAAGCTGCTCCGTTCAGACACGGCGATCGATGACAGGGATCCAGGTGTTGACAGAGAGGACCGATGAATCCCGGACGACATCTGAATAAACAAATTCACACACAAATTAGGATGTCTTTAGCCTGCATCTAGAAAAATATCACAAGATTACAAGCTAAGGTATTTAAAACAGAGTTGTGACACTAAAACTCCAGTGTAGCCCAATTCCCACAATGTTCTGGGTTTGGCAATCAGGGCCCTAATGACACCTTGGCAAGGCCTGCTGCCTGACTCATACATGGGCTTGAGTAATGCTTCTGGGCCTTGGAATGAATTTATAAAAACACAGCTTACACCATAAGTACTAATCATGCAATATAAGGTTCATGAAGTGAGACACACATACACACACAAATAGATTAGAATAGGAAGATGGAAGGAGGCCACCCCTCTGTGTCTTATAGGCCTCACAAGGCACGTTCTCTGCTATTTCCAGCTGGAAAGCCTCAGTTTCTCTGTGTCAGCTAACATTCTTCCACTGTTACAGTTTTCCGCACCTCAGCTCTCGTTTCTGTTCTCATATATGTAAAAGAACACACCCAGAAACAGCAGTCTGGAAACTTAACAATTGCCAACGAATACTGACATGAGAAAAATGAGGACTATAACCACATGGACCCAATAAGAGAAGCAGCTGTGGTACTTGAATGAAACAGTACATCCTTCTCCCAGTGACCGTACGCTAACAGAGCAATATCCTGATGAAGATTAATGCTGTGTCTGCATGAGACATTTCAGACATGTTTTGCAGTCATCAGTCTCACACTCACACTCGTCTGACGGAGCAGACAGGCTTCTATTTAATCAATATAGCTGCTTACACATGCCACGTAACAGCTCACGTTTCACTTGTCGTATACGTGTGTAACGTGACTAGAAGCGTAATTCTTTTTTGCGTTTTACGTGCATAACATAGTGATTGTGTATTAGTCTCTGAGCACTGTCAAAACGTAGTTGACCTACACTCAATATTTATGCCTGAATGTATCCTGACATAGGTGAAGGACTGAGGATAACGCGCTGCTTTTGCAACACAGGCTGTGTAGACGTTGTGTAAGCTTGACCTAAACCCATACACAAAGAGAGTTGAGATAAACATAAACAGGGTTCCTTTGGCTCTCTGCAGCGGTCCTATGGGAGTTCAGACAAGGTTTGGACTTACTAAGGAGTCCAGTATGAGCTCGTAACTCTACACCCACAGTGGAGCCCCTGGCTGGGGACAAGCCCCCTCTTCAAACAGGCTGTTTGATGCTGATGACAGGGCAGTGACGGCTGGGTTTAGACCGCCCTTGGGCTCTGTCTTCTCTTTCATGGAGAAACCCTGAGGCAGGATCAACAATGGGGTCTCATCTATTCTCTTTTACAGGAGCATCACCACTACACTGGTGTTAGTTCATCCATACTTTTTTGATGTGCCATCCCCACCTAATAAGCTAACAAAGATTTGAACAATTTTGTTGCTTTTGCCCCTGGCTAGGAGACTGAAGCTGCTCAAGGTAAGGCTAAGAAGGATGTGATCCGGATCTAGATTTTCGCTTAAATTGCTGACTTTCTTTCTGACTGTTCTGCTCTGGTTCAGAAAAACTATAGACTACTACTTGGGCTTTCCCCCTGGCTTTACAAAGACAATAGCCAACTGGAGGAGCCACAGGGCTAAGCATGAAGGAGCCAGGCACACAGGCGTATCCACAAGAATGCATATACACAGAAACAGTGTAGAAAAATTAAAATGTCTCCAAAGTAATAGTTTGTTGGTCTATAAAAATTATATCTAAGCGTAGCAACTAAATGCCAAAGGGAATTAAGATTTTTCCCATGATGAAGGTCAGCACTAAGGCACTGAAACTTGGTTTGGAAGTTAAAGTGAAGCAGCACTGGAGCACAATGTTAAGAGAGTTATTCAGACAGTATTTACAGCTACTCTTCCATCTCCCCTAATGCCCCCCTGAACGCCAGGCTTTCCCCCAAACAACCCCCACCTCTCACGCGCTGAGAGGTCAAATGTCAGAGGTCCCCCGTCTAATTGTGATGATAATGTCACTCAGGCTGCAGGGAGTGGGGTGGGGCTGCTCTGCAGGAGAGAATGTCTTTAGATGGTGGAATCAGTGGAGAGTCGACGAAGAGGAGGAGAGAGTGGTCTGGTCCAGCAAGAATGTCATGTCATATTTCCTGTAATCCCTCGTTCCTTGCTATGAAAACACTGCACTCGCTATGAATGCACCATCCTTGTTGCCCTAGCAACCTCACAGACGAACAAGCAAGCCTGACACCCAACCAAACAGCCCTCCCCACCCCCAACCTTGGTCCCCATGGCTATTTGTCATGGCTTGGCTGGGTTTATTTAGAGGCAAATTAACTATGTCTGGAATCTAGGGTGTCACTAAAAAACGAAACCCAAATGCGGCACAAAGAGAGCTTTGAAAGGGCTCAGGAAGAAATTTGCTTATAGATCTAAAAAATTCAACATAGTGAAATTCACAGTTAATTCGTCTGGAGCCGCTCTGTACTGTGGGCATTTGAACAGGTTGTTATTCTCCAAAGACCATCGTGACTCTCTGTGGATACATAATAACTTGTGCCTCATTCCAGGAAGTATTGTGTGCCCAAGTGCATGTTGATATTGCACCACAGAGAAGGAAACACTAGGTATTTGGGGTATTTGGAATAAAGTGTGTTCACCTATTAAAATAATGAAGTGCATTGGTGTTTATTTGTGAGTATCTTTGTGTGGGGGGGTGTGTTAAGAATGACGGTAGTAGTTATGCCTGATAAATTATTTGTCCTCCCTTACAAATGCACACTGAAATGAACAGCCAAAACACACATTCTTTTGTCTAGACCTGACTCACTGCCAACATGCTACTCCCATAACACACAAATCAGAGTGCTATCAGTGGAGAGAGACATGCAACTTTGTCCTGGTGCACCTGAGAGACTCCTTATCAGGCTCTTTACAACCTTGTGGATTCCACTGCCTCTGGGAACAGCATGGCAGGAACTGTGCCTTCGTCTGGGCCCAGCCTTATTTGTGCCGGATGTGGAAAGCAGGTGCAGGCTGCTGTTGTGCAATGAGTCATATTTAGTGAGACGTGACTTCTGACCTTTGAGGAAGAGAGTGTAGCAGATGAGGAGGAGGTCTTTGAGTGCAGCGGAGGGTTGGCCAGAATGGGAAATCTCCCCGTGTCAACACAATTGAAGACTTTTGCCAGCTGCAGCCCCGACACCAAGCATCTGTCTGCATCTGTCAGTGCACCTCTGGGTGTCTGGCATCTACATCTCCTGCCAGACTTTAAGCCATAACAACTGCACTGTTTTGCTCATGGGAAAAGCCCAGTAACCAACACACACACACACACACACACACACACACATATTGGCCATTTCACAACACTCAAGATATGTGGTCATTGCTCACAAACACATGCATTAACAGTTCCTATTAACATACTTTGAAGATTGTAACACGAAGGCACCACTTCAACAAAGCACACACATGCAATCACTACACGCCCAAACACAAAGAAAAGAAACTTACAACCAGCCTCAGCCTGAGGAGGGGTAGTATCGTGAACCCATATAAGAGAAGATGCACAGAGAAAGAAATAAAAGAAGGAGGAAAGAGAGGGCAATTGTTAAACATTGAGTTTGAAGTGTAAATTACTTTAATAAACCATTTCGTAATTTGAAATATGACATTCCAGCAGTAACCTGTGATTTCTGATTTGTTCTGCATGAAGTATAAAGATCACCTTACTTAAATGGTTGGATTTATGCAAGTTCGTTCTGTCACCTATACTTGTGTAACACAATGCCAGTTTTCCTGCTTTCTGGGTCAATGAAGCAGGGTAACCTGAGCTCATCCTCCCCTAAACAATAGCAGCTACTCTGCCAGAGGTCAGAGGGTGGCTCACCTGTGAACAAAGAGGCTGTAATCTCTGACACGGTTCATACACACAGTCATGCTCCACAAAGCAACAAGTATAAAGGAGTCTTCCTATCTCAGAGGGCTAAAACAAATGAAGAGGAAGAGCAACAGCAACAGAACTAATTTCTTTTGACATGGGGAAAATTGTCAACTTCTATATTGAACAAGAATTGAAGTGATGCGAACCTTTTGAACTTAGGTTGCTATAACAAAATATTTTTGGGAAAACTCTTACAACAATATTGCTTTCTCTCAACATAGACCTCGTTTCCTCACTTCTTTCTACAAGCAAGTAGGAACCAGCTCTACTCCTTTATGCAAGTCCATACCGACACTACACTGCCAACAGGAGCCCATCCACATCCCCCCTCCTTCCAACAGCCTCTTCTGCTCTGCTCTCCCCAGCTTGGGGGTTGGGGAGTGTTTTGTGGCCCAAATAAAAGAACTAAAGTAGTCAGAACTCCTTTGTATGAAAGTGTTGGGGGGGGGGGGGGGGGGGGGCAGTGACCCAAACAGCTAGTCTTTCAGGCCTGGGTTTACACGGACCAACAGGCCTGGGCTGTAGCCTGGCAACAGTAACCCATGGTGAGACAGAGCCGGAGTGAGAAAAAGGGGGTGTTGGGAGACAGGGTTTCACAAGGACAGTTGGAGCACTTCAGAGGACTGATCCCCTTCATATGCAGGTAGCACCGAGTGCCGTGCGGGACCAATTCAGTCTGGTAATTAAGTACGATCATGTCTAAAAGGATGCGTGTTTCACAGTTTAAAGTGCAAAGTTTGTTTCAACAATTGTGCTTAGACACACAATGGAGGTATTGAAATCTCCAGAAGGAGGTTTCCAGAGCACCCCCAGAGCATGAATATTAAACATGTGAATATAAGGACATTTAACTTTCTCCTAAGAAAAAGCAGTAATAAATCTGACTAAAAAGCTAGGAAGGCTGTCAGTGCGTCCTTCTCACCTCTGATAGTCCCTCAGCGCTCAGATTTACACGTATAAGAATATAAATCCAGAATGCCAAGGAAATGTCTGGCATTTCCTTGGCAGTGGGGATTGTACAGATCTTCTGCACCAAGATAATAAAACATGTACTCTTGTTGCTAAGTGCTCTGTAATGCTGCTATGAAAAGGCTCAGACAACAGCTCATAGTTTTTACACTTTTAGTCCATACACTATCTGAACAAATGTGCCTCAAGTTTCAACAGATATTTGGAAGAATACTCCTTGACATTTTTCAAATAGCAACGCATTTGCCCAAAACCACATTGCATTAATACCAGGGTCGAGGTCTTTCAAAGCATTCGCCACTGAACTCAACCACATAAAACCCCACCCAACCACCTAAACGGAACCAGATTCCGTTTGAAACTGAAGTTTAAAAGACCCCATCCCCAACCTAACTAATGATCAACTACTATGCCTTATCCAATGCTTTGTCTTAAATTAGTCTTAACAGTAAAAGCATTACGTGACAAACTATATCTTAGACCTTCTAATGGCCTGTTTTGCTATCCGTTTCACAGCAAACATTTGCTGCACAAACTGGATTAAATAGAACTACAACTGATAAACCACACTACAGTTTAATAATGTTGACAAACTGTTTGACCAACAGACTTTCAAATGCTTATAGTCCTGAAAGAATGAGATTTTTTATACGGTACACTGACAAAGGTTCTTAATGATAAGCTAACGAGAATGCTAGGAAAACAGCCAGATTATGTCTATTATCTCAACTGCTGTCACCAGAAAAAGTGCTAGGGATGTTGAAAAAAAGAGTGTGGGCCAGTCATACCCTGTGAAACATTTTATAAAACTATGACAAATTAAATGTATAGCAGGTTGGTTTGTTCTATTGCCATGTGGCACAGTATTTAAATCCTAAAACCTCTGATAAATCTTAAATAAGCAAAAGGTAAACATTGAAATCGAGATGTCTGTGGAAAATGTGCTTAGTGGAAAAGTGAACGTCTTTTCCTGAATCATTTAATGATGGACCCATCCCTTCCTCTCCTAAAAGGGAGGGAGAGACTGGGGAAATTTTGCTGGCGGACGTCAGTTATTCCAGTCAGGCCTGCCTGAATGTCTCTTCAGGAGTGGATAAGAACAAACAATCAAGGGATGAGACTTCAGAGGCAGGATTATCCCTACATAAGCATGTGGTTCTGACATACACAGAGTTCAAAAAGTATAATAACTCACAAATCCTAATTGGATGTTCGTAGGACAACTCACAATAATGGCAAAACTGACATTAATTAGCACACAAGGATGAGAGAAAGATGAGAAAGTTGAGGAGTATGAAGACTTGGGTGCAATAAGTAAGCTGCTTAAGCTTTTCTGATAAGACAGGATGTGCGTAGCAGGGAGGTCAGAAGGCACCGCTTCCTGTGACAGGGCCTGGGAACCATAGCTCCCAGTCCCAAGTCATGACCCAGAGAGAAGAAGGAACAACAAACCCAAATCTTCCTCCCTATGATGGTGTAACCTCTAGGGCAGATACTACTTTTCTCCTCTTAGATATGACTAGTGATCTTATATTAAACCATTTCAAACTGCTGGGTCTGTAATGCATTACTTTCCTGGATGAGACGACAATGGCTCCATCTGCCCGTCGAGACAGCATGAGTGATATGGGCTGAACGATGCCTCACAAAATTGCAAAGTAACTAATTGCAAATCAAACAAGTCATTCCAAACATCTCATTTTCAATGAGACTAGGCTGACAGTATTGTTAAAGACATTCCTGAAGGGGCTACCAGTGTGAATGGATGGGAGGTATGGACAATAACCTGAAAGCACCAGAGGGACAGGAGGAATCTTACTAAGCATTCCTTTCTAATCCACCATAAAGATGCCAAAGACAACACTAGCCCTGAGGTGCTCTGAACTAAGCCAACAATATAATCTGTCTCTTTTGCCACGGTCTTTCAGTAAATATGTGCCTTGGCATGTGTAAATTTCCAATGTGCAGTGAATTTTTGTTCCTCAAAAATGCATTTTTTCAGTAAATTATCTTGTAGGTGTCGCATTTCATATTTGGGAAGGTTACAACGTCCCCGGTAAAACCGAAGAAATAATGTGTCTCTTCTTTTCAAACACATGTACAGTGCCATTTTCCGAAAGTGAAATAAAGTAAGCAGATGCAAACTTTTTCCTTGAGAAACAGCACTGCACACTCACTGGACAGTCTGCTCCATATCAAAGTCAAAGATGTCCTCCTCCATCTTCGTTCTAAGAGGCTGGAAGTTGCAGGGTCATAACTAAACACTCACAATTTATATGCTTACTCTGCTACTGAGGCCAAGGGCAAAACATTCATTACATAAAGAAGACCACTGTATCCATCTGTGGGCCTCACGCAGCGGAGAAGCCCCACATTTATTTCCATTCAGCTCGGAGGATCTGAGAGGAAAGAGTTGGTCGTAATCTGTGATCTGCTACTGTGTTGAGAGACAGAGGCAGAGGATGCGCCGCCGGAGCTGGGACGACACGCAGAGCGGAGCTAGTCCCCGCTGCACTGTGAGAGAAGCAACATGTGCTAGAGGGACTGTGAGCGACCGGCTTCATTCCTCCACGAGCTTGTCTCTCGCAGTATGGGGGCGGCTGACTGCTCAATGGCAGCACCTGGCCCTATGCTTCCCCTTTGTCAAGATCTGACTTCACTGGATTACCATCACAACATCCACCAGCTGTCCTCAACGCAGTCCACCCCCTCCCCCCACTCCCTCCCTCCCTCTACCCATTCCCTACCCCCAGTCCGATCCCTCCAGCTGGATCCCCTGAATGACACCCTCTCAATCTGCCTAATTATCTCTCCTCCGGCCACGCCACTGTGGCCCTCTCAAGGCAGCACATTCTGCTCACAGGGCGGAGCTGAGGGGCCTAAGGCTCTTCAACTGGACTTCCTGACTGCTCACCTTGTAGGATGTACTCTCTGTGACACCATCAACTCTTCACTGTCAAGTTCAAAACTCCTGGCCACAGTAAGATGATAGAAAGAATACTTCATAGAGTGTCAGAAAATGTAGATTAAACCTGACACTACAAGATAGGATGCATTTTGAATTAAAGCCATGTTGACTAATGCTATTTAAAGTGTTTTTGGTGTTTCTAACCCTAGGCAACTTTTTCTCTGGAACAGACATGCAGAGCTGCAAAATCTCACTTATATTTTGGGGTTATCTGCAGCCCTCAAACACAGCCAACTGTGTGAGGGAAGGGCATGCATTAGCTTTGGGGTTGGACCAACACCCAACAGTACTTATATTATGCCACACAATACATTAACATTTTCTCGTTTATTTTAACAATTAGGTTTATAGTGGAAGAGCTTAGTGTTTCGTTCTATGCAACTTTTACTTTGGGGTTTGGTAAAAGCCACACTCCCACCAGTGCACATGTCAGCCCAAACATGATTGCAATCTCAGACACAGAGGCATGTTTGTCATGAAGTGCTTCCATTTCAGTGGGAATCATCTCCATCATACTCATTCTACCTGCCTTAATCATACCATTTCTCACACGCACCCTAATGACATGGAATCTAAGCTCAATAGAAGTTGACTTCTATCAGACTGCTGGTCAAAAGTAAATATTGGATTTCCCTATTCACACAAGACCCTGGCTTACAACTACATTTGCACTTAATCACTGCAGTGTTTGGACACTGGAGTTTCAAATTGGCCAATGATTTTGTGTAACTTTAATAAATGTGATCACTTTCGGAATACTATATGCAACCACTCATTCTACATCATATCCAACCATCTTTGCAATCATCAAGAAATGAATTTATGGCTGACAAGAAGTTGCAGCCGATCTCTAATGGTAGTTAGTACATAGGTTGGCTGCAGGGTCTAAAGCCAGGTTTGGTTACTCATTCAGACTAAAAGATTTTTAGTTATTGGGTAAATAAAAAGGTTGAAATGGGTACCTCATTTCCACTGCATGGTTTAGTTTGGCTTGACCCTTTTGGTAACATATATTTTCGCGAGCTGCCATTTTTTGGGGTGAGGACATAAGAAATTGCGGCCGCTATTGCTGATAGCTGGCTGTTTTAAAATGGCGGGTGTGTGCATGATGTCCCATGTGTCAATCAGTGGTCTGCAGGGCTTTTAAATCCACCTTCTAGTATCGGCTCAGCTGGCGTGTTCCCTCGACCGACTTGGCACCAAAAGACATTATCCACAACTTTTGCTAATGGAAAGCTAAAAACAGAAGGTTGAGTTGAGTAGAAGTGTACTGAGGTGGAAGCCAGCACCCTCAGAGACACATACCAGAAGTAACAAGAACATTTGTTGCATGTATGTTTTTGTCCAAGACAGAGGATACACTGGTATCTGGGACAGCAACAATGGTAGCTGCCATAAACTGAGTACTGTCACTTGAGAAGCTACTTGCCGTAAGAAAAATTAAATAATCAAGTGGCTGGAAAACAAGCAAGAACAGATGAACATTCTCTACACACATCAACATCTGTGGTTCTGTGGAACAGTGGTGATTTCAAGCAAGGTTGTTTTCTAGTGGTTCTCCAAATTCCTTTCAAATGCCAAAACATGTATCTGCATTGTGTTTCTGTCTTTCTACTCTGTGTTGGCTTCGCTTTGCTGTGGCCTTTCTTCTCTCCCTCTCTACGCTCTGTTCTGATGGTGCCAGGTTACAGGCAGGTATCTGGTAGAAGAAAGGATCTTTTCTGCTGTTTCGGATCTCCTGTTTCTGTAGGATCCCAGGGGAAGGGGTGGGGTGGCTCCACCGCTCACCTCTGTCTAGGACTGGTCTGACCACTCTCATGTGTCCACGCTCCGCTCCACTGCTCTGCTCTGCTATGGGACTCTTTCTACACTGTGTGGTATGGCATTTGATGTCCCTCCTCCATTAGAAATCATTTCCCTTTGCACTTTAAGGGTTTCTTTTTCTTGGCACTGAACCAGCATAGTGATTACACATGTCCAACTCCTACACCCCTAACATGTGTACACATACATGTACACAGCACAAAGGACCAAAGGAGCACAAAGGCCTAATGAATGGTGTTGTCCAAAAGAAAACACACTCCCGGTGGTTAGATTAATGTGTGTGTTAATTTTCACTGCTAGTACTATTTTGGCGAGGTGTTGAAAATGAACGATTGACTTGTAAAAATGACGTTGGATATTTTGAAATAAAAAAATCTGGCTGAGTAAAATTTGATATTGACTCACTCAATGACACTCACCCATCTTGGCTCCAGCTAATGATTAAAAAAATGTAGGTGGTAGTTACTTGTTCCACATGCCGTCGGGTTACACATTGTCTAGTGTGTAATGGCGGCTATGGGCAGAATGGTCACTTTATAGAAGCGTGTAGCTACCTTTATGTTTAATATGAAAGAAAACATTTGTCTTATTGTTTGCTTGTGAAAAGTGCATTCCTGGTATTGGCTCAACTTTGACCCCTGCATTATTGTAAACTACTAGTCCACTCCAATAAAATAATAAATTCACTGTTTTGGAGGGAAGCAGCTGGCAACCAAGGGGGGGTTTGTTCTATCAATGACTGTATCTCCTCCATCTGAAACACTCAGGCATGCTTCCTAAGCTAAGGGGTTCTTAAAAAAGGACAAATGACCCCAGGCAAGCCAAGCACTGTAGGCTATTTAACTTGACTATTGTGATAGGTTCCCACACAACCCCCTCACCAATTTGGAAAACAAAAGCCTTATCACTGTTGAGAGACGTGAGAGCTTGAAAATGCCAGAATCAGGCACTTCACAAAGAAAATGTTTTAAAACCTTGATATGAACTCACATATCACACAATAAAATCGACAAAGGGAGGGGAACTCGATATGTGCAGCATAATGCTGTGATGGTACGTCTGACAAAGTTCTTTAACAGGTGCAAAAAATGAGTGTGGCAGCCAAACACGTTGAGGCCTGATGTTGCTCACCTGTTCAGGCCAAATCAATGTCTTATCTTTCACCACTTTTGTGTGACTGTTGTAAATTTACAGCCAACAGGATATAAAGGGAGCTGTATCACTTCATTGTTTATGAAACTGGAAATAAATCTTTTCCCAGAAACCTTTGAAGAATCAGCTGACAAATAACAGCCTGTCAGTTCACACACAAGGCCTACACTTATGGTTTGAATGTCTTTCAAAAGCCGAGTTTATGAAGTACTTTGGCAGAAGAAAATTCAGTTCTTTACACATGTTTCACTTACATGCATCGAGAGGGTGAATCTATGCATGTCCCTCCATTTTCACAAGGTCTGTATTTATCCACGCAACGGAACCCTGTGGAAATTGGAGAAACTTGTTAGAGAACCACACAGCTGACAAATCACCTAAACCTTAATGTGAGCCTGCAAGCAATACATATCAGAAAAGATATAAATAATGTACCATTGGAATAGTTAAACGTACAGGAGATATCTATACACTCTCTGAAGGAGTTGCTCAAATGAATGTTACTATCTTAAACTTACTGATGCAGATTTCAAGCATGTCTTCCTAGATAGCAGGCCTTTGCCACTTGTGGCAACTTGCAGACACACCCGCATGTTTGTTGTTTACTTTATCAAAAGCAGATACACTTTTGTTTGCTTTATGGAGCTATAATGAGATCGTTTCTGCTTGCAAACAAGTGTGTCTACCAGAGACGTTCATTTATCACATGTGACAGTCATTGCTCAACGCTTCGAGGGAAAACAATCAGTTGTTAAAAAAGTCTTTGTTCAGTAAAAGGAGGGGGATTTCGGCTCATCAAGCCCTTGTTTTAGCTTTAACAAATCTGCACCCCCGTATACAATTAATACATTTTTTTCTGGAAGTATCATGTTTAACATCATTGCGCAAGCCCTCAGCCAAGACTTTAAAGTGCTGCTGATGTTTCAGGAATCACAGGGTTTCGTTAACCCGGTGGAGCAGCGGTGCTCCTATGATACAGGCACATCAGACTTTTCCAACAGAAGAAAATTAACCATCGAAGGGTTAATTGTTTTTAAAAAAAAAATACAAGATACATTTGTTCCATGCAAAAGTGTGAGATGTAGTCCTGAAGACAATAGAGTGGCTTCGGTAGCTGTTACCACCTGATGCGATTCAATTAGGCTAAATGATTTAGGACATCTTTGCAGATTATCTGTAACTCAAACTACTAATAAACTACTACATTAAATACAAATAAAAGGTGCTGAATCAATTAAGCATATAAACGTGTCAATTCTCATTGGTAGGTTAAATAATCAATTGTAATCCAACTTTATTTGGAACCGTGAGATGCCCAGACATGTCAGTGCATGGCTAATGGTTCATTAATGAATTAGCTTACCTTCGCAAGTATGCATAAACAATAAAAGTGGCAAAATAATCCATGGAATATTCCCTTCCATTTCGGTGGAAAAGTTTCCAGCGTTTCAAATTGGGCTTTTAGTAGAAATACATCCTTTATAAAGTTCACATAAAAATAAAGGCTCCAAGGTCGATGAGGATTTGCTCATAAAGTCAGCCGGAAAGCGTTGCGTTAGGTCCCAATCCCGTATTATCCTTCGCAGCTCGGCCACGGCTGCTGTGATTCTCGGTTAACCTCCTGAAACTTTTGAAAAAACTTTTGCTTCCCGATCTGTCCCAGCGTCTGGTATTACTCCGCCTCTCTCTCTCTCTCTCTCTCTCTCTCTCTCTCTCTCTCTCTCTCTCTCTCTCTCTCTCTCTCTCTCTCTCTCTCTCTCTCTCTCTCCCCCCCTCTCTCTCTCTCTCCCCCTCTCTCTCTCTCTCTCTCTCTCTCTCTCTCCCCCTCTCTCTCTCTCTCTCGCTCTCTCTCTCTCTCACACACACAGACACACAGACACACGCGCGCGCGCGAGATAGTCCGTGCGCAGAGCTTCACATCATTTTCACTTTTACGCACAGACACCACTGCCCCCATCACACACAAACATCAGATATCACAGAAAAAAGTATAGGCCATCTTTCTCTGTCTCTTGTTCCAGAATCTGCGCTAAATCAACAGTTGTTTTCTGTGGGTTACTTTAGAGCCACGCCGAGCTACAAATTTCCCGATTGTGAAAAAAAACACAACTAAAAGATATTAAAGCAAACCTAGCACAACTGCAACTGACACCAATCTTTAGGAACGCCAAAAAGTTCAATAATTGTCAAAAACATCCCAGAAAAACCCTGAAAACCACTCATGTATCTTATTATTTTCTGCAAACCTTGAACCACAAAATTCCTGTTTTTATATTAACACAAGGACTCTGGGTGTTGGAAGAATAGGTTATATTCTATGAAGTCACTAATTTTGAATTTTGGCGACATAACTAATGCAGCTGTAAGTGAGCGTTAAATATTAAAATGTAGGCTGCTACACTTTGTAATGCTGCAAATGCACTAACACAAAGGTAATTAAAAAAAAACAAAAAAAAACAAGCCAATTAGACTTGTAGATTATGTCTATGTCTAGAGTAGAATGTGTCCAGTGCTATGCAGACTTGCTTGTTTGTTTGTGTGTTTACATTTGATGAATTGTAGATAAGCGGATTATAGTGGATAGTGGATTGTGTTTATATGATAGCAGAGAGTGCAGACATTCCTGTTATCCCCACGGCCCATGAACTAAGTTGCAGTCCTGCTGTCTCAGCCTATGGCAGTGGACTCATTTTTCTGCAGCCGGCGTATAGTGCCTCGGTTGTTCTGCAGCACAGAGCGGAGCCGGTCGCTTACAGAAACAATAGCCTTGATTTGAATCATAAAAGGAGTCCGGCATTATGACACAGTTTCTCTCTGCAGGGGAGGGCAGCACACTAATATTCAAACACGCTGCCCCTACACCACCATCTCCCCCTCTCCATCACTCTATTCCTGGTCCTGGCCTTGAATAAATTACAGACATGGGTAGTGCTATGAATGTAGCAGGCTGGTTTGGACTGAAGTTCGTTAGTGCATGTGACGTCATCTATAGGGGTCAGTGAAAAGAACTTTCCTAGGCTTCATTTGGCACCCACCATGTGATGAAAGTTGGGCAGTGCAAAGTCTTCAATAGCTGAATTCAGCTTTTTGTACACAATGACTGATGGCAAATCCTCTTTCATCTTAACGGTGGCTTGTATCCAAAAATATATGTTCACATGTTTTCTGAGTGTCTCCACATGCAAGTGAAAACCAGGCAGAGACAAGGAGGAAGGTGTAATATGGGTTCATGTATATTACAATTAGGTGTAATAAACTGTGTTTTTGAGTTTTCATCTGACTGTGAATTATCTCTTTCACCCCCTAGGGTTGTGGTAGATGCATTTGTAGCCCACCCTGGCAGGTGTTGGCAGTGCTTTGACTAGCTTCCAGTTGGAGATGGTCCCAGGGAGAGATTTCTCAGTGTGCTCAGGGACACACAGTTGTATTTACAGTATGTTTCTATCCCTGCACTCACAGTCTACAAATGCTTCATGTGTCTCTTTTCTCTGAAAAACTGAAGGCCCTGATCGTATTATGAAAAACAACCGCTGGCTTCTTCATGTCTGACAATGTTTTCACAACAAAAATAGCACAAGTTATCATTCAACACATTGTTGAAACAAAACTGCTCAGAGAAGAATGTATTAAATATCTTAATGTGATCAGGATTGTAGATCTGTGTATGTTCCTATTCTTTAAAGAGTAACTTAAAGGAGACGTATGCAAATTTTTAGATTCATGCTTGTATTTTGGGTTTCTACAAGAACATGTTCACATGCTTTAAAGTTAAAATAAACAAAAAACAAAAACAGAATTATTCTCATTGTTTATATGAATATAGTAACCATTTCAGGGCCCCTCCTGAAAAAGCCCAGTCTGCTCTGATTGGTCAGCTTTTCTGGGTCTTCTGCATCTGCACTGTGCACCCAGTGAGTGAGAGTAAAGCCCAGTTCAGACCAAAGATTCACGGCAAGACAAGTTGAAACTGGAAACTACTTACATGGGCAGGTCTGCAACGTTCTGAAACCTGACTTTTCAGGCTTTTTTTGGAACTGGATATAATTTGTAGCATTATAAAATATAAATGACAGAGATAGTGAGATATATGCCACATCGGCATTTCTAGTAGTGATGAAACACCGAAAATAACATTGTATTGCCCACTTGACCCCCTCTCTCTCCGTCCCTTCTCTCTCTCTCTCTCTCTCTCTCTCTCTCTCTCTCTCTCTCTCTCTCTCTCTCTCTCTCTCTCTCTCTCTTTCTCTTGCACGCACGTTACGCCTCGATCCATAACTACCATTTCAATCAGCTGACAGTTTGTAAGTGACTTGACCAGCACTTTGCTAAGACTTAATTGGCTGTTGAAACAGATGACTCGTTTTACGTTCTAAAACCAGCTTCTGGAGATTTGACAAGCTGGCAGGCGACAGCATAAGCCGGTTTGAGTCCAGACGAGACTGGTCAGTTCACACCGCTGCAACTTTTACCTGCAACGTTCTAAAACGGTTTCGTCTCATTGCGAATCTTTGATCTGAACTTGGCTTAACGGCATTGTGGCAGCACTTTCTATTTATATATAGTTGTGACATCACATCCAATTAAATAGAAGCATTTAAAATATATATTTCGACTGAATATTTAGTGTTGTTCTGCAATTTTTATTCCTTTAATGTCTGGTATTTCATTAATACTACATTGTCCCATGTGTTTGACCAGACTTGGAAACAGTGCTGCTAACGTGTCCACGAGACTTCCAATTTTCTTCACTCACAAGATGAAGTGCTTTGTTTGAGAGGATTACAATCTGCGCTGCTTGACTCCAGAAAATAAAGAGCCAATGAGAAAATTCCAGTTTGTCTTCTTTCTCTCTGATCTCATTATTGGAAGTGGCTGCTCCAGCCCTTCCCTCTGGAAATACGACCTTTCCTTGATTGTTTCAGAAATGAAAGAGAACAGTGAACTAAGTCTTGTGTGAACTGCATTAGGGCAAGCCTCTGGTTTCTTTTCTTACTATGGTCTGTAAATTGTAATTTTAATGAATTCCTAATCATGTTACATCTTTGTCTTCTTATCTCTTCTGTCTCTCACCCTCTCTTTCTCTTTCTCTCTCTCTCTTTCTTTCTACACACACACACACACACACACACACACACACACACACACACACACACACACACACACACACACACACGCACACACACGCACACACGCACACACACACACACACACACACACACACACACACACACACACACACACACACACACACACAGAAGAAATTAGTGAGTGTTTTGTTTGTTTTGGAGACAAAGTGTGAGAGTGGAAGCCCTGGCGACAAAGTTCTCGCACAGGACTCAGGGGGATCTCCTAACACACAAACATAGATGGGACAGGACAGGATTTATGACGCTGTTCTCTGTTGGAGAGAGAGCTGTACTCCTCTTTGAACAGTTGTTAGCATTGCTAATAGTTAATAGTAGGTGTAAATGTGAAGAAATAGTAGGACCGCATTTAATCAGTACACCTTAGTGTACACATTTTTGTAGGTAGAACCTACCTTTCTGCTTTTGTATGCCCAGCTGTACAAAGTTCTCTGTAATTCTTACCATTGTGCATTTGATACCTTGGGATAACAAGCACTATTGTCACGCACATTGCTAACAAAAAGGCTTTTATCCAGAACTGCATGTGAATGATACTGTACGTTTGCCATGTAAAGAGGGAAAGCTGACCAGAGCCTGTTAAGTGAAGACCACCCATGGGTGAGAGACAAAATGGTGTACTCATGCTATCACTGTCCTTCTTAATCCAGATTTACTTTGCACTCACACAGCAGGGGAGTGTATCTGTACACGGCACACGTCAGTGAGCCAAACTTGGCATAATATTTCTCTAAAAATTATTTGAGTTTCCATACTCAAAGATAAAGCTTGTGGTAGCTGTGGAGTTGGACATTTTAAAGGACCCATATTGTAAGGCGTGAAAGTCTCATCTCATTTCCTCTCATGCAACATAAACACTGTGAAAGTAGGAAAATGTTAAATCCACAGGGGAAAGCAAACAGCTCATATTCAGAAACAGTGCCTTTAAACAAGCCGTAAAAGGACTTCCGTAAGGTTGTGATGTCACAGCTATACTATCTATTGGTAGAAAGTGCCACAACAGTGCTGTTAGTGTCATTCCCCGGCTGAACTGACTGTGCAGAGATGTCGAAAGTCCAGATGCAGAAGAAATGGAAACACTTACCAATCAGAGCAGACTGGGCATTTATTGAGGGGGTATTAAAAAGACAGCCACTAAAACAGAGCGTTTCAGACGGAGGGAGGTATATTTAGACAGGCAATATGAAAAAATAATATGTTTTTTGAACATTAATTCATGTAAACATATTCTAGTAGAAACCCAAAATTCAAGTGTAAACTTGAAAATGAGCACAATATGGGGCCTCTAAAAATTCCCATGGCGGTTACATATGTTGTTTTCTTACAGTGATCGCTTTCAACAGTAAAGTGTCAAGTGGAGTTACCAGTTAGAGCCGACATATATAGTGTGGTCAGCCAGCGCTCTTCTTTCTTGCTTGGTGGCCTTTCAGAGCTAGCACGCTCCATGTGATAGGGGTGCTAACAGGCAGTGTTTGTGGACACTGTGGACGTGATGACTTTACCACCCAGGCCAGACTGATTTATGTGGGAAAAGCCCTAAGAGCACCCACAGAGAGTGTGGAGAGGATTAGAAGCCCCTCTACAAAACCGGTCATGGCCAATCAGCAGCTGAGACCCCCTACAGACAGATGTCAGGGCCAATTGCAGCCCAGCGTTCAAGATGATGATCTGGAGTGTCTCCTTTTATTGCTGCTTCATAATTGTATGATCTCTTTATCATTCAGGGTTTGTGGGTAAAGTGTAGAGGGCTTCTGAGGTTTCAAGAGATAGTAGGCACACTTCTGATGTTGTCTCTGTGTGTGACAAAGGCAGAAGCAGCCCCAATGAACACATGCACACTCACACACACAGTTGTATCCCACAGTGATAAGATAACTTCTATTTGTTTCGGCTCTCTTATGTGATCCTCCATTAGGAAAGAAACACCTCTGCTTTTCCCAGGATCCTACACTGTTAGTTGTCCAGCCCCCTTTACACACTCTTGTCAATGTTTTTTTTGTTTTAAAAACACACACATCAAAGAAACAAAAGACATTCCTGTACTGTCTTTGCTAATATACTTTTTTAATCTTCTAGATTTTAAATATAAAGTGAATGTCATGAAGAATGTATTGTTATGTTATTTTGAAAAGTGTGTGTTTATGTAATTACATTCATATATTTTGCTTTTGTTGTCAAGTCAAAAGGTTTTGAATAAACCATTTTAATAAAAACATTGTACTCGCCTACTCCGTGATTGATTAATCTGTCATCATGTACATGCAAAAAGCAGCAGAGGTTTCTGTTGGAGTTGTGTGCATTCATACTTTCTGTATCCTCTTTCACCGTGATTCTTTTCTTCTTTTTCTTCCACCCACTCTCTGTGACACACACACAGTGAGAGACTGGGGCTTTTTGCCTAAAGTAAACACACGTGAATGATGGATCTTTCTTTGGATTGTGGGAAAAAGTGTTTGACTTTCACACAAGCTCTCTAAACGGCCATTAAATCCTGTATGTGTACACATGACTCTGCAGAGGACAGGGACAGAGAGAAGGAAGGAAATAGATTTTTCTACTTATGGGAATGTTTTGTTTTTCTGAACTGCGTCTCATTGCCCATCTTTCTTGCTAAATTGTTGTCAGAAGACAGTGAGACTAAACAAAAAGATTTTATGTAATTTGATGTCCTTCTCTCCATGATCAGGCGCCTGTGTCACTTCAAGATGATTTTTTCCTATTCCTTTTTGGTTCTGGGGTGGGCAGTGGACAGAGACTCGATGGAAGGTCTGGACGAATTTGCATCCCCAGAGAAGATGAGAATGGAGGGCAGAGAGTGCAAAGGCATCTCTTTACGGGAATGTGTTTCAGACCAAGCTGGAGACTGGCCAGTTGGAGGAATTCAGAAAGCTATGACTCTGTTTCCGTGTGAAATAGCTACTTAAGACCACTGTGAACAGCTGCCGGAGAGTGCCCCCCTCCCTTTCCACCTCCTCTCTCCCTCCGTGGGGCTGTAAATCTCGAAAGAGGATGGAGGTGCTGGCAACTTGCTGAAAGGGATCCAGAGAGGATCCTGCAGTTTAGTGCAAAAGGTCAGGTCTGTGTTAGCAGGCCCCAGTGCCGAGACTTTGGGCTGATACCCAGATATGACCTGACACACACGCTTGAGGCCAAAGCGCTGTCCACCCAAGAAGCTCCATGGATCTCTCTGTTGTCAGGGTTAATTGAACTGGTGTAAGGAAGAGGGCACTACAACACGAGGGCTTATCTTAACGAAAGGCAGAGGGTCATTTAAGCCATTTCATAAAACCATGTTCAAATCCATGTAATCTGACAAATAAGGCAGAAAATAAGTGGAGTTTGTCTGCAGAATTGGTGCAGTGACAGAAAAAGTGGTTGAAAAAGTGGTTGGAGTGGTATATGCTTAGCTAAAAATGTCAAATAAGAGACATATTGAGAAAAATGTCTGAATTATAACTGCGACTGATCCCACATTTGCCTCTGAAAACCAGAGGAGAAAGACATGGAGGGGTCCCGAGTTTTCTGTTCATCCTCTGTCCCTCCTGAGTCAATTGTTGGGGAAGCATGGTGTCAACCCTGCGCCATCAATCACCCCCTTTCAGAGGAGGGCAGACAAGGCGGGGACCCGCCCCCCAGGACAGGGGGGTGGAAGTTCTCATGCCCTCCCCGCCTCCTGAAGCCCCGCGCCCCTACAGACAGAACTCCGACAGCTGGTCTGGCCATTAGGGGTAGGCCCGAGACCTGAGGGCCCCTGCACACCAACAACAGCTGCCAGCCTGCCCCCAACCGCCCCGCCAACTCAGCTCTATAAAATCTGTATTAGAACAGCAATTTAGTGTCATCCCTCACATTCCTTCACAGAGATGGTCACGTTACACATCAGAATCAATCCCTTAAGCACAGTATACTCTGATGAATGGGTGAAAAGATGTTATGTATTAGATGGTATTAATTTAGGGAAACATGATCCATTTTTTCATAGGCACTTGAATAGCAATTATGTATTCTCTCAGTGGGTGGCTGAGTTTTAGTTGTTTTGATGCCATATTTCAGAGCTCTTCCCAGAGCTGAAGAAGAAAGTGAAATCTGATAGGCTGAAAGCTTAAAGACCTATTGATTTATATAAATTACAATATTTTGTCATAGTATATTTTGTTCCGTCTGAGAATATAAAAATCCTTGCTCTATCCAGAAGGACTTAAGGGAGAAATCAAGGGTGTCATGACTAAGATTATTAGTCCATTGTTTGTATGGTTAATTACATATTATATGTTTATCACTGTCATGAAATGGTTTGATCTATTCATTCCTATCGATGCCAGCTTATCCTTTGCTGGGTTGCAGGGTGCTGGTGCCTATCCTAGCTGATTGGCATGTTTTAGAGGAGATGATATTACCAAAACCACGTGTGTTCGCAGTATTGGTATAGTGAACTGCTTCTGAAAAATGTTAAACTTTGTCAAATGTATTTTCATAAATGCATGGCATTACCAGATGTAATCTCATGCTGTAGATAATGATGCTGCCTGAAACCACACCGACGTCCAAATTTGTGTCACATACTCCTCATTTTGGTCCAACAATGGAACCAATGCAAGGTATTATTTACCTGGCTGTGGCTGTATTTACAATACAAATAGTTCTGTGTCTATGTGATTTCACAATGAGCTTTCATTTGAAGATTGCTGTTTACAAATGCATGCTGATTGAGATAAATGCTTCTTCTGAGTGAATGTGTGTGTTCCGCCGAGTGAGAGAAACAGAATGGACTCGAGCATTAGGAGGAGATTACGCCACACTCCCTCAGGGTCTTCGTTACTCATGCACTACTGGCGGCTGAGTGGTTCCCACACTTACACACTGAGGTGAGAGTCTGCAATCACAGCCTCACCTGTGCCTCAGCGTGTCCCAACAGAGCCCTCATGAGCCAGGATCTTCCTTAAGAAAAGAACAGGGAGAAAACACTAAACCTGAATGGTGCGCAATCAAAACAACAGCAACAATGATAGTGCATCACTAAGGTGTAATTACTACTAAAGAAACCAAGAATGGGATAATTATCTTGTACCTGCCTAATTAATCCCCCCCAACCCCCCAACACTAGCCCTGGCTCCATCTACACAAACCTAAATCTCCTAGTACTCTACATCAGAGATTTCTTAGACAGCAGTTTCATTCCTCCCAAACCAAGCGATGGATATATTTGGTGTGTTTTTGCCAGATTGATGCATGCTTCTGTGATATTATGGCTTTGAAGATGGACAGCGGCTATTTGTGAGTGTCTGGCATGGATCTGTCCAACGCTGTCCAATGTGAGACTGACTCCTTGCCAAGATCAACAGGCCTGCTTTCTTTGTCGGCCAAGCAGTCTCTGATCGCGGAATCCGTCATGGAAGCCCCGGCCCTTTTGTCCCAGCCCACTGAAGCGGTGTGAGATTACATGTGTGGTTATTACCCCCACCATCTTCCTCTTCATCACACTGGATGGGTTGTGGAAAGCAGCAGCAGAGCTTGGTCCGGTCAAAGATGTTATCGTACAAAGACATGCCACAGCAGCTGTTGTAATTCATTAAAAAGTGGCTGATGGTGTGCCATGGTCATTTAGGATCAAGTAAAAAAAAAAAAAGTAGAAAAAAGTTTATTTGAAAAACGGGATGATTACTGGACACGGATTGAAAGGTGCATGCTACATTCCTTCCTCAGGCTATAGCTAGCCCAAAGACACACTTGAGTGATAAGGACTGCAGTAATGGAATAAGATAGGGTGGGTCTACAGTGAAGTGTTTGGGGTCGATATGGCTTAAGTGCTCTGTGCCTGAGGGCTGACTATCCTGCTTTAAAAAAGGAAACTCTTAAAGAATTGTTGAGCTCTCTGATTGTAGTTTATTCCAAACACACCATCCTTGTTCACTCAGGCAGAAACTTCCCTGATAGATTATCTGTTGTGACACGGCCTTGTAAGCCTCTCATTGAGAAAGACGATTGGATTACAGTTTTTCTCATTAGTTTGAAGACATTTGCTCTTTCAAAAGTAATATTTCCAAAACAGTTCACACTCAGGCCTGGACTAAAAGTCACTGGCCAAAACATACTTTTTTGTTCTAACACTAAAACTTTAAAAACATACAACAAAACACAACTTATAGCTCAAATGTTTAGATTCTTTCAATCAATCATTTCACTATGGATAACAAAATATCACTATCAATATGAACCACTTCAGCCTTAATTTGTGCTATATGCGTGCCCTTTGTTGATACTTTACATAGTTATAGTATGTGCCAAAAAAGGCAAGCAAGCGTATCACAGCATGAACTGTATCCTTTTCTCCAAAGATGATTTTACTAGAGATAAACCCTGCTGCACTTTTTGTGATGCCCTGTTGAAATACTGTAAGAAACAAAACAAGAAATTTTCTAAGAAAGTTTTCTTTGTTCATTTTATTCTTGAGTGCAGGTCTTCCCATGCCCATGAACTATTGTTGACATGTAAGACCTACGGTAAGCACCTAAACAAGACAAGTTCAAACATTCGTTATGGTACAGGTTTTCTTCACCAAAGTAGTTATAAAAAGATTAACCTTACTTTCGGAAATTAACCAGAAACATTTTTTTATTGTACTGCATCAGATTTTTCTATGTCTATCCTTTTGGCTGGACCGCAACACCCATATTCTAGGTTTTGACCTAGTCTTGTTTCCATCCTTTTCAAACTGAAAATATGCTGAATAAAGTAAATTCAAATAAAACAAACATAAAATCAACAAAAGGAAACTTATTGGTAAAAAAAAAAAAAAAAGTAATATAAAGAGTTGAAATACTCCTGATGTTTTCTTTGTATCGAACCATGATTCCAACAGAGTCTGGGGTCTTTATATGAAGTCTGTGTTAACTGTTGTGGAACCAGTGACATTTTTTAACACATTTGCAATTTCCCAGTTTCGTTAAGAGTGTCTTAGCGATCGGGAAACACTGTAATGTGTGGATAATTGTCTTTTCATTGCTTTGTTTGTTTTGCACATATTGAGATGAAACACGTACCACCGGAATTTTAAGTCCAGAGTTACTGTTATTATTTTGCTCTTCAGATATGGGTCACATGGGTCAAATTTTACATTTGAAACAAGTAGTAGCCCTTTCCAGAAAGGCTTTCTTGTGGTGCAGAGTTGGTGGAAGGGGTGGCTCACAGCAGCAGACATTCCACATCACACCACCCAGGGGCAGAGGAGAGAGGAGGGCTTGTCGTAATTCCACTTTTATTAAAACATATTGAAGAAAAACAACATGCTGGTCCATGGCAGAAGGAGGAGAAAATCAGCATGACGGCTGGATCCAACCTCCTTCTCACTATCTGGTATCCTCTAAGCTTCACTTCATCATGACTCAGCCCACTCCTTTAATCTCTCTTCCTTCATCTTTTCTATACTGCCCATCCTCTCGCCCCCACTCTATCAGTCTCTTGTTCCTCCATTTCCTTTATCATGGCCTTACTATCTGTGCTTCTTCTTCCACCTCATTGGAGCCCCTCAGAACTGCACAGATTTTGTTGTCCGGAAACTCTGTGATGCTCCTCCCTCACTGCCTGTCTTGTCCTGTGTTTTGCCTGGTGTCCTGTGACTTTAGGTAAAGGTTGCGTTCCTGGGTGGATCCCAGGCTGTGTAGTGCTAATCTCTCCTGAATGGCCACTACACCATTATTGCAGCCTACATTATTGTCCGGGCAATTTTACAACCATGCCTCTGGCCACTCTGACCCCTATGACCAGGTCACTGTCTCCCCAGCAACTAATGAAGGAGGTGTGATAATGCATACGAGAAGAGGCTTCACCTCAGGATGGCCTGACTACTGGGCCCAGGGCAGACACCATCAGCTTGCCACAAATAACAGACATGTTCAATTCCTCTGTCCCTGCTGTTCAGTTATATTAATCTTCCAATATCCACTGCCTGCATATATGC
The DNA here is from genome assembly GCF_963691815.1 of Echiichthys vipera. Lineage (NCBI taxonomy): Eukaryota > Metazoa > Chordata > Actinopteri > Perciformes > Trachinidae > Echiichthys > Echiichthys vipera. The sequence goes on from NC_139842.1 coordinate 15,462,984, forward strand.
CCCCACCCCCTGATGCTTCTAAGCCAGCTGCTTTTTCCACAAGAATGTTTAGAATATAAGGCCAGGAATGCATTATGCATAGATACGATGTACTGGATTATCCTGCATCCTGACAAAACTTTGACTTAGCTGCAACCATCTTCCCAGGAATCTGCGGAAGAGAAAGGCAATCCAGACATTCCTGGGTCCTGTTGTGTTCTCTCCTACTCTCTAATTTAAGAGCAGCTGTCAGGTCCTGCAAAGCCTTAACCATCAAAGCTGAGTAAGGAGGTGGGGGCGGGGCGAATGAGGAGCACTGATGCTCCCTATCACACTTTCCAAGGTTGTGGCACTGACTCTCAACAGAACACCTGTGACAAGTAGGATGGATGCTAGATTACAGGATAGGTTCTATTCACTGCAGTCCCCAGCTGTTAAAACAGAAGTCAGTCAATTGATGGTCGCAATAAGAGAAATGCACCTATACCCTTTGGGCACCATCAACCACTAAGTCCTGATTCACACTAATGTGTATAATTTGAATGCACATCTCCCATTTTTTTTAATTTTCACTCCGTTTTCAATCAACATTTCTTCATACATTTTTATCAATCAATCAGTTGACAGAGATGTAACCATCTAAACACTCACAGAACTGTAATGTATACTTTAACTAATAAGAATGTATTGTATAAAAATGAAACAGCAACCAACTCTGATCTCTAACAGTGATCAGTGTATTCTTTATGCACTTGATTATAATCTAATCCCTGGATAAAAGTCTGAAAAACAATGACAACATAAATATACATAATATTCCACAATCATTACAAATTGTACTGATCATTAGAGAGCCATGAAAAAAAAAGTTCAAGGATTTTACTAATTCCATGACTTTTTTCATGACAGGAAAGCTTGCCCATTACTGTAGGAACCCTGTGCCTAAAAGTTCAGGATCTTCTGTTGGCACAGTCACTTGCTCTGGAAACAAAACAATACTAGAAATGAAAAAGGAATTACAGTGCATTACTTTTTGTAGGGATATATACGAACCATGAATGAGAACAGCCTTGTATGGAAGGTCGGGATTGGGTTTTAGTTTTTCTTTGTTTTGTTTTTTTATCCATTTGTGGACTTACAAACTGTGTTTTCAAATCCATCAGTATTATTGTGAGCATGGCCAAACTTTTATTAGGTTCAGAGTGTTGGAAATGTCAGAAGGCGATGCAGCTCTCATGTGTACTTGGACCTTCTTTGTGGTTCTCACACTGGAAAGTAAAGGCTCCTGCTGGGTTGTTTGGACTGAGGCAGACACCTGCTGCTTTGAGGAGAAAAAAAGTCTTGGAATCACCTGTTGCTTGGTTCATTCATATTCCTTTAGTCAAAGGGAAGAGTGATGATTGCGCTGTGTCATGAGATTCCATGTCTCAGAGGCTTCTCACAGTGCAATGGCCTCCCCCTAACATGGCCAAACTTGAAAGAGAAAAGAACTGTGTATCTGGAGTGAAAATGAAAGGTTGGAAATCTGTGAGAAAAATTGGATCAAAGATTGAAGCATTTTGAAAATGATACTCTAACATTTGATATAAAACTTGTCATGTAAGGTCATGATGTGGTGTTGTTTTTGGAGCAACTCTATGTGTTTAGGTGTACTTATGGGCTGAGTTTCTCACACTCTGGGAAACATGTTGAGACACAAAGTCCCTGGGGGATCCTAAATGTGGTCCATAGTAACCCCTAATTACACTATTGACTCCCTTATGGGACATAATTACTGGGAATCGTTCTATGATTCAAGCTAGTGGATGCCAGTTGATTTATTTTCCCTCTCCTTCTCCAATGTACATGCATGCCCTCAGACATGTTACTACAATAACACGTTGAGCATACAGTAAACAGCACAGACTGCACTCACTCAACACAAAATTACAGATGTTTTGTCAGAGCTGGCTAATGTAGTCATTTGTTATGCTAGTGTATGCTAGATCACACCATCAAATTTGAGGCAATGAATTGCCTCTCAGCATATGTTGTACTATTCTTTGTGAATATATGGGACATAGACTTCTTCCTGTTTAGCACTGGGCTTTGGAGGTGGATTTCCCACATATTTGAGAAAGGCCATCTTGGGGGTCTCCTTGACCTGCGCTCCCATGGAAATGCTGTTTCGACAGCTTGTTCTAATTCCCTTGTCTCTCCTAGCTCCTGTAGGACAAACAGGGAGGAGGAAGCACTGAAGTCCCACATTGCAACAATAAGAGCAGCCTTAGGGGAGCAAGGAGGAAGAGGGTCAATGCAATCACAGTGGGGCTTGAGGCACAGGAGTGAGGGGGTCCCAAATAAGGGAAATGGGTTGTCCACGCCCTCATATACTAGGGAATTTCTCTCCTTCACATGGGGTCCCGCTCATTTAGTGGTTTTACGCAAACTTGCCTCCAGTCCCAGACTGTTTGAAGTTCTTCTGAAACCTGAGTCCTGAGTCTTACCCTCAACTTTAATGTTTCCATGTGTAGTATTAATCCCAGTGACAGTGTGTAGGAGTGATCTGGATTAGGCGGGGAGAGTTCATTTGCAAACACATCAATAAAGAAGATTGTATAGAAACACTGAACTGAACTTTTCGATCTGTCATAATTCCCCTCTAAATCAAACCACAAATTAGGCACCACCACCCCTGTGGTTGCTGAAATCAAGGCTAAATGAATGAATGCGGGACACTGTTTGTATAGTGATCAGATGAGATACTCAGGAAGGAGACATCAAAGAAGAGAAAATGTGGCAAGTCCTTAGGAATCCTTGCGTTTACTCGAAGCCAGAAAGTCCCTCCTGTGACAGCACTGAAGGGGCCTGAGTGACTAATGCCTGGATTTCCTTTTCAGCGCAGCCCTGGCAAAACTCATTTTCCATCATGTCATGTCTTGCACAAAGGAGCGTTTAGAGGATGGCTGAATTGACTGTGCACGATGAAAAATATCAGGCCTGGTGTTTGCACTTCTACAAGCATAACTAATTACAAATAAGTTCCCATTTGTGAAATGTATAACTTGAAGTTAAAAGTGGTTGTAACACTGCCAAGTGCAGTTTTCAGCCTGTGATATTTGGAAGGAGCAGGTTTGACCTTGACTCAGTTGAGTGAAAACTTTTAACAGGTGGGGGTTTCATTGTTACACACTCCGGATTTTGAATTATTTGGATGTTTGGTCTTCTCTACACACGTGTGGCTCACATAAGATCTATACTTCTGCTTTAACAACGCTATAACCTGTTTCATCTCTCTGTCCTGATGGGGGCTGTGGCATAAACACGAGCATGTTCAAAGCAACAAAAACTCCCAAAGTGACCGGCACTCAGGGCATACAATCCTCCTGATGACAGAAACACATGGTCTTTGTGGGCCAGTGGTTAGCTTTATAAACCTAGATGACACAGCCTGGCACACTGCACATTCTAATGTTTTCCATCATTCAGTCACATCCAACTCTCTACATCCTCCATTGACTTCCTCTACCCTGATATTATTCTCCTTTCCTCATCAGACATATCACAACTGGGCCACTGTGTAAAGGTTTCAGTAGCTCTGATGTTTCAGTGAATGAGTTCTCAGTGTGTCCCTTCTTAGCTCTGCTGCTCCACATGCAGATGGCAGGCTGTGTGTATTTGTTTGTGCTGCTGGGTGAGGGGTCTCTGTGTGGGAAAGCTGCTCTCGGTTGGGATCGATGAGGGAGAGATAAGAGCGCTCAGTGGCCTTGGCTGAGCATGCATGGAAGTCCTTTAATGTGTGAGAACTTGCTCCTCATTTGTAATTTCTCCATAATATGAGCAGCAGTATAGTCAGCCTGGGAATTGCTCAGTTTGACGCGAAAAATATGGGGCTAAAGAACAGATCAGCTAACTATTGAAATCTTCATGTTATGTACTAGGCACCGGTGAAGTTGTGTGTCAATGTAACATAAGCCCTTTTCACACATGAAAAGCCTGAAATTATCTAGACATTACCCAGAGCTGTTTGTGAAAATGCAAATGTCCAGATCAGTTGGATCAGACATTAAACAGACTTTACCCTGCCAGCCTCCTAAGTCTGTGTAATCTGTGATTGAGCACATGTATAAATAGAGCAGTTCATTGTCCAAAGAATTCACAACAAGCGAGTGGGCGTATGTGACGTTTCTATCATGCTGTTTGCGGGAAACATGAAAAAGAAGAAAAAGAAGGGTGATTCACATGAAGACAGCAACGGAAATGTTTAACTGGAGAGATCGGGAACTTTTGTTGATAAGGGCTGACACCAAAATTATCAGACACATTTGAGGAACAGCAAGCAACTCAGTTGTTTATGACCAAATTATGAACCACAGTGTAATCTGCATCAAGTCCTGTCAACCTAGGCACCACCCCTCACCTAAAACAAGTATCATTATAAGTATTTTCAGTAAGTGAGAACGCATCTGACATGGGCAATTTCCTGTTGTGTGTTACATGTGTGAAAGGGACACTTTGGAGAATGCCCAGACATGACATTGTCCAGAGTAAATATGAGAAAACGACTAAAAACTGTGGTTTAGCTACTACTATATTTTAACTCTATCCCAGCCCTCCCAAATACCAGATGTAACCAGCAGAGCTCCAAAAATGCTATTGAACTACTACAAACAGCTCGTTCAGTGTAATCAGATCCTTCTGAAACCAGAGCTCAATTGTTTGAAACCAAACAATTGAGTTCTGGTTCCAAAAGTGAAATGCAAATCCAATATAAATAAATATAAATAGTGGGCACTTTGCAAAATACAATCATACCAGCAGAATCATTTTGCATATTTTGAAAAACACCTTCATTAGGCCCTTTGTTTTTTGGAGAAGGCTGAAACCAATTACATTAATTTTCATCATCCATTTCAATCATTCAAAGCACATTTGCTAATTTACAATCTCATGAACACAGACAACCCTCTTATAAGAATTGCACTGTTAATGTTTTCAAATAAATTGGATTTCAACACGGAAAATGGACAGTTTTTGCAGTGCCATCTTGGCCCCCTTTCTCTCCCTTTGTGATAGATTTGTACACACAACAAGAATCCTGGAATTTGTCCCCGTGTTTTCGAGTCTACATCATCAGCGTTGGTGCTCAGCGTGGGAATCAAGGGCAGCGATAGGAGCATGTGGGAGAATAAGAACAGTCTGTCAGTCAAACACAACATTTATAGGAAAGGGGCTCAGATAGAGAAGGGACTCTATCCTCCTCTTCTCTTCTTACCTGTCTTCTTTCTTACAGTCACAACTTTAATTTGAAATCTTCCATACTGTACGTGTGTCATCCTTGAGTGCCAATAAGTCTCTGGGAACCCAACGGTTAGATGTAAAGATAAGACAGCAACCTGTCCATACCTGATCTTCCATCAACATCTTCCACTTAAATTTATCACACTGATCATTATCTCTCACTTATCACACAAACTGTCGTAAAAAACACCAACACACTTTCTTGCATGCTACCCACTCCCTTCTGCTGTCATGTTGTTGTAAGATTTACCACTGGGAGTGGCTACATCTCAGATACCATCCCTGGGAAGGGGTGTTCATCCTCAGCTCTACCCTTCTATCTGTATCCCGCAGTAATGAAGGCCTTCTCTCTCAGCCCGATAGCAAATATATATCACCTTTAACAGGCACACATTCCTGTGCTAGCACCATGGGAAAACACAGAGCAGGAGCAGGACATTGTTCTCAGAGTGAGTATTGGGACAGAAAAGAAGAAAGGCAGGGGGTTGGTGAGGGGAGTTGAGTAAGAGAGAGAGGAAAAAATGAGACAGCATGGGCTAAAACTAAAGGAAAGGGCAGGAGTGAGAGAAAGAAATTATTTTTTAGGACTGGGATATATCAATACAGAGAACTGGGTGACTTGAAGAAGTCATAAAGAGAGCATATGCACAGTGAGTGTGTCAGCGTCGTTTTTGGCCCTCCTTTGTGGTGGTTGAAGCAGCCCTGTGTGTGGTCTGAGTGGTTCCCGTCTTCGAGGGGTGAGCAGATCTCTCAGACACTTCAGTCTCACACACAGCCTCTGATGAGCGCAGAGCAAAGAGGGAGAGGTCCAATAAACAGGCCCTGTTTGATCCAGCCGCAGCCCAGCAGCCTGCCAAGTTCTCTTTGTCTTAGAGAGGACACCACAGCCGTCACACAGACAGCCGTCTACCCACTGCTCTTAGCTGCGGTGAGGGCATCATTCACATGCTGCTGTGCCAGTAGAGCCAGAAAGAGAGAGGGGCAATATGCATCAGCATTGCTATACTGTACGACCAAATGCTCATGTCATTGTTTCTGTTTGTTTCTATCTCCCAGTGTTCTCTAAACAGCCGCATGAGGCTGTTGTGCAATACACAGGTGATTAGGTGCCGATGCTTTTTCAGAGCTGTTCCACATGGTCCTCATCACTCTGTGATTGAGTCAGCCCACGGCTGCTGGGAAGACACAGAGGACTGAGGTTGCAGATCCGTTGCAATACACGCAAACAGAGAAAGCCAAATCCAGTAAATTCGATATTGCAGATAAATGGAACCAGGATGTGTGCAATTGTTCTTTTAGACAGTCATCTCCTCTAAATACTGAAAATAAAATTTCAAAAACAATAGGATCCCATTGTTTTATCTGCGGTGGGATGCAAACTCTAAAGGAAACGGACACATTTTGACAAAGCTGGTTAATATAATGATACTTTCCCTGATGTTTTTTTGGCCCAAAACACAAAAATAAATTTCAACAACTATTTTGTGTGCACCATGTTCCCTTTTCCAATTTTCTTCCCTTATTATTAACAGATCAGGGTGAAATGAGTTTCTACTTTCAGTTTCAGGGTGTGTAGGCTTTTATACATAATAAACATCAGCTATGAATTCATAGGTCAAAGATTTCACCTCACCTGACCCTAATGCATGCACACAATAACTGTCAGCATGCCTCTTTAGTTTCACAGAACAGGCTAGCCAAACTGTCATATTGTATAATGGTAAAGGGGATTTTAGGCAGAGAAGTGGCAGGGTTAACTTGTGCTCTATGCCCCTTGGCCCAGTGATGGTTGGAGAGGCTCCGGGGCTTTCCTTAATGAAATACCATTTCGAGTCAGTCTTCTAAGTCTTGTTTTGTGTGTGTTTGATCCCTGTGTTCCTCCTTCGATAGGAGGAAACTCTAAACTGAGCTCTGGATCAGGTGCAACCAGCACGACTATTTCCCACAGTTGAGCCCCAGGCGGCAGAAGCCAGATATCTGACACTAATCACCCATTAAAAGCATAAGGCTGTTTTGCACCAGAGAGCGAGCGACAGTGACAGCTGCTGCTGCTACTACATTCAACTGGGAGATTCTAGGAACACAGACAAAACTTCTCCAGAAGACTCAGTAATTTGTTTTTTTTTCTCATTCCAAAGCTGCATTGCTGTTTTGTTGTTTCAACTCAGAATTTGAGTAAATAAGACTGCAAATAAATGTGAGTGAAGAGAGAGGCAGGCATGAGATAACAGTGAACTCTGAATGATATAAATCATACAAAGGAAGTCATCCAAAAGATGAGACAGGAAAAGATGATCCTCAGATCAAAGTTATCCCTGTGTTTTCCCTACAGCATTAGTTTTCCTTTCAGGTTTCCCTTCTTTCTTTCACATCTGTCCCACAGTTGAATATTCTAGTGCCCATCTAGTTGCCTGATGGCATGCCGGCCTGTGCTTTGCTCACAGGCGTTTGGTTTAACAGCATGCCAAAGAAAGTACCATTCCATGGGCGCCTGCAAGAGGGGATCAACGTTAAGCCAAAGAGAGCGGTTTCAGGGCAGTTTTAATGCAGCACCTGTCAGGGCTCAGCTCTGACCCAAGATTCTGCAGGACCCTGCCTGTGCAGCTGTGGGTCCAATCTGAACCTCGGCCAGGAACAGAGGCCAGGACCTTTCTCCATCCCCACCCACTGGCTTCTGATCTGACACCATACATAACAATGAAGCTCCTCTGTGGGTGCTCTGACCTCAGCAGGCCTGTAATCTAATGATATGGAATATATCTGTGGTGATAGCGGGTCCAGGAATGCAATTTACACAAGCTTGGTTTTCTTATGGAGTTGCAGTTTGAGACTGTGCAAGTGCACAATAGAGACGTGTGAAACTTTCATAGATTATAAGATGCATCGGATTCTCCTTTTTGGAATCTGTCTACCATGGCCTTTCTTGTCTCCTTTATCTCGTTATATGCTGGACATAAATAGGGAGAAGGCAGACAATCGGGGAAAAAAAGAGAAAAAGGGGAGAAAAAACAATAAATCAGAAATCTGACAAGATCTCTGGGGACTAAATGTTTCAGACAATCAATCTAAATTACTAGTGTAAACATCTTGGGTTAAACATCCACTCAAAACATACTAGTGCATTTTTTTCTGCTCTATTGAATGGAAAAATGCATGCCCCCCCAGCACCTCTCTCTCAGAACTCTGGTCTCTTGAGATAGGGAATATTAAAGAGGCTAATGTGACAAGAAGGCTCTGGGCTGTCCTTGCAGGGCTGCCTGCTTGTGAATGTCCATTTATAACCAGATTGGTCCAAACAAGCAGAGGAAGCAAGAGCTACACTTTCCCACAGTACTGCAGGAGGCCAACACAACTTCCCCTTTATAGTTCATGACTGCATGGAAACTGCACTCCCACTAAGAGCTCACAGAATGGGCAGACTGGTGGACCGTGGTAGTCCAGATAACACAACTTGATCAACACTGAATCTGATTAGCCAACTTGAAACCAACCATGCACGCTGATAGTGGCAGCGCTGGACAGAGTCATGGAAAGACTCAGTGCACCAGCCTGTAAATTAGATTCCCACAACACAAGTGATAAATGCATCAGTATTTACTCTGTGACCACATAATAAAAGTTAAATGTGGCATGGTTCCTTTATTTTATTTCCCAGTTTAGGTATTTATCATCTCTGATGTGCATGTGACTTTTAAATGTTTTTAAATGCATTTTAAATGTTTTTCCCTTCACAGGAAAATCTGTTTTTTCTTGAGGTTAAAGGAATAGTGTGCATTTTTTATGAAGTGAGTTTGTCTGAGGTACTTATACATAGTTAGTGTATTGGCTACAGTACAGTATGTGCGGTGGCACATCCAGTTTGGAGAAGAAGGTAGAAGGACGTTAAAAAAGAACATGGGAGGTGCTGGTTTATCGCTACCTACATCAGTTAGTTTGTGTAATTGTGTGACTTTGGTGTTTTAAAAGAGCAGCAAGAATAGTAACTTCCATGTTCTGCAAGGTAAAATTACTGGTGTTTTTTTTCAATGGAGTCTGGTGGCTTTGACGATAGCATAAATATCAGCTTCAGTTCCCCCTGTGTAAACTTAAACTGGGGGGTTTAACGGCAAGCTAAAGCTTTGAAATATTCTAAATTTAACCTACACTTAAACTTATACAAATGTTTTATTTTAGATGTGCCTTTTTCAGGTGGCCCCCATCCACAGCAGTACATTGCTTAGCTTCTGTGTCTGTTCTCATGCCGTCTTCTCCGAACTAGGGCTGTGCCAACCACCATCTACTGTAGATAATACACTGACTATATGGTAGTACCTCATACAACTCCACAACAAAAAACAGAACTATCCCTTCATCCCAACAAAATAAAAACATCAATAGAGTGCAAGCCTTTTGGACTTAATTTGCATGTATTATACGAAACAGTAAAATCCCTTTTTCTTACGTACTCCAGGTAATCAAAGCTGCTCGCCACCTGCTACCACCCAGTCGTTCCAGCAAGCCTGTGTGACCTCCACATCATTCCAACTCACGTTCCCTCCTCAACATGACTCCTCTCAGACTCCTCATCTGCATGCCTGTGTCTTTGAAACCCCCTTTGTGCTTTTTTTTTTCCAGCAGCAGGTTCGTTTTGTGGATATCTTATTTCTTATGCTGCAGGTTTGGGCCGGTGGCTGGACTATGACACTTTAGTTCTGGTTTTTAAAACTTCTGTAGCCATACACTCCAAAGGTTGTGACCCCTGTATGTGTGTGAGTGACAGGAAGGAACGGAGTCTTTTAAGAGGATTTACTGTGAATTAGCACGCCGATTTGATGCTCTTTTTCATCGTGCTGTGTTCCGGCGGGAGCAGACTGCTCTGGCCCCTGTACAGATGGGGAGATTGCATTTCAGCCACTCTTTAAAAAGCCACGCGCACAACGGATATAGCTTGGCAATGTCATTGGTCAACTGTCACATCTGTCAGCTATATTCTTTTGAAAAGTTGAAGAATATGTACGTTCAAAGACTCACTCTCCCTGCTTAATTTTTCACACTAATCCCCTCTGTTTACAAACCTATGGTTCTCTTACTTCACAGAAGGCAATCGCTTAGAAGTATGTCATGGGTGTCGCCTGGCTACATTTGATATCCTGTATAATAGACAGAAAAAAACAGCACCAAAGTAATCTTTTTTGTGTTTTCGCATTTTATTTGAGTTTCAGATTGGAGAAAGAGTCCACAATGGTTGCTGGTGAAGTGAGCCAGCTCTCTCTAATCAGTTTGGAGGGCAGCTGTGTAGCAAAGACCCGACAGTTACCATCCAGCTGGCGCGGACTCTGGGAACCAGTGAGAAAGGCTAAGATGCACTTTACACCATTACGAGCCCATGTCCTTGTCTCCTCCTCCTATTTTCTTTCCCTTTTCCCTCTCTTTCACTTTCACACACACACACACACACACACACACACACAAACACACACACACACACACACACACACACACACACACACACACACACACACACACACACACACACACACACACACACACACACACACACACACACACACACACACACACACACACACACACATCACACTAAATTACACTAAGGTTTCTGACTTTTACCCCCTGGTTAAACTATAATCTGCGACTCTGTTCCAGGCCTCATTCCAGCATTTACAGTGTCATGTGGTTCAGGATTCCCACATTACAGAGAACTACATGTGGTGTGGGCTGCATGTTCCGTTTCCTGCAGATTAACTTTGTATGCCTCCCCCGTTACTGTGACAGACTGAATCAATCTAATGTAAATAAGCATTCCCAACTTTCAACAAGCCTATTCCCCCAAAAAACCAAAAGCCCTCCTTTGGTTGAAAGTGAGAGAATTCCACCAGGAGATCTAAACTTCCCTCTCTCCCAGATCTCAAGCTCGCCTTCCCACAGACGCCCCAGGCTCAATGACTTTGACTTCCCACATTTAAGAGTAACTAAAAAAAGCATCTTCAAATTGCAACCATAAGTTGTCTCCCTTTTCCTCCTCCCACACACGCTCTTGCAATCCAATGGGGGGCCTAAACACTGGGAAAAGTCCATTCTATAGTGAAAAAATGAGCTGTATTTCCCATTTCACCTGTCATTCTCTCCATCAACAACACAGTAACATTCTGAGAAAAGCTAGCGGTGTTGTTCTGTGGGATGCATATTGAGTTGGAGCTTACAGTGAGAAAACAAGTGGACTGGAGAGGGATGAAGCACCATAAAGAAAAAGAGACCATGTAGAAGGAGCCTCCTGGCTGACTACACAAAAGGGTCAGAGGTCTGTTCCCTGAGGATGTGTGAGTTTGACTCCTACACAGAATGAAATAGATCCACTTAGTGAAATCACTTCCTGTCAGTGTTCACAGGGTGGTAAGAACTTGGGCAAGTGTGGCACAGCAGGAGAGATGTTACTGGACTTTGCGTATGTGACTTACAATATAAATCATGAATAAACATTCAGGACAGTTTGGCTGTCATTGTACAGTATAAACAACTAATTTTACTGTGAAAATGTACCTCACACAGATATTGTGAAGTCATTTTCTTGCCTATTGTAAGTATATCCACACTGCAAGCGTTATCTTGCTCAGGGAGTTTTTTTAGGCTTGATGGTGCAGCTTGGAACTTGATCTCTGTGAGATAGTCTGACAGTTTATCTTTCACACTCATCCCAGCAGAGAGAGAGAGAGAGGGAATGGAGTGTGATAGGTGTGTTATTGTTGCATTTTCAGCAAAACTATGCTGGCCCATTCATGGGGCCTCTCAGATAAAGGTAAAGATAGCAGAAAGACTGCACTAGTCCTATCTCACGTACCATATAGAAGGCCCACATCAGGGTTCTTGGAAGCGTGTACACATTTTAATGTGTGAAGTGTTAGGGACAGGCCAGGAAGCAGGGTATACATAGTAGGATACAGAGTGGAGGAGGAGGAGGAAGAAGAGGAAGATGAGGAAGATTAAGTGGTCAACAGCAAAGGCAATGGTACCATGAAGTCATGGTAGTGTACAGATTCAGCTAAACAAAATATGCAGTGCTGTAACAAAGACTTTTACTCAACCACGGTACTTAAGTAAAAATTTATACTGTACTCGTAGGTCTTCTTTACTTGAGTATTTAAATTTCATGCTACTACGATTCAGTCAGAAAGATTAAACCTTTTACCCGTTGCCTTCGATGTCCCGGATGTACTAAATAAAACCACAACCTTTTTTCTAATCCTTACCAAGTGATTTTTATGCCTAACCCTTATCGTCAACTTTTGTTGACTAAAACCAGGCACACAACCGTAGTTTGGGGGCCCACACTAAACCGACAACAAAAGCAACGGTTGTGGCCCGGTTGCGGTCCACTTCCGGTCCATCGTGTCTCGCGGTCAACTTTCATTAACTGTTTCGTAAGATATCATGCAAATTTTAGTTCAGAACTTTTCATACAATTTCGTACAAACCTGTTCATGAAAATACGTTGGCCCGCAACATGTTATATTTCCAGAGAGAACAAGGGAGGAGTGCCAGAAAGAGTTTGTTGTGTACAGAAACAATAGCTCAACGATTACTCTAATAGATTTGTCATGTCATGGTTTAAAAAGTTCTCTATAGGGTTCTTTCCATAATGTTGTCAGACAATAACAATTTGACAATAGCAAACAAGCACTTTTAGTGGATATAGTTTGACAGCGCACATTTGCACCCAACAATTACATCGCAGCCTGATTCGTGACTGCCAGCTGCAAGGCTCCAGTTCGATACTGGACTAATTTCTAAAATTGTTGTCCGGGTCACCATTAGTCACTTAAACACTAAACCATGACAAAATAGTGTCAAAGTTGAAAAATACCAAACTTTCCCATTAAATAGGCTACATTTCTTTCTTTCTTTGTGCATTTTTAGTTGTGGTATTTTCAGTAAATTACTTTATTTATAACTTTATTTTGCTGCAATGCCACTTTTACTTAATGAGATCATTTTGGCTATTTAGATTTATGAGATACTTATCAAAAGTCAGTGTATTACCTATAGTAGATGATGGTTAGCAAGACGCCAGTTTGGAGAAGCAGGCAGGAGTTCCAACAGAGAAGCTAAGCAATGTATTGTTGTGGACATGTCAATGGAAAATCTGTTAAAACTTAATAGGCATAAAAATAACCTGAAATTAAGGGGCAACAAAATAGTTACCAACCAATTCAAACACTTTGAGACTCATAAACTAATCTAGTCATCAACTCTAGGGTGAGAAAGTGAGCTCTTTGCTGGACATTTATTTTTACTGGTCCCATTGGAAATCTTCTGTCAGAGCCTGTAGTTACAGTAGAACTGTCACCAGCCTCAATAGCAGCCAGTCACACACCACTGCTGCTCAAAGCCCTTGGTCTCAACTGGCTGACTGTTTAAAAAAACACACAATTCTATGAGGGTCTAAGTCAAACAGAAATATTTAATAAAGTCTGTCATGGTCCATAACTCACAGCTCAAATGGCCCTTGGTGACCCTTTCATTTTTCTACCTTACAGAAAGACATAAATGCACTGCTGCATTGACACACTGCATTGTGATGACATATGAGTCCATAAGAGGAAAATATTTGATGAGGTATAAAACATGCTCCCTCATTTTATTTTTAGATATTTTATGGTTGTGCAGCTCAGTGGTGAGTTAATGCAGGAGTCTCTCATTGAAACCGCCAATAATCAGCAAACAATCTGAGGACAGAACATAAATATGCCAAGAAAAACTATATGACCTTGTTCAAAAGAATAATAGAGCACTCTTCATAGCTCTCACTACAATAGTGGTAGGAAAACAAAGGCTTCTTCTCCAAAATGTGGGGCCCACAAATCATTTCCATGTCCTTGAAGCCTGTTAATGCTAGCAGACACGTCCAATGCTATTAATTACAAAAACAGAAAAGCTTTTGCTTTGACTGTGTACTGTTCTTAGGCTTTATCCCTTAATGCTGTACTTAATGTGTGTGTGTAGGTTTTTGCGACACACCCTCTTTCATAGGAAAAGTTTCTGAACAGAAACTCAGGTTATAACCTCACTCTTGGCCCTTGCAGTGGGGTTATGAGAGAGAAGTTTCTTTCCCCAGGGTCTCTCCCACACCATTGCCCCATTCCACATTCCCCCTTCCCCTCCTCTGTATATGAGAATAACCATAAATCACAGCCACATCCAGCTTCGACCAGTACAGAGTAAGAAACTGGCTCTCACTGAAAGGGTTAGGCTCAGTGGTGTTGAGGAACAGACACACCTTTTGCAATAGGCTACAAATATGAAAGTTGAGTCATAGCAGCAGTGGTGCTTTGGGCTAAGGCTCAAAAGTACCGAATGCAATGATTGTTCAGGCAACAGTCACACACTCTGGCATGCAGACACACTCACACCCCTCCTCCTTTTCTCCCTGACTTAAAGGCCAAGAACAACTATACACATCTCTCTTGGGCTTCATTAGATGGAAAACATAAAAGATAAATAAATGAACTAACCCCAAAATTGTTGTGCCTGCGTGGGAGAGTTCAAAATGCCCCAAAATAGTCTTTTGTAAGGCCAGAGGAATGAGGGTCTGCATCATTTCACCATACAAGGGCCTGCTCTCTATACCCAATCCCCTGCCGAAACCGTCCACCACACTCACCACAGTGACCGGTCTGCTGCCTCAGGGACCAGACTGCTGTGGGTTCCGCACATTATCTATGTGCTTTTGTTCTGTAGCATTCTCTTTTGTATGTGCAAGCACTTAAAAGCACATACAGCCACATTTGCGGGGGCGTCCGACTTTTCTTTTGCCCTTTCAAAGTGTGTATCTGCATTCAGTCCATATGCTCCCGGGTTCCACTGGACAATGTGGCTCCCGGTAGACTGGTTGTGATGAAGCATGTTCCTGTTTCCACATGCTGCCAAAGAAACATGCAAACACACACTCACAGAGAGAGGGACGGACATTTAGGCAAATAGACAAATAGCAGCAGGTTGCACATGGTATCAGTTTCTTGATAGCGGCAGTAAGTCTTTAAGAAGTAATCCGACAGGTTACTCGACTCCCCAGAAGCAGTAGAGAAAAAGCACTTTGCATTGGTGACCAGAGACTCACACAAGCTAGACCTTTCAGACAATAGAATGACTCAGACACACAAGCAAGTACACACTGATCAAGTCCAGGCACACATGCTTTCGTCACTTCAATCTTGCGGCGGTGTCACTGCACCCTCCTACATTATGTGTATCTGGGGCTTCGCCACTTTGTTGATTTCCATTTGTTTTTGTGTGCATACAGTGTGTGTGTGCCTGCGTGCGTGTGTGTGTGTGCCTGCGTGTGTGCCTGCGTGCGTGTGTGTGTGTGTGTGTGTGTGTGTTTGCGTGCGTGTGTGCGTGCGTGCGTGCGTGCGTGCGTGCGTGCGTGTGCGTGCGTGTGTGTGTGTGTGTTCACGTGCATGTCTATAAAACTTTGTGTGTTTCAGTAATTCAATATTTCTACGATGTCCACACTGTTGAAAATATCATCAGCACACTACAGCTGCGGTGTTCATCTGGTGGTGGCCAACAGATAGATCCGTGTGACACAAAAGCATATGCAGTTAGAGCCAACTGAAATACTTGTCTGGCTCAAGAGAGTCAGTAGGGATAATCCTGTGTTCCTAGACCCTCTGACCTGCAGACAGTTAGTAGTGTTGGCACGTAGCTGGAGCTGTCAGCCCAGCATCTTTGGGAGATCTGTGTTTAATTTGCAAAAGCAGACTTTGCCAGAATACAGAGAGAGAATGAAGGAGAGAGAGGGAGCAGGGGAAATGAAGCCAGTACTTTTGTCTGTGTGTTTGAGTGCCGAGCGATCCTGTGCTTCTCTGCGTTGCGGACGATAAGGCTGAGGCTGGACCTCTCCAAGATAGGCATATGTGACAGACAGAGCCATTTTGAGCCTTCTCATGGTTCTGTGTGTCTGCTGTGGAAAGAGTTGTGCAAATGGGTGTATGTTTCAGTGTGTGGGTGTGCACAAGGGTGCAGGAAGGGGGGTCACAGTGAAACTGAGTAGTTAATAGTCAGTGTTTGTCTGCAGATTACTCTGGCATTGGCCTGGGCCAACAAGACTGGGAGAATCCTCCGCTCTCCAAGATTACCCAACTGTAAACACAACATCTCAAAAAGCTATAGTACCCAATGGAGAGTTGCATGCCACAAAACCACATAGTGCACAAGACAGAACAACAAATCCTCACTGGTGTTTTCGTTGTAGAAATAGTTGTTTTACTCTCAGCTCCGCAGTTTGTGTGTCCAGACTTGTGCAAAGGGGTGTGTGAAGATGGTAAATTGGGGGATGACGGTGACAGGTAACGGTGATTTCTGTCCAGTTTTTCTGGTTCTACTCAATGACTGAGACAGTCAAGCTGAGGCCTGCCCTCTTCCCTCCAGCCTGGGAACCAGAGCAGTGATGCCTGCTTACCTAAGTGCCTGGCTGCTTTTGCTGGGAGCTGTTCCCATCCCACTCATCTGTTTATTATTTTCCTGTGAGGACTTGTGTTGTAAGAAGAGGAAGGAGGGGGTTGGAGGGGGTATAAAGGTCAAGATAGAGGGAATATTCTCCCATGTTTCATTGACTATACCTCTAGAGACTGGGATGATTGGTTTTGAACATGAACTAGTCATAAATATGCCTGAGGGGAAGTGGAAAGCATTTTGGTCGAAACCCTGTAATGTTTGAGTAGTAGAAAGCCTTTCATAGGCAAGTTGTTTTGTGAGGTGCCTGGACTGCTCCACTGGTTGGCTTGCTTTATGTGCTGGAGCAAAACATAGGACACTAATTCCAGGCAACAAGGCACAGGAAACAAAGCTTTAAAAGGAAAGTGTTAAAACAGAAAAAGCACATACACACAGCACATAATAGACATGTAAGAATATACCATCTTACATCATGTAGCACATATTGGCTGCAGGTTTGAACACCTATTCACCCGACTGAGTAGACATTACTCATCTGTTGATCCCACCTGTCAATATGAAGGCAAACCCCATACATTGTGAATAACTTTCCCTGTGACAGCCTCATACACAGCTGCATTTGTGATTTGTCAGACTGAGCGCAAGAAGAATTGTGTGGCTAGCTGTGTAGCCGGTTGTTTCAACAGTGCCCTGAGGGTTTCTGGATAGAGTCGCACCATGAGCTGTGGGTTTTGTGTGCTGCGAAGAGTGGGCACTGGGTACATTTGACCTCTGATCTTCCCACAGCCTCAGGAGGATAAGCCTTTTTACTGAGAAAGGGAAGAACCTCTTGTTGGTCCCACATGGTTCTCTCAAAGTCACATTCCAAAGGATGCTTTTCCCACCATGGACCAAACACATTACTCTGTTCTTTCCTGGAAAAAGTCCAAGGAAGTGGGCGATCACATGAGTGGGGTCCTGCCCAGTACTCATGGCAAACTTGACCTTCAGCAATGTCACAGTTAGGCCATTCTCCGCAGGTCAGGGGAAATATGAAGAGGGCCTGGATCTGGGAGAAAGGTCTGGTCTCTCTCATATGGCATAGAAACATTTGGTTCTCATTCCATTACAAATGTTTTCATTTTCAACCATATTCACAACTTAACTTCAAGACAAGGGATATGCTACTGTGACATTGGCCAAATTATATTAGATGTGCTGATTTTACACAGCAAATGTAATCCTATTTATTTATTTTTCATAGACTTTATACATGTTTCACAAACAAAAAGAAGACCATGTCACATTATCCCAAAAGCACTGTCAACATAAAGCATTACAGAAAGGATCTTTGTGTCTCTGAGGGATCTTTGCTTATTTTGCCTAAACCATTATTCCATTACAAAACAAGACTGATGTTGTTGGGTTTGCTTCTTACCGCTATTATAGAGTAATTCCAAAATATACAAAATTATACAATAATAATTCAAGACTTTTGTATTTGTCATGGCAGCCAAATGTGTCCCTCCTGGTTAGATGTTACCTATTTTAGTAGCAGTGGGCAGCTACGGTTAAGGGCCCAGGACCAAAGTTCATTTCAGCAATGGCAGGATTGTTCATGTTTTTAAGCATGTTTGGAAAGTGGAGTACCCAAAGCGAAGGAGAACACAGGGAGAACATGCATACTGATGTTGTTGTTGTTGTTGTTGTTGTTGTTGTTGTTGTTTATATAACACTTTTTTCCCTTTTTATAGATGGTTATAAAATGCAAAATAAACAAATCTAATACAGACACCTATGTAGGCGTTAAGCTAAAATTGGAGTGTTTTTTTCCAAGGTTTTTTTATGAAAGGTATTAATAATATATTGCTGCCTTACACATTATTTGAACCTATATAGTAAATCTAAGTGTTCTGAATAGAATAGCCTATATACATATGCAGAGTCGGTTATAGTTACAGCACATGGTGTTTTGTTGATTGTTAAGTTTGATTGAATGTGAATGAAAAGTGGTCAGTGAATGAAAACTGATCCACAGATTACAGTTGTTTGAAGTGTTTGGAAAACGGGAACTCAGTATTGAGAAATAACCAACTACATAATTAGATGTTACAGTAAGAGGAGTATTTTTTTCAATTGTTAACATACAGTACATTTAGAAAAACCAAGGCTCAAAACCGTAAAATACAACCAATAGATGCACAACAATGTATGTTGCAATATGTAACAGTAGCCTATTTTGTGTTACTATGATACAAGCTTGAGTTTTTGAGATGTATTCTTCATTTTACATGTAATATGTAACTACACTAACATGCTTTATTTATTATTTTTTACCTTTATCCTTTCAAATCTTGCTTTACATGTTTAGTGTTATATTACACTGTGCTGTATGCAGAATAATCTGTAGAACAAACCTAAATGAGAAATATTCAGTATAGTCACTACATAACAAGCAGAAGGTTGTGTATATAGTGCAAAAAAAGAAAGATTCCTTATGAAATCCAGTGACAGCACACAGAACCTGGAGTGACGTATCCAGCTCTGGGTAGTGCCCACATCAATATGACCACATTGCCTGAAGAACAGCAGGGTTGGCAGCAGCGTACGATGGCTTTCAGGGAGTTCAGTTTTTTTTTTGTGTTTTTACTGTGATTCTTGTTGAACATTCATAGCTGCAAGCACGTAGGCCTACTTGCTCTATGTCAGCACATCTGATATACAGTTTAATACAATACAACCCACTAAAGCAAGGCACAGTATAGTGCACGTACATTGGTGATAGCAAGAAAAGCATGCATGCTGCTATGTTTATTAAAGTGAATTAGTGATCAATAAACAATTTATGGCGATGATGAAAGCAGAAAGGCATGGCAAAAATAGATTATAACAAGCTCCCCCTGGCTCCCCTGTAGTTTGCCCTGGTTAAGAGTATACCATCCCAACGCTGAAAAGAGCTCTTCTATAGGATTCAGAAGTGCACGCCCAGTGGCACAAACTTTACTTGCAATGGCAGGGCCTTCGGAATGAACATATGACTGTGTTTGTAATGTAAATCAAAAAAACCTATATGCAGCATTTTCTTATAAGTGTCATTTATAATTAGAAACTTAGTTCCAGCAAATATGCGAAAACAGTAAAAACTGTGCATAACATATTTGACTTGTAGTGAATAACTTTTGCTTTAGTTGTGTTAAAATGGAATCAGTTCTTGTTCTGGTTCTTCAGAGGTGTGTGTGTGTGTGTGTGTGTGTGTGTGTGTGTGTGTGTGTGTGTGTCTTTTATGTAAGGAAACTGTAGTCTCGAACATACTCAGGATGTGACCACTCCATATTCATTGGGAATCCAGCACAAGTCTTCTCCCTCAGGGATTGTCTTTACATCACACCACTTCCCCTCCGGCAACCGAAACCAGGCTGTGCACAGACAAGCAGCGTTAATTTATGCCAGACCTCAGTGTCTGTGCCTCAGGGACAGATACACACCATCTAGATGAACAGATTAGATAGAAGGAAGATGAAAGAAAATAAACAAATCAGAGGCCGAGGTGGGAGGACAGAGGGATGGGGAAAGAGTGTGGTTTGATTTTCTTTCTACTGCACATGCACACACATAAATAAGCAGGAGGATGAGAGCAAATATTAAAAAAAAAACAGAAGTGAAAATGAATTGAGCAGGGAGCAAATAGAATCTAATTTGTAGTGTGAGTTAATAAGAGACGGGCTGAGAGAGGGGGAGAGATAGAGTGTGAGAGGGAGAGCAGCCAAATGACAGAGGCGTGTTTGTGTTCTGATTAGGCTGAGCCAAATGGAGGCGGCTCACCAATAGAGATAATCAACAAAGACATCTCTTCACTGAGGACAAATCTATGAACATCTTTTCACGGTCCAGAGATGGAGGCATTCTTTTGTTTTGATGAAGGAAAAAAAAGTCTGCCTCTGAGGATTCATGAATGCGGCACAAAGTTTACGTTCATCTGCTCCTGAATGAAACAGATGACCAATACTGGTTTTGGAGTTTGGGGCCATGAAAGTGTGCACAAGAGCCATTTTCATTCTTTCTTATGCTTAAGTGCGCTGCTATTTGAATCTATCATTATGTTCTTAAGAACTAACATTTTGAACGTATTCACTCTCACCCTGCCTGCCAAGATATGATGCACTCAAGCTGAATAAACAATGATGCGGGCTCTTTGGGCTAAGACAGGCTTCCTGGCATGGGTGTGCCCGTACCCTGTTTGGTTTCTCATCTTTATGGTTGGCGACATTGAATGGATCAGATCTATGGAAGAGCTGATGGGGTTCAAAGCAAGGATTTTTTTCCTCTGGCAGGGAAATTAGGCTGGGATTCAGCCAGTGTTGCCAGGCAAGGACACTCTTCAATACTGATGAGGTCACTGTCTGTCACACAGAGACTAACTGTCTCTCTCACTTTGCATAATATCTATCTATCTATCTATCTATCTATCTATCTATCTATCTATCTATCTATCTATCTATCTATCTATACGCACACACACATTCCCAGAGTCATAAGAGAAAAACACAGCCGTTCTTGGGAAACAAATTAAAAAACATAATCATCCCTTAGATGGAAATATTCCCTCCTTGTCGTCGGTCAAACCAGAAAGCAAATCATATGCTTATTTTTCTATAAATTAAAATTATAAATGCTTCTCCGCACTAGATTCCCAGACATCTAATTACAACACTGAGAAGAGAAACAACTGATCCATGGTGGAAGAGGTTAGAAACCCAAAGGAAGATGATATGTTACAGGAAGAAATGTGAGTGTGCATGATGGTGAGAAAAGTGCTATTTGTTTGAGTTCATTTTTTAACCCTAATCTTTTTTCTTTCTTTTTGCTTTTTCATGCCGTTTGGCTTTTCTTGCCTATAAACAGGAGTTTCAGGTTTTTAAATCTCTGCATTGACGTCAGTAGCTTTGCTGTGAGACTCCTCTTGCGGAATATTACACCAATCTTACCTCATTGTCCACAATAACAACAAGGGGATCATGTTACCCCAGCTCAGATTACATCATCTCTAAACCCAGCACAATCAACCATCATCCTCTTGTTTGACAATTAGAACGCTTGTACACAGAATGAACCCTCTAATCACAGAGCTTCACAGTCATTGGAACTGGTAGTTTTGAGAGAGTGAAGGGAGCGGAACCAAACTAGGGGGCAAACTGAGTCTGGAAATTCCTGTTGGATTGTTTATGTTCTGGAAAAGCATTAGGAAAAGGGGACAATGCTAATGTTGTAATGATGGTGACAATAGTGGTTCTGTGAGAGTAAAACAATGTGTATGACTGGCCATCTAGAGCCAAGATTCTTTTGATTTATGTTGTGACCTCCAAACGATCCTGAATGGGCTAGTGAACAAGCAGCTCTACTCACAACGTGAGATGATGACCTCCCTCTCTCTGTGTGTGAATAAACAAGTGACCCACGTTGGGGCTGAGAGAGGTCACTGCACAGTGGAGTTATGAAGATGGACAGAGGAGAGGGCAGACAGACAGTGCACCTCAGAGAGTGAGTGAGAAGGAAAGAGAAATGGAGTGGACAGAGAAGGAGAGGTAGACGTTCGTTCTGCCTGTGGCGTCTGCTGCAAAGATTGATAGCTCCCCTCAGACCCTAGATCAGTACTATGGGTAGTAACATGTCCCATGTGGCTATATCTCCAGTCACATGCAGCCAAATGATGGTTGACCTCCACCTTTTTTTCCCAGCTTTCCATCATCTGTGGCGCTATTCAGAATTGTTCAGAAAGGGTCCTTGATACCAGGGGAAGTAATAACAGAAACACAAAAGTGCAGCCAAATTTTGATCCATCCTGACCTGGGATCAGGCTGAAGCACCATGTCTAGACATCAGCTCCACTTGATGCCAGCATCCTACAGCACCCAGACCTCTCTCTCTTTCTTTTGCTTCCTCTGTTACTTTTACACTTTTCTCATTCCCATATTCACAACTCAGTTCTCACAATTTCCTGACATCTGCAGCTTCCTTTTGTTTTTGATCTCTGACTCTCATGTCATCACTCTCTGATTCAGACTTAGGTGTGGTTCTCTGGTGATGATGACAGTGAAAGGAGGATACGGTAAAACGGCTGACCCAGCAATAACCCAACAACAGAGACAGACAGATTTGAAAGAATGTATCCTGCTAACATGCCGAAGATAACTCTTGAGGTTCCCTTTCTTTCGTTCTCTCTTCTCATGTTCGATGTCTAAAATTCCAAGTGGCTTGTTTGTCAGTACACAACAAGGGTGCATGAGGAGAGAGCCTACGTATGTTTAGCGGTAATCAGTAATTGTGACAGGGTAACAATTAAGGGAAGACCTAACCACGTCACGCTGCCCTCATTATACTGCAATTACGTTCTTGATTTTGAAACAAAGGTACATAACAATGGTTTGATAAGACCTCTTGTTTAATGAGACTTTGCTGTAACTCAGTGTTCATTCAATTAGCAAACAGGTCTTCCATTCAGGCCTGGGCACCCCAATTCTCATCTTCCAAAATGCAACACACCCCCACCCCTCGGTGCCCCAATATCCCCCACCTACCCCCTGCCCTTAGCCTTCAGCGTCCCACATTGGGTCTTGGCATCCCTCTGAACATTCAAGACACACAGACTCCTCCCCCAACCTCCGCCCCCCATCCCCTCCACCCCCCGCACACACACCCCTTTGATTGTGATTGACAGCATCTTTGTTCCATTGTGCAGAGCTGTCGCCTCTGATGAAGACACATACACAGAGCTGAGGCGCTGCACTCATTGTACATTGCACAGAAACTACAGGTCTGCAACCAGTTGCACTGTCCTCTGATGATGAGCTCCATGCAGTCTGTGAGAGTAACCAGCCTGGATATGGCACTGCATGGCAGGATGGGATGGGACAGGGCGTGCGCAGACAGGACAAATTCTGGTTAGGCTATCCAGGCCAGACCGCAGGCCTCTCCCAGTGTGGACCAGGGGGTCCTGGCCCTATGGGTTGAGGGGGCCAGCTGGAGAGGGAGGCTCAGGGCTGCGCAATGTGTCTGAGGAGGCCGTCATTAGGGTTCACCCCTCCTCAGGGATGGGAACCAGGTCACATTCTCTCACACGGCACAAAGCAGGGTGTGTGCATGTGAGAGAGGTGGGGGTTAAAGGGAGGGGTTTTGATGGGGAACAGGCCATGACCTCTTTATATCCATCAACAGATCACTAACTTGGCCCATAGACATGCTCATACAACACTTTCACACACACACACACACACGCATGCATGCAAACACATGCTAATGTGTGCGTATGTGCACAGACAAAAATGCACAAAAAAATGCATATGCAAAAACAAGTACGTGCTCTGCAAGAGGCATTATGTGTCTTCACCTGAATATGGTCCTGATAGTTTAAAGTCTCTGTTAGCTGAGATACATTTATATGAAAACTACCTATAATGCTTACCACTAAGGAATAAATATCCTTCCAAATTAACCATTAAAATCATCAGTATGGATTAATGTTGACTATTGTATTGAAACATATATAGTTACAAATCCAATGTATGCAACAAATCTGTTCATAAAAAATGCTAGTGTATGCAAGATTTTGACTTAATTACATTGCATTTGTCTATCTCGGGCCACAAATTCCTTTATACTACAGATCCAGATCTCTGCTGCTGATCCTGTGAAATCCAAAAGTTGGCTGCCAGGGAAAAACACTGTGAAATACTGCCCCCTGTTGCTACCCAAAGAGTCTTGCAGACAAACCTTGCAGATCATTTTGCATCAAGAAAAAATATTAGAAAAAGTGGTCACATTCTGTAATTGAAAAGAAACCCAAATAAATAAATAAAATAATTGAGGGGAAATCAGAATTCTGTTTATTTTTAAATCAAGATTCTAGCTTAAAAATATCTGACCCACCCATTCACAAACATTGAAAACATTCAGTTCATCAAAAGATTCAAAATATGATTTAACAGCAGTTATGACCATGAGAACACTATGCTAAGGAAACATGAAATAAAGGGCACAACACAATAAAAGCAGATATTCTGTCTCTGTCATACCTGTTATAACTGGGGAGCCGGACTGTATAGTTAGCTAGGCTACAAGTTATAGCATTGTTATTATTACTATTTTATTGTTTCTCTCTGGAATTGAGTTATTTTTTTGTTCTTTGTTAGCTATTCATGGGGCTCATATCTCATGTCCTGTGTGTTCTCATTTAAAAGATCAAGACATCGAACCACTATATAGCAACGCGATATCTGACTAAGGCTTGGCCTTAGCTTTATAGTATGTACGGTAATCCAATTGATTGCATGTGTACCTGTATATGTGTGTGTGTGTGTGTGTGTGTGTGTGTGTGTGTGTGTGTGTGTGTGTGTGTGTGTGTGTGTGTGTAGAGAGAGAGAGAGAGAGAGAGAGAGAGAGAGAGTACATGAGGTCATCCTGCATACAACATATCTGTGATAAACTTGTGCAATTGTGCATGTTGTCTGCCAAAGCTTATCATGGTAGTGTCTTTGAACTAAAAGGCACCTCCTCTCTCCGGGGTTACTGGCTCTAGTCTACCTGCTTAGCCCAAAACCTCAGGATAAAGGCAGTAGGAACTGGGTTTGGGATCAACAAACTGGAGGGGGAAAGGGAGAAGAGGAAGGATCAGACATCCTCTTCAGTTAGGCGAGACGGTGCGTCTACGCAGGCAGCTGCATGTCAGGCACTTGAGGATGCTCATGGTGATGTGCATGAGAGGGCCGAAATTGAAGAGTAGGTTGTAGAAGGTGTTGACAGACAGGCCGCCAGTCTCATCTGCGTACTTTAAGGCCACGATGGGTGTGTAGAGGCTGTTGGTCAGATTCCTGAAGCGAGGGCTGCTTGACTCAATAACCTTTTTAGTGCACTGGAGAGATGAGGAGCAAAATAAAGTTATGATCGCATTGTTTCTTTCATTGTTTCCTGAGATGGGTTGGTAAAATGTGAGTTTGAAACCTGTTCCCTTACTTTGGCTATGTCATCTGGCATCTGGCCCATGGCTTCAAATATATCTATGGATGATGGCAGGTAAACATCTTTAAAATAACGAACTGTGTCGGCATCTGCTCCTGGATACTCCATCTTGGCTACATCCTCCATCATCTTTGTCTCAAACTCGGTGTGCACAGGGCCAGGCTCAATCATGGACAACCTGTGGGGAGGCAGATGCAGAGGGGCCAATGATGGAGCTTGTACAGTACAAAGCAAAGACAGATGTGAAGGAAGAACAGAGGAAAGAGGGTAATCTACCGGATATTGAACTTCATCAGTTGCACTGCCATACTCTCGCAGAAACCTTCCATGGCAAACTTAGAGGCAGTGTAGACATCATTGAACACCACTCCTAAATCAATAAAATGGAGCGATAAAGGACAGCATCTCTGCATTTTATTATCAAATGTACTCAATTAACAGCAGACCTGCATCAAACATCAGTTTCTCATTAAGGCCTAAAATACTCAGGTTAAATTCCAGACAGAGTATGTAAGCCAGTTTAGCCAACTTGCATGCGATTAATAACTTGTCTCGTCATTCTTTAGCTTGTTCTGGTAAACCCCACCAATCTGGCACTTCAAACAAGTTACAACAAATGCTAAAAATGATTTGCAACCCAAGTCAGATCAGCAGACTTTTGCTAAGCAGACAGCTAATAAACAGAATCAAGTAAAGTCTTTAAATACAAAAATATGAAATTGGAAAACAAGATAAAAACATTAGTCAATCTTGTAACTTGCAGACATTTACTATTCAATTCTCATGCTTTTCAACTAAGCCTTAGTCTTGCTAAATACTATGTCATGAGACATGAGTTATATCAATAGTATTGCGAGTATGATTTGTCTGATGATTTATTAAAGTGGTGTCTGCCTGCAAAGACTTAAAGCATGTATTTTTGTAAGTATCTTTTCCTGTGTTCAAGGATCAGACTTAACTGGATTGCAAGTTGTTTTTTTTGTTTTTTCATTATTAAACATACACAAAACGTACCCTGAAGGCCCATGACACTGCTCATGACCACGATGTGTCCTGAACGCCTCTTCTTCATGTCTGGCATCACTTCTTTAATCATGCGAACAACACCAAAGAAGTTGGTCTCAAATACTCTTTTCATCTCCTCGATGCTGATGCTCTCCACAGGTCCCAGCAGGCCCACACCGGCGTTGTTGACTGACAGGAAACACACAAGACGAGTTCACAAAGTGCTTGGCCCTCCAACATTGCAATTATCAAAAACAGTTGAGATATTGTTGACTTAATATGACCTGATATCTGTATTGTTTGCATTGTTAATTTGGCCTTTCTGAAAGAATAGATCCCTCATTGATAGATGACAGATGGTATTTCCTAATATTGCCACCAGATGTCAGTGTGTGACAACAACAGAGAGGTGTGATGTAACACCAGTCCATGTTAAAGGGCCTCTGGGTCTTGAGTAATGAGTTGAAGGGGAATGAAATGTTGGATTTAGATTAAGATTGAGTCAGGTTTATAAATAGAATATTTATCCAGACTAAAGGTTTAAACCCAAGACCTGTCAAGAGTTGTTAATTTAGCAACACACAATGGACCAAATTGCCATAAAATGACTTCCAGGTTTTTACACAGTGTCAGCTATATTTCACACACACACACACACACACACACACACACACACACACACACACACACACACACACACACACACACACACACACACACACACACACACACACACACACACACACACACACACACACACACACACACACACACACACACACACACACACACAGACAGACAGACAGACAGACAGACAGACAGACAGACAGACAGACAGATAGACAGACACACACACACACACACACACACACTAACACACACACACACACACACACACACACACACACACACACACACACACACACACACACACAGACAGACAGACAGACAGACAGACAGACAGACAGACAGACAGACAGACAGACAGATAGACAGACACACACACACACACACACACACACTAACACACACACACACACACACACACACACACACACACACACACACACACACACACACACACACACACACACACACACACTCAGGATATCAGCATGGCGGTCATATCTGTTTTGGTGCAGAATCTATCTGCCCACTGGAATTTCAAGACTCTCCCAATCTCCTCCCCCCACCTACTCTTTATGTCAACTGCAAAACCAAGCAGGACAGCACTACAAGAGACTGAGTGCCGTTGTCCTAAAGTTGAGATATTAGAACAGTAATAACGCTGTACTGTGACAGTTTGCTTTTCCACTTGACAAGCCTGTTAGAGATTTAGTGTTATTGCGTGATACGACATGACTGTTTGTGTTGAAAACGGGCTACTATTGCAGGAAAGTTGAAGGTTTACGTTCTTTTCATTTGGTAATCATTCCTACACACATAAGAAACTGAAGGTCATATAGTACATTGAGATTACATACTTAAATTATCAACTGTTCTAAGATAGATCACAGAAACAAAACACACATATGTTTATCCTCATACAGGGGATGCATCAAGTGTAATCCAAAGCTAGGGAAAGAGTCAAATGGCATGTGTTGTCCCACTCACTCAGGATATCAATATGGCGGTCCTTGACATTGATGATGCACTGCTTGACTGACTCGTCACTGCACACGTCCAGCGGAAGCAACATCAAGGTCTTGCCATATGCATCTCCTGCCGCCTCCACTAGCTTGTCCTTCTTCTTCAGGTCACGCATGGTGGCAATGACTGATAGGGATAGACAGAGGAGTGCAAAATATTGTTTTACTTGCATGATGTGGCTTCAAACTTTACAAAAATAGTCTTTTTGATGTCAGAAAATGGTTCTTTGAGATCATACAGTAACACAACTTGGAACCACAAAGAAATGCTTAAGAGTGCATGGAGCATTCCAAATAATCAGTATTAAGAACATTTTTTAGTCTACGAGAGCTTCAACAATTCATCAACTAATTGATCAGTCAGTCGACAGAAAAATAACCACCAACTATTTTAATGACATATTATTAGCCATTTTCCATGCAAAAAAGGCAGAAAATGCTGTGTTCCACCTCTCAAATATAGACATTCCCCCTTTTTCTGCTTTGTATTACATTCAACTGAACATCTTTTGGTTTTAGAGTTTAGGTTGGACCAAACAAGACATTTATAGACATCATCTACAGGGATGGGCATTTTTGATTATTTTCTGACATTTCATAGACCAAAAGAGAGTGAGTTAATCTAGAAAAGAATCAGCAGATTGATTGATAATACAAACAACCATGAGTTGTGGCCCTAAAGTCCCTTTTTGTCCTAAAAAATCATTGAGAAAATCATGATTAATTACAGTATATCCTTAGTTAAAAGAGAAGAAAACAACCTTTGACCCACTGTCTCACTTACATGACATACAGCACTGTGAAACCTCTGATCTGTGAGGCCACCACTAAATGTCTTCCTTAACACACACACACACGCACACACGCACACACGCACACACGCACACACACACACACACACACACACACACACACACACACACACACACACACACACACACACACACACACACACACACACACACACACACACACACACACACACACACAGTTGTGACAGAGTCAGTCGTGCAGGTCAGAGTTCCTTGCGATGGACACGCCTGTCAGTTTACAGGCCACAGAATTGATTTGCTAAGAACTTTACACGCTGGGCAACATTAACCTACATACAGCACAGGAATCTATTGTGACCAGTGACAGCAGCTATCAGCACACTGTCGACTTGGCTTTCATGGCTTCCTCCATGTTGTGTGTTACACTAACACTTTGCAGAATGATGTTATCTAGCAGAAAAATGAGAAACAGTGCTGTTGCACAATGGCAATCAGTGGGAGTAAACAAGCTCTTCTCCACACATTAATCTGAATCTACCTGTTGGCCTTGACAGATAAAGGCAAACCCTCACCTGATTCTTGTCTGGACAGAGACAGGATTGGTTGAGTAAGATTAAAATACAAATTGCTGTGCTGTAGAGGTTCTTTATGTTACATGTCATCATGTATAGTAATAAAACTAAGCCATTTCTTTTAGAATATTGCTGTGTAACTTGGTTTGCAAGTAGTCGAATACACACTCTCTATTAATGACGTCTCATGAAGTCTAATTAAGTCTAATCTTATGATCTGAGAACTGTGTGTGTCTAAGAAACAACAAAGAGATTTACGTATTGGTAGAGAAGTGAACAAGAGAACCATTGTTCCTCTGGCTCCTGCAGGAATTACTCTTGGGCTGCTTAAACATTCTTGAAAGAACCACATTGCATTGCACACTCTTTTTTTTTGGGGGGGGGGGTTCTTCGAATTTGGTGCATGTTACTGCAGCTAATTATTACTTTATGCACAATGCAATATTTAATCTCTGTTGGATTTCCTAAAGACCCTGGTAAAAGGACAGTTCCCTTGCTCAAGGGTGGCCTTATTGAAAGCGGGTCACATTGGTGAAAAACGTGAAAAACAGTCTGTTATGGTAGCAGTTAATCACTTTTGTTTTGCTCATCTTTTTCACAGTAATACATCCCATCTGATGATCCTGATGGCCCCCCAAAGAAAACTTTCACTAACACTTGCACAGTGACAACTTGGTTAAAATGACTTTAATTAGATACTGTATAAGATGACTGCTGAAATCATGACTGTAGGCTGAGCCAATTACGTCTGTCTGCATAAAGTCACAGCTAACAAAAGGGGGGGTCTTAAAGGCAAACTCTTACCAAGGGGGAGGGGGAGGGGGCGGCGCGGGGGGGCAGGAAGGTAGTCTAATTTAATTCTGTCTGAGGCTCCGTGACACGGAAAGGTTTTGGATCTCCAATTCCTACAGTGGCGTGGCTGGGAAACAGGAGAGGAGACGCGCACACTGACAATGTCAAAGTGGGACACCCCAACTCCACTGTGCACCAATGAAGTCTTCAAACAAGGCCCTTGCTTTAGAGTGAACCCTCGCTTGTACAGGTCTCAAACTTTGTCCCCCTTTCAACACTCGCTCCAGTGAGGGGACTAAAGGCACATTAGACACGGCACTAAACCGGAGCAGGCGGTCTACAATTCACTGCGATAAAAGGGGGCTTTGTGCCGGAGAAGTCACTTGAAAGAGAACTGACAAGACTCCTTTTATGATTCCGCATGGAAAGCGGCATCCTTGCAGAGCCCTACCCTGGAAACTGCGCTTTCAGATGATAATTGTTGAACCACAGGGGCGACTGAATCCCAGTCCTTACAAAAGGATATGGATCCGATATCACTAGGGTTAGCTATCTCAGTGGACACTACACCAATTCACTTATTTGCGTTAAGAGTGAGAGTTGCGCATGAAACTCAACCGAACTTTGTGCGTAAAGGAGGGTTGGTGCAGAGGGGGAAGTAAACACGGAATAGGATTTCAAGCGAACCACACTTTTTTTAGGCATGCTACAAATAGGTCCGATCAAAGAAACAATGTAGAAGAAAGCGCATTTACCATGGTAACGCTTCTTTTCATCTTTGGCCAGCGTGACGGCGATTCGTAACCCGATGCCGGAGGAGCAGCCGGTGATCAGCACAACTTTCTGCCCACTGTTCGCCATGATTTGTCCGAGTAGGAGCTGTGTTTTTCAGCGGTCCTCCGCTCTGGATGGTCGCTGCCGAGGGAGCTACCGATCACCGGACTTTAAAAAAATAAAGCGGATCATGCAGCCACCGCAGCCATGTGAGCTTCTAATTCAGTCACATGTTCGATAAAATCAGTAACCAAAAAAAAGACGTGGCAACGCAAACACCCCTTGCAGACAGGGTTTTAAATCTTGATAGGTGCCGCCTGCCTCGAAAATGAAGTTAAATCCTTTAAAATGTGTGTGGCCGTGCTTGCGCGCACGTGCGTGTTGTAGAGGGGGAAGTGCTTATTTGATTTCTGAGCTGGTGACCCCCACAACAAATAACTCATGCATACAGTCAGAGCAGTTGTGTTCGTACTTGATTGTATTTCTGCTTCACTACTACTACTATATTTAATGGTTTATAGCCAACAAACTTTTTATTTATTTTTTATTTTTTTTAAACTTTTATTGAATCTTTTATAATTAAATTAGATGAAATCAAACCTGCTAATTACAATTTAACACAATATTTTAAATGCGATATTGAAGATTTAGGCTGTGTATAATTTCACAACAAATACAATTAATATTATTATTATTATTATTGTTAATGTTATTATTATTGTGCCCTGTGCTGTTGTCCACGTTATACTTGAACACAGATCTTGTTGTTCGGCTGTAGATGATTTATTAGTTAAACTAGTCTATCTCATGGAAAGTTATGTTTATAGTAACCTAATGCGCTGCATTGCACTGCCATCTGGTGGTAAGGAAACGAGCAGCACACTTAAGAAGCACTCGTGCTTTCTGAATTCATAATACCTCATCAAAAAGTAATGCTAATTTCATCACTGTAATCCATTTGTTGACTAAATATGATGAGTTTATATTACAATGGTCAGCTTGGTTATCAGCTGTCTCAGTTTGGTTTGACAATGATGCCATCAGTGAGGCTCTGTGATGGTGACTCCTATTCTTGATGGATGTTGTTAGGAGTCAAAGTTCCTCTGATAAGATCTCAAACCAGACTTGTTTTTTCCCCCTTTCCTCTGATGAACGGCCATAGTGCAAAAGTCAGTCTGCCATGTTTGGGCCTGTTGCTAGATGTGATGCAACCACATGCAAACTGCAGGGATGAGTGGATGGTCCAAAGAGCAATCAGGAGTGATTAGTGAGTGAGTGATTTGTTTATGCTTCTATTTTTTAATGGCCTTGCCAACTTTACATGATGGACATTTCAAACACAAGTGCTGCTTCCCACATTTCAAAAAATAATAAGTATAAACACTTACAACTTTAAAGTATGTTGCATGTAATGCATTTATAATAGATTGTAATAATTAAGACATTCTGTTTTTAAGAACTGGATTAAACTGGGATTATTATGATTCTTCTCAGGAGGATAACACATAATATAATAGGCTAAATCATCTAATATATGTGGCTCCACACAGGTGAAATGAGTTTGGGTCTAATCTCTTTCATTTCTGCCTTTTAAAACATATTGCCAGCACACAATGATGACTATAGGTCCCCCTGTTTTAATCCTCCCCCCTGGTTAACCCCTTTAACCTCATTTCTATTTTAACATGTTAACGCAGTGTGAAGCAATAAGGTCACTATGAAGACAAGACAAGAGATTAGGTGAAAGCAGAGGACACTCGCTCACTCACAGAGACCAGCAGAGGGGACAGTGGGAGAGGACAGGGAGTTCTCTAGTTTATTTCCTTTGAGGGTAAACTGAGGTTACTACATCCATCGTCAAGAGCAGCTATTCATTTCCGCCACAACTTTGAAGGGATTCTCCCAAAGGGAAGACATATTTTAACAATGAGTGGAGTCCTGGCCTGATCCATTAAGGGTCAGCCAGTAACCAGCAGACGCATGGTGCTAAGACAGGTTTAGGCTTGCCGTGAAAAAAATCAACCTCAGGCATGTTCTTGCGTATATAACTCAACATATAAGAATACATAATGAAAGAATCTTCATTCGTCACTGCTTGTGACAAACTGTCTGTTATGCTGACAACAGAGAGTAGACTGTCAGCTTACATAGAATTCAGACCCAATTTCCTCTTGCTGTCTCCCAAAGTCGATGTCCGCTTATTGAGAACATCCCTAAGCTATGACCCATTTCTCTCACCAGAAAGCAGAAGTTCCCAATGAGACAATAAAAGTATAATTTGCATTGTCAGATAATGCAGCTTTAAATCCAAGCTGGCAGTGTGTAAAACAAAATGCACTGCAGTGACATTTGGTTTATATATTAATGCGGCTTCAGATTTTAGGCATTTGGCTGACAATCTTAGAACAACCTACAACTGAATATAAATGCAAAACCGATGGAATAGCAATAGAATAGCAACAAATAATAGCCCATTTTAGCCTGTTCACTTTTAAAGTGAGTACAAAAATCCACTTTTGCACTTTTAGAACAGATAAGTAGGTGGTGATCTGAGCAAATGTAATGAACAGGAACAGAGACAGAAAATGACCATGAATGTTTGACCCAGACCGAACCCACCAACACTGAACCAGTAATTAAAAAACAACAAAACTACCCTAAGGCTATTTTGCTTCAAAATCATTAAATCAGTTAAAACCGGTGCTAAAAGGGCCGAAGTGAGCCACTGAAGTGAGGTCAGGGCTCTTTCTGGCATGCTTTCTCTTGTGCCTCCAGAGAAAGTGGACAGGTGTGGATGGAGATGAGGAAGAACCAATGGCGTCTACCAGCCTCCAAGCTATTGCTGTGGAATTCTGAGGCACTAAGACACAGAATGAGTGAGGAAAGAGACAAAGAGGAGGGGATAACACCAGCCCATACATGCTTTTCCACGTGCTTTCTCTGCTTTCAATGTCTTGTTGTAAACCCTCCTCCCTTTTTCACCTCAAACCTTCCCATCTCCACTTTCTCTACTGCACCTCTGTACCTAAAGTATAGAAATCATTTTTTCCTAACATCTGTCGGCAGAGTTTTCACCTGTTCCCTCTGACACCTCTGAGCCTATTCCAGCTGTGCCCTGAGCCCAAATCATCCATCTGTGACCTCTTTATCGAAGTCCAAGTCATAGAAAAGGACAACCTCATCTCTTCTTACCCTACTTTTATGGCTTAATAGTCAATTTCCTGTGGACAGGCTTTAAGGATACATGAGCAGATGCTCCTGGAACTTCCACTGGTCTCCCAGCTGACTTTATAAATCCAAAGTCTGTCTTCATCAAAATTAAAGGACTGTGTGATTAGATAGTGATGTTGTTCTATCAGTGTGCATGAACTGTGTGTGCATTTGTTTAATAAAAATGAATAAACTGCATTTGAAATATTTTTTATACTCATATAACACACATTTTTATGCATGGTTATTATTATTTTACAAATAATTACTACGGTAGTATTCCTCATCATATAGCAAGTACATTACCCTGACTCTTCCTGGTTTTGGCTTTGCGGCCGCAGTCGCATTGAATAAGAGACATAATCCAGCTGATGCTACTGGAAGGATAAGGGACTCTGGCTGTGTGAAATGGCCTAGAGGACTGGAATGTTTGCCACGGGTCAGGAGTGGCGCTTTCTGCTCTTTTGTGTGCAGTCTGCAGAGGAGGTGTGGAATGCAAACTTCATGAGAATAAAAGGGACGAAAGGGAAAGAGTAGCTGGGGGTCGGTGGGTGGGAGGAAGACTTAAAAACAGGAAAAGAATGGGTGCAAAGACTTAGAAAGGAGTGAGCTGGGAAAGAGTTTTCTGCGGCAGACATAGATCACAGTTAATTGAGAGAGAGAGAGAGAGAGTGATAAAAGAGGTGCCCACAAGCTACACCAAAAGAGGAGAGTTAAAACAGTTGCAGCAGCTGCTGACCACACACAATGGACACTCCACAGAGAGGGACACTCTGAAGATCATAATGTGGTATTTCTGAGCACCAGTTAGCATTCTTAGAAACATTCATAGAGGTACAGCTCATCATAATACATCATGTGTACAGTCTCTTGATACGCATTACTCAAACAGTGAAATTTAGATCAGACTCAACAATGTTATAGTTGAAGTATTAGGGCTAAGATTTTGAGGTACAAAACTCATCATCATCAAAATGAGCAAGAAAACTGGTGTTATCGGGACTGGTGGAACTGAAATGTAAATGTCTTCCACACAGAAGGAAAGGTCAAAGAAATGTGTGTGTAAGTCATATTTGGCATCAGCCAAATACCAGCCAATACCAGTTTTGAACCTAATTGCTGTTTAAAGATCAAAACAAAATCATGGTGTTTTGTGCAGTAAACTAACAGTGAAGAGGAGGAGGGTACACTGTAGAGTGTGGTTGCTGGTTGAGTTTATTTAGTCTGTTTGTTTGAGCAATTAATTTAACAGACATGGTCCTTTGATGTTAATTAGTTTAGTCTCCCGTCATCTCTCAATATTATAATTATCACCAGACTGGCAGTTCCCCTTAGTGGCAAAAGGGAAAATTTCCACACACTTTCTCGCGGTCACATCCCTGGTTTGGCAACTCAACAGCAGGGTTAAGCAATTGACTAAATGGAGTAATATGTCTGAAAACACAGCTCGACATCCAATCCCCACTGCTCTTTTTCAAAATTCCAAATACCATCATTGGTTGAGGGAGGTACAGTGGTGATTAAATACCAAGCTGCCAATCTTATCCTGTCTGATGTGCTCACTCTGCCCCCTTGTACCGCAGGCAGGTAAAACCAGCTGTAAGCTCTTATGTAAGAACACATGCTTTCTGATATATTGAGATACTATCATCATCAGTCAGTCAGTCAGTCATTCAGTCAGTCAGTCAATGGGTGGCACAATCACATTTCTCTTGAGGTGCTTTCATAAATCAAGGGTTTTACCAGCCTCTGACAGATTAACCTACATGCCCCCCACAAGCAAAATGTGCATTTGTTCAGAGCCTGTGTTTTATCGCCTTTATACTTGTATTCGTGATCAGTTAAGGCTGTCAGAGTTTTTTCTTGTTTTGAAGTCACTGACGAATCCCACGTTTCACACAATTCGACATAAAAACATATATTTCACCACTGGTACTGAGAACACATAGATTTTCTTCCCTGTGATATGTATTGCATACAGATGTTGGCTGTTTCCATGTGCAGAAGAAAATAAATGTAGTTGTTACCCGAGGCTCATTCATAATCCTGCTATAAATGGTGAAATTAAGTGCAAGTAAGAAGAACAGCAACTCGCCTGGGTGAAAGTCCTGTGTTAGGGGACCCTTCCACCTCCCCAACCTACCTAGTTAAGTGGAGATTTGCTGTCTTATACTACGTCTCCTTCTTATAATACGTGGAATCCACATAAAATAAATATGTGGAAAATGCTCAAATTACTGCACATTACTTTCCATTGTTATATGTATGAAAAAAAACATAAAGCATGTAAACGTTGTAGTTGAAACCCAAAAGATTATGAACCTATATGAGCATATGTCCCCTTTAAATACTCATTATATCACAATGACAGAAAGCAATAACTGTTTATCACACAATGCAACTACATCACAAGCCCATTAGGGAGCAATGGTGTAAGATTTGAAATGATTTCTATGGTTATGTCATAATGACTTCACAGGAAAAGGGTATGTTTAAACATACATAAATCAATTTAGGCAAGCTGGAAGAGTCAGCTGCCTCTTCCTTTGCAGTTTTGCATGCATATTTTTCTTGACAGTTGGCCTGTTGTCCTGTTCTGGCATGTTCTTTGACACAAGAAGTAGACCGGAGGCAGACTCAAGTGAAGGGTCTCTAATCCTAAACGCTCATCAGCTCCGCTTGAGGATTAATACGGTTTCACTTTATCTCAGAGGGCCTAGAATGTGGCAATGACAGATTACCTCACTTCACCTTCCACCCTCTCAGTGATTTAATGATAACAAAAGTGCACCATCATTTATCAGCACAGAATGACCTGTAGAGGGAGAGAGAGATACTTCCAATTTGTAACACCATACCACATGTGTGGGCTAAACGTCAAACTTTGATACTGGAGGCATAATTTATGTAATTATATTACTAAAATAGGGGGAAATGCAGAGACACATCCTCAAGCTTTTTTTCCTTTTACAAAAATCTGTGATAGATTCATCTCCTGCCAAACTTCATCCGTAAATACATGTCAAAACACATATGGAGTATACTTCAGTATCTGAGTTTACACCTGATTTGTAAGTGTGTAGCTACAAAAGACAGTTGCTCACTCGGTTTCTGCCGATTCCTAATCAGGATAAAGAAATCACAGCATGAACAGACTTCATTTGCCATGTTGAGCACCGTTAAGCAGCATTTATGTGTTTACATCAACTTGAAAAAGGATCATCTGTTTACCTTACATTTATCATCGTCAGTCTGATTTATGAAACCCTCTTGGTTAATGAAAGTTGACAAACTACTGGCATGAGACAAATGGATCGACTCTGATTTTAATTGGAATTTTCCTGCATGTTACGGTCACGTCATGTGTATTAATTTATGTGTATGTTCAGCTCAATCAATGCCAGTCATGTGGAAAGCCGAAGTCTGGAGGAAGTTAATGTCAGGTTTACTTCTTGATTTAGAAAAATGTACATTAGGAAGTTTTTTGTTGTTTTATTGTTTGTTTTAAAGAAGGATTATCTGTAAATCGTCCCATAGTTGGACAAAGGTACACAGCACATGCTCTGGAAATATTTCTCACCCAAAGCTCAGACTACCCACTGGACTCTTAGTAACTATCTGCTAAAAGCTGTTAGGAATGTGGCCCTGACTCAGGCAGGCTAAGCTGGTACTGAGAAGGGAGACGGTGGGAGGTCAGGGGGTCCGTTGTTTATCTACCAGATCAACCACAATCTGCCCAGTTATCTGGGTGCTTCTCCTTCTATCTCTCACTCCCCTGGCTTTTTATGCTCTTTCTAATCACCCCTTCAACTTGTGCTCTGACAATTTACTGTCTGAAGATTATCTTTCATTTTCCTAGAGGGTCCCAATATTTTTAGATGTTACTGAAGCAAATTATTTATTCACCATGAAGAAGCATGATATGTTTTGGATTTACATAATAACTGATGGCAATGATGTTTAATAATTTGCAGCTAAGTAAGTAGAGTTTGTCTGGGAATAATATGGAACAGCATCTTTGGATAAAAGAGAGAATTGTTATACAGACTCTAAAATGGGTGTGTTTCTTCTTCTCTCTGTGGTTTGAGAATCTTCTGCCTTGAGAAATTATGGTTTGGCTTCCTATTTTCTCAATGTTCTCTAGGATTTAGAGTAACTCCCAGTTACTTTACAAAGGCCTGTTGTAGCTTGGACTGTAGATGTTATCTTTGGTAATTTTCCAATTAGACAAGGTCTTCAAAAGTCTTATCTAAGAGCATGTCTCAACTGAATACCACAGACTTCCTAGAATAATTAGGCTTCTGGCAGGCTGTACAGGTAATCAACACTGTTAAGGCTTACGTTTTGGCAGATGATGGAGCAGATGATGGGACAGATGTCCCCGGCAGTATTAGAAGGTATGGTAACTTGTCAATTAAAACCAATACATTTAGCTCATTCCTGTCAGTAGTGCCCCCATTAATGGATATAACTAACTCCCATGTCCATTCAAATGGAGAAACACTGACACAATCACAACATGGGTGGTTTCAGTTCTGTGAAAAATGTCTGGTGGATTTTGCCAACATTAAAGAGCTACATAAGATGGGATGACCATTCACATTAGGGGGTGTACAATAACACAGCTTATTATTTTAAATAATGTGTTTTATCCAGGTGTGCCCGCCCCTGAACTAGCAGTCCACGACCTATAACCTGAGGTGATTCAGCCTCCAGCCTGCTGTGGTAAGGCTCCAGCCTGAACAAGCATTGCAGAAATGCTGTAGCAAAGCTGGGCTGAGAATAAACTGATGGTGGAGATAACCTGCACTGGTCTGCAAAATGCTGACTCCATGAACTGACCTGGGGTTGTTGTTGAAATGTTGAGATGCATTCAGCTAGTACTGTGAGTGAAGTTCAAAGCTTGGATACATCCTCCAGCTACAAATGATTTAGTGGCCAAAACCTCTGATCTTCAGTGTGAGGTGGGGATTAATGAAATACCTGAACATTTTGCATCATCCTCATATAGCCTAATGATGTCACTGTATTCAAATATTTGCATAAATGAGAAACTTTTCATGCAAAAAAGGCAGAAAAGGCTGTTTTTCAGCCTCTCAAATAGGAAGATGTTCTGTTTGTCTCTGTTCTATATAATATTAAACTAATTATATTTGGGTTTTGGACTGACAGAACAAGTTATTTAAAGACATACTTTTGGGCTTTGAGAAACTGGGATGGACATTTTTCATTATATTTGACATTTTATCGCCCAATCGATTAATCGAGAAAATACTCTGCAAATAAATCGAAAATGAAAATAATAGTTAGTTGCATCCCTGAGCTACTCTGGGATCATATATTATAGCCTATCCTTCATTCAGGTGCCCCCTGTTGTAGTCTGTGTAGATAATAAAGCCTGCGGCTATCTTCAAAAATCATCTGTCGAGGTTGTGCCCTACATCACTTCTGTAGGTAATGACCGCCTTTAGGAAGATAGACCTCACAAATGATCGCTAGTAATAAACATGATTTAGGATGAAGTTTTCTGCCGTCCTCTATGGGAGGGAAGAGGCGGAGGAGGAGGAGAGCGGAGGGAGGGAGTGATGGCGAGAGGGAGAAATTGAATGAGAGGGGGCAGAGCGAAACTGACGGGAGTCACCACAACAAAACTTCTCCAACAATCAAGCAAGTGGAACTACAGACTGGCTTGTCTCCCTTTCTCCCCGCATGGCTGCTGATTCCCTGCAAAAATAACTTCAGTGTAAAGTTTCTGGTGGCGGAGGCAGAGGGGGGTATCCGCTTGGAAAGATGGATCGTTTAATAAGGACCAGGTCGCGCAGGAGAATACCGCTTTTTGTTTTTATCCTGCTTCACGTAGCGACGACACAAGCCGGTAAAGTATCTAGTTGAACATGAATGACACACTGTCCTCTGTTAAGTTCCTGTGACTTTTTTCAGCAGCCTTCATTCATCACTTGATCCCCAGCCAACAAAGCTATTGGCGCAAAATATTTCCTGTTAAAGGTTCACTGTGGATCCTTCAGAACCGTGCAAATGCAATAAATTGCGCAAACGTTATTTTTGTTAGTGCACACATATAAAATATGTACGTTGGACTCATTCATCGTTTCCCGTTTCAGCTTGCATTTAATTTGAACAAGATTTTGAATTTCAGTGCCCTGCGTCAGGTGAGCTGTAAGACTTGCAGAGACCTCAGGAGATGTATGATGTCATGTTCGAGTTTGCTTGTGACCAGCGTCGGTTTACTGTGAAAAGGTTTAACGTTGGCTTGAGAAAGAGGTGAATGGCTGAACACTGACCGAACAGAGTAGATTAAAATTCCTGTCATGGATCTGTTTAATGTGCCCTCTGCTCACATAGGTCTTAAGTGAAGGCGCTTAGCACTAACACTCTTACTGGCCAAGTTATGATGTTTCTGTCACTCTTAAATATTTTACATGTTTTAATGCAGGCTACTACCTCAGGTCATATTTACACACACTTATAGGGGAACACCACCTATATTAAGAATCCCAGTATGTTATTTTCATGGCCTAGGAGAGTTCAATCAATATTTGTGAACAAATCAGAGCCGCAAATCAGAGCAGCAAGTCTCAAACTTGTGCTGCCATCAAGTATAAAGTTGATGACATGATTTTGTGGACTGCTTCCTTTTTTTCCAACCCAAATTAACTTTATTCTGTTGAAACAAAAAATGTACCCTTATACTGCGACTCTCAGGTGCTCTCAGTGTCATCTATAACAACAACTTTCCCATTTCATCATCAGTGGGGCAATTCCACACTTTTTATACTTGATGACATCACAAACTGTGTGTTTTAGCACTCTAGTTTTTTTCGATTTGGGAGATAGTTGTATATGTTTACCAAGATTTTTGGAGCGTCTTATACTGTATGATTCTTGAAAATGGGCGTAGCCTCCCTTTAAGGCGCACTATGTCTTGTAGCTTCTTTTTTTCAATAATCCACCTGTAAGAAGAGGGCCTGGTTCCAAACAGCTGTGTCTCTCTGGTGTTCCAATTTGTTGTACTTTCAGGCTTGTTCAGCAAATGCTGCACCCATTTTAAGACTTCCTTGTTCTTAAGATAGCCAGTAACAACCAGCTTGTGCATACATACTGTATATCATTTGGCCCAGTGCTATCTGTCACCCACACAGACCTCCGTGCCCTGTTGCCATATCCTGAGTATCCTCAACTGGCAGCAGACTATTTCCTTGCAGGTGCTGCGGTTTAGAGACTCCCTGATGGAGCGACATGCCTCAACAGAAGGAGTTAACCCTGTGGTCACCAGAAGTGCTTAAAGAGATCTCATTCTCGTGGCCTTCAACATGCACCCACTTTCTGGCTGGCAGGATTTGTAGGAATTCATTAGCTGACATGAAGCAATGGCAGGAGGAAGTGAGCCAACTGACAGAATCATATTCAAGTGACACAGCGGCTGTGGTGTCCACTGCTCTCTAATGAGGGCCTGTGAAGTGAGAGGCTGAAATGATTTTAAAGTGCAATGGACATATGGTGCTGCTGATATGGCGGCCTTAGTGCATTTGGTTGTTAATGCGTATGTGTCTGTGAGTCTGTGCATGTGTGTATTACAGTGCCAGAATGTTTTCCCATATGCTTTCTGTGTGTGTTTAAGAGAGATGAGAGAACACTTTGTAGTCATGTTTGCTGACAGGAAGTGAGAGATTCTTGCACACGTCCAAATCATCTGTTCTTTTCTTTGCCTCAACAGTTTTGTTCAGTTGTTCCTTTCCTTCTTTTTCTGTTCCTGTGAATATGGAGTGTTTGTTTTTCTTTCATGTGCCCTATCTCTTCTTTCACATCGTTCTCCTCTTGCTTATGCCCTGCCTCATCCTTGACTGGTTCTCTGACAGAGGAGAAATCGTGCATACAGCCCCCTTACTGTGTCCTGTTTGATCCAGTCTCCTTGCCAATCCTGCACCACTCCCAAAGGAGGAAGGCAAGCCTTGTTCGCCTTTGATCCAGCAACAAATTAGTGGCAAATGAAAACAAATGAAAAAGGCAGCTCTGAATTTAGCAGGATAGAGAATTAGAAAAGATTAATTTTACGCTTGTAACAGCTCTAGTGTTTTCTTCTTATGTGAGTTTCTGTAATGCAAGTATGAAACATCAGAAGTGTATGGGATGCTGATGTCTGTCCCTAGTTGCTGATGCTGAGTGTCATATCAAACTGTTTCTCAGACATTTTGATGAGGCAAACTGTTTGGAATTCCCCGAAGTCATTAATATGTAGAAATTACGCTTAAACACTTCATGGCGCCGGACCGCAATCTATAGTATTCAACACACATCTGGCTTCCAGAAATTCAGTTAACTCCCTTCCCCTCAGGCTTCTAAGGCTCTGTGTTTCTGATCACTGATGCTTCAAGAAGCTTTCTGTGGGAGTAGTTGGAGATGCTTCCCGTGGAATTGCAATGAGCAGGCAGCTGAGGGGCTGACTTCTTTGTAGTGTCCCCTTACATGTCATCCGCCTCTTTATCCAACTTTATGGGCCTCAGAAAAGTTTTATCATTGTCATCAGTCACATGCACATGCACATTTTAGTAGAGGCCACAGCAGTAAGCTTTCCTTCCAAAGCCATCTGTAGAGTCTTGAAAACAATATGCTGCTACTCTCAGTGACATCGTGACCTGGCTCATATTTCAACTTCTCTGAACCTGCCAAGTGTCACTAAGCTGCAAACACAGAAGCCCTCAACTTGTTGAGAATTTCTTTCAAGTGTCACTCAGAAGCACAAATGAACAGAACTTCTAAAGGAGCATGTGAACCTGTCTTACACACGGTATATGTAGCGATACACTCCATAATAGCTGCCTTAATGTTATGATGTCTGAGAGACTAAATGATGGCTTGGGTTGAAACTTGAATGGGCTTGGTCATGTGTACGCTTGCATGTTTATATCGAGGTAATCCTCTGTGTCTGGGGTATGCATTTACCTGTGAAACTGTCTGTGTTCATTTGTGATTGTATTTGTCATTGTGGTGGTGTGTTATAGTGCATGCTCATGAGGAGATAGTATCTAGTATCTCATCTACAAGGATAAACAGATGAGAAAAGATCCTTCAACATTAGGATATTTTGAACCCTCACCCCACTTCTTAGAGAGTTTAGTGATTAGAAATGGTGTCAGACTGGTCTAAGGACCAATGTTAGGCATGCAGTGGAGATTATGTTAAGGGAGTGGATTTACTTTCATAATAATAATAATAATAATACATTTTATTTGTTGGCGCCTTTCAAGCACCCAAGGTCACCTTACATGTTGAAACAGAAACAAAGCAGACAATAAATACAATATCACATATAATTACATACACATATACAAAGAAAAGAAACAGAGTCGCTAGATAAATAAATAAGAAGGATAAAACGGTTATGGGGGGCAGCGACTCATACAGAGTAGGACAATTTCAAAAGGTGTGTTTTGAGGTGAGACATTAAGGTGTCAGTGGAGTCCAGAGTGCGTATTTGTAGTGGGATGAGTTCCAGAGTCGAGGTGCTGAACAGCTAAAAGCCTGAGCACCCATTGAGGTAAGTGAGAATGAAGGGTTGGAAAGCAAGGCGGCAGATGAGGAACAGAGTGAACA
This sequence comes from Echiichthys vipera, assembly GCF_963691815.1. Taxonomy (NCBI): domain Eukaryota; kingdom Metazoa; phylum Chordata; class Actinopteri; order Perciformes; family Trachinidae; genus Echiichthys; species Echiichthys vipera. Next base: position 15,507,072 of record NC_139842.1, read on the forward strand.
GGGTGGGAAATAAGAATGTAGCATAGTAGAGAGATATAGGGGGTGGGTTATGAAGAGCTTTGAATTTTAGCAGAAGGAGTTTGTAATGTATGCGCTGTTGGACAAAGAACATCCTCCCAAATATAGAAGTACACATGTGTGTTTCTGTGTGTTTGTGTGAAGTATCTTTGCAGTTATGGGCCTTAAGGGGCAGGTGTTTTCTCTGTGGGCCAAGCAGCTTTTGGCTTGCTGGCCCATCATGCTGTGAACAAACATGAACAGAACAAACTGTGGAGATTGAAGAATGCAGTGCTGATGTGAATTGGCAGGAAATGTGTAACCAGATGGCACCCGAATCTTGCAGCTTTAACACCATTAGTAACAACAGGCCATGACCCATATTCAACGAAGCACTCTGAACAAGTTACATTTTTTTTTAATATATAAGACTTTTGGTCATTCACCATATAGTGGTAGTGTTTTAAATGTGTGCATTTCCTTCATGTAGTAAAAAAAGGGGGGAAAAATAGCCTATAAGCGACGTATGTGATTCAAATGTTATCACCGGTGGAAATTAAGTCTCAGTTGTAAATGCGCCCCAGTTTGGAGAAGCAAGCAGGAGTAGCAAACCAGAAGCCAAGTAATGCAGCAGCAAAACGTATTTTAGCCAGCTCAAGAAAGGTCCAATTTTCCCGCTGTACTTTGCCGTCAGACAGCCCTTTTCAGCTGGGAACTGAAGCCATTGTATCAATCTATGCTCTGTTCAAAGCCACCAGACTCCTCCAGTAATTTCACCTCGCAGAACACCTAGTTTGTGTTATTGTGACATTGGTGTTTTAAAGGGTTAGGTCAGAACTATCCCTTAACTTCAAACATAGCCGATCATGTCCAGTTTAGCCTTGTAGTTAGAAGAGTCTGTAGATTCCCCACAGTCTAAATACGGTATATTATGTGAATGTCCGTGCATGGAAAATGGTTACAATCGTTGGTATAACATATGAAACTTGAAAAAAAGACTTGACCATAATTCACTTATGTAGAAGGCTTTGTCGGATCTACAGGAAACAAAGGGTAAATGGCTTTTCTTACAGGATGGTCTCTGTGGTGTCGTTTGTATGTAAATCCAGAACATTTCCTGTTGCTGGTCATCTCAGGTCCAGTCTTCCCTCTCACTGGCCATTCCACTCTGCGGTGCAGTTCAACATAAAAACTCAATAGCCACAGAGTTTCTTACACTGTCCATAACCTGTTTGGATGTCGCTGGTTGTCTTGTGTCTTTTAATGCCCACACAGATTAGATAGCATAATATTATAAATATTAATTATGTGGTATTACAAATAATTTTATATTTCAGGCTACATGCTTAAAATGAATTTAAGACTTAATGTTAGGCACTGTTGGTCGCTTTCATCATCTTAATAATATCCATGACTTCCTAACCCCACAGAATATGTTAAAAGCCATTCCCACCAGTCGTCTACATAACTGCTGACTTGACTTGCTCCTAAACTCTCAGCGATAACTCAAAGCAGACCCAACCACAAAGCACATTCAGAGCGATAACTATCACTGCCTCTCAGTTTGCATACCTCCAGCCCAACAAATGTCTCCATGTTACAATAAATTTACCTTTCTAACACACTCTTCTTTGTTTTAATGAGCCCTGTTTACAAGGAAAAGAGCAAAGTGTTTGACAGATAAAATAATGCAGTGATTCAGAGAGGATTTTTTGACTAGGGCAGAGGTCCCAAAGGGCTGTTTTTCCCCCTCTGTGGGCGTTATAATTGAGGTACATATAAACAGTGTGTGCAGTCAGTGTATTAAATCGTATTTGGCTGTTCATGTGTTTACATTTTCATCTGTTCAGAGCGTGTATTAGCTCTCCTCACTCATCGTGTTCTTGTCGACACACGGCAGTGACCCAGACAAAAGGTCACACCCACTGCTAATTAGATTAACGCTGTTCTTCATAGAGCCCGGGAGAAACTGTCTGGATTTATTCAACATTTTATCTAGATCTTTGTCCTTATTAATCACCATATGTTTTGCAGTTTGCTGCATTTAAAATGTTTTCTGAAAATATGTCCCCCCAATAGTACTTCTTACGGAGAGTGAAATTGCTTTTTCACCACTCATCTCAGGGTGTGGTCCAAGATGCTGTGGGAAATTGCCCAGATTCATTTTGGCTTCAATTCTTGTTAAAATCCCCCAGTTCCCATACACATCGTTTTTGACAGACTAGCATTGTGTGTGTGTGTGTGTGTGTGTGTGTGTGTGTGTGTGTGTGTGTGTGTGTGTGTGTGTGTGTGTGTGTGTGTGTGTGTGTGTGTGTGTGTTTGTGTGAGTGGTATTTTTTCTGGGAGTGTAGGTGGTGTGATTCATAAAGAATGTCTTCAGAGACATTAGCTTTAGAAACACAGAGAAGACATTATGTCCATGTAAGACTGAAATGGTGTGGAGTTGTATGACCGCAGGGCATGGAGAGAATGTGTCACACTGCCAGAGAAGATACACAGATGTAGACTGTTTAGTGCCACTTCCAGGGGGATAGAGCATGATCTGTGAGGTGGAGTGTTCAGCTCTTTTTTTGTCAGAATGACTGTGGACAGCACTGTTGCTGGGTAGACATGGTTGTCTCATAGGGGAAAAAAGCACAAGAAAAGGAAGGCAGGAATTCCAGATGTCTGTGAAATTGCTGGATGTTTAAGCCCCTTCCCATGTACTCTGACCTTTTGGAGTGATTGGAAAACACTCTGAGTCATCAGTCCTTAGAGGTTCTACGATGCTATTTCAAACATGTTGAGCCATATCTTGTTGGGACTGCATGCTGCACAGGCTAACAGAATAACCCCACCGAGTTCTGTCTATCAGTGGCAATCGGTGTTTATGCTCATTTGCTCTTACTGCTTTTCTTTAGAAGTAACATACTTTGACAGGCGAGGTAGGGACATGAATGATTACCACAAAGCCTAATGAGATGAAAGCAAAGCCTGCTCAGGCAGTCAGTTCTGCAGGATAGGTAAAAAGGCTGTAAAAATTGTCAACTTAAGGTGACATAAATGGATCCAAAGTAGAGATGCAACGATCCATTTTTTTCTGATCCAATCTGATACCGATACCCGGGCTGATCCGATCCTACTATTGAATGAATGAAGCGTATACCTTGCCATGTTAGGGAAGGCATCAGGCTTGACATAAACATTTAGCCTTGTTAAATTAACAAATTAACACAGATATAAATGTACCTAATATCATTTGAATTGAAATGACTAGATTAGTCAATAACAGAGTCGATATTCGATCTGGGTATTGTTTGTTTGCTTTTTGTACCAGGCTCTCAACATGTTTGTTTCTGCTCTAAAGTTGAGCCTTTTAACATGCGGATCTGTGGGGATTGACTCACTTTTGAAGCCAGCTCCAAGTGGCCTTTCAAGGAACTGCAGTTGAAATTTCTGCTTTGGCTTACTTTTTCAAGCCTGGGAGTTGCCGCTCAAGTCCAGCACGGGTTTTCCCCACGTTCTTCCAATCAGCTTGCCAAACTAATATTTCATTTTGCACAATTGGGTGTTTGTTGCTGCCAATTATTCCTTGCACGGTTAACTGACAGTTCATTGTGAATGCAATCTCTTTTTTTGGGAGGAATTTCTGCTGCTTGTCTCACATTTCTCCCTTTGGCATTGTTGCACATCTTGACAGTTCTCTGTTGTCTTCAGAGTGTCAGAGGTCATCAGTCTCCTGACAGCCCATAGCTTGAACATGTTTAGAATTGGGCAACGGTTATTTTAAAAAACTACTTGTGGTTGAGTCAAAAATGTACTTTATGTGGTTCATGGGGTGCACTGTCATTTTCATCTTTGACTTGCTTGAAATCAAACATTTATGCTGAAAAGTTAATTTTGTTAGTTTGTTTCAAGACCATTTTGCCAGGTGCTGTTTTGGATGAGCTGACATAAACCCAAGAGTCTTGTTTAATTAGACTCATGTTGCTTCAATTTAGAACATTATTCAGAACATTGCCTTACGACCTCTCTTCCCAGAGAGTGAGAGAGCGAGAGAGAGCGAGAGAGCGAGAGAGAGAGAGAGAGAGAGAGAGAGAGAGGACTCTGAACTATGACTAAAATACAAACTTTAAACTTTGCTAACCAAAAGGAAATTGATTTTCAGTCAAGGCCATAACATAGGACAAGCGCAGATAAAGACAGAGGCCCTTCTAATTCAAATTCAATTAAATAATACACAAGGATTAGGACTCAGGCATGATGTACAGTTCAAAGTAACTGTTGTGAATGAAAAAGTGCTTTAACAGCAATGCAGATGCTTACATATTTAAGCTTTTACATACAAAAAAAAAGCACTCAAGCGTAGCATGTCTTGTTTTTTTTTGCTTCTAAAGTGGTAGCCTGATCAGAGCATGGAGTTTGTTGATACCAAAACATTCACTTTACTGGTCAACTTTACCAATATTGTTAAGTTATTTTTATTTTTTGATGCAACTATATCAGGCCAAAAGAAATTGCTTGATGTGAATATGAAATCAAAAACAATGCCAGTGTCCTTATTCCTGCTCTAAGTGTGGTTGACTGGGCTGTGACCTTTTAAAGTCAATAGATACCTTATTCCTTGACATTTAGGTCTTGGTTCACTGTCATGATGACTAGAGTGGATTTGAAAATGATCCTCAATGACTGTGTGTGGATGAACATTTACTTGTGCGGGAGGTTTCTGTTGTTAGAAGTCACCAAATTGTTATTATTTGATTTACACTGCATGTTTATGACTATATAAATTCAAAACCTGAGCCCTAAGGTTTTAAATACCTTTAGATCTGGACCTAATGCTTTCCATTGTTGGAGCCTGGCTGTAATTCACAGCTTAACCTATTTACGGCCCTGTTGCCAGAGAAGGGGACAGAGAGGGCGAGCTCTCAAAGCTGCTTGGAATAAACGACCTCTGCTATGCAAATAAATCATGCCATAAAACGTATATAATGTGGTGTTTTCCTGCAAGCAATGTCGGAGCAACAGTAAACTCTTCTTACGTGTTTAATTAACAAGGAGAATAAAAGGCGAGCTCTGTATGAGCGGCAGCATCCACAGGAGGCAATTTGGGTTTAGGATCCTCATTTGAGATGCCTGGAATGCTAAGTGCTGAGTTGCCCTGAACAGGCTCTCTCTAGCAGCTGGTGGGAGACTGGCTACACACAAAAATCTGATCCTGGCTAATGCTCATGGTAACACTTTATCAACAGAACATCTGATAACATGACCAGCGGACTGCAGCCCAGGCTCAGTGTAATCAGACAGCTACATATTTACATGCACTTTGGGAAAATACCTGAAACAAGGGGAATTGCACGGGGAACAAATGCAACAATCTTACCCCCAATGGCATAACTGTTTCTATTTTCAGGAAAATGAGCTTCAAATGTTTAATACAAAACTAACTGACTTGTCAGGACAGATGTTTCAGCAGCAAGAATATATGAATCACTGATGCAATGCTTATTTGTGCCAGTGAAGTGTCCAAATTGTGATGAATGTGATGCGGACATATTGTTGCTCACTGGTGCAGGGTGAGCAGTGTGCAGGTGTCAGCTGTCAGGTGTGCTGCTGCAGGAGGATTATGGGTTAGGCTGTGTACCACCCCTATCCTATAATAACACCCACAGAAGCCTGGCCACCTGCAGCCACATCTCAGAGGAGCCCATCTCTTCCGACTCCTAGGAAGCAGGAAGCTTCTACACTTTAAACCCAGCTTCCAGCCACACTAAACCCTGCTCTTCAGCTTGGTAACAACCAGCACTTAACTGAGCCAGACAACAAAGTGCTGTCACAGTGGCAGAGCTTAAGTGTTACACCGACATGACTAAAAGCATGCTGCCGCAATCTTCCACAAGTTTCGTGCTATTATAAGTAGTTTCCAAACAAAGCTAGAAACAGGAATAAACAGAAAGCAATAAAATCTTGTTTAAAGAGATAGTATTAGCTACAGTCTGTGAACATGAAATAAAATAAACAACCATATTTCCTCTATCTGCTCTATAAGTCTGTGCAGATGGTTCATTTTTTTCTTTCTTTCCATTTGCAGCTGATCCCATCAATGTTTTGCAAGTGCTGGGACTCTCAGAGAACATGGAGGGGGTGTCCTTGGAGGCTGGTCTCTGCAACAACAGGAGGGGCTTGGAAGAGATCGACTTGGCCTACAAGATAGACAAAAGGATCCAGCTCAGTGCTCCCACTAAACAGCTTTTCCCTGGTAGTGGATTTTTTTCCAATGAGTATTACTAAAAACGGCAAAAAGCCCACAAATGTGTCACTTTTGCAAGGAATTCTTCCCTCAGTAAAACCTTAAGAGATCTGACTTTGAACTCCCTTTACTCCTCCTTATGGGTGCTCATTGCTTTCATGGGAAACATTTTCCATTATTATTATCTTCACTCAGGTCTCGCTGGCAGCAGGTGGTGCAAGCATGTTATAAAAAAAAACTGGTCCCTGCTGTGCTTTCTCTTGTACGACTTAATATCTCTCTGGTCCTCTCCTCTTCTCTCCTCTCAGATTCCACCAAATTTCCAGAGAATTTCTCTGTGATGGCTACAGTGCGAGCTAAAAAGGGCTCCCAGTTCTTCCTGCTTTCAGTGTATGATGACCAGGGGGTGCAGCAGCTGGGGCTAGAAGTGGGCCGTTCGCCCGTCTTCCTGTATGAGAACCAACATGGACAGCCCACACCAGAAATGTACCCCATTTTCAAGACGATCGACCTGGCTGATGGAAAGTGGGTAGTTTGAGGGCCTATAGCATCCCCATTTGAGCAGATATTAATGAAATATATGCCTTTCTGTTGATTGACATGTACACTGTAACTAATGTGAGTGTTCAACAGAACAGATTTTTTTCCCAAGCCTTGAAATTCGAGGTAGGCCTCACATTTCTGTAGCCTGAACAAAATGGGGAATAAGATGCTTGTGGAGCACTTGCTTTAATTATTTGACTTTATCAAAGGAGTTAAGGAAATCAATCCTTCACATTGGTTCAAAGACACTTCTCGTTTGCTTGACTTGAAAGAGAAACTCTTTGCATTGCTAATTCTGCTGGGCAACAGACTAAATTCTTGCACTACTACATTTCCACAACACCTCCCTATCAAACGTCTGTTATTCTTATTCTCGCTCACTCTATGTTCTTTTAGATGGCACAGGATAGCCTACAGCGTGCAGGACAAGTCTGTGACTCTCTACTTGGACTGTCAGAGGGTAGAGACCCTGGATCTGCATCGAGGGGACGACTCTATAGTCAGCACAGAGGGTGTCACTGTGTTTGGTACACGTCTTCTGGATGAAGATGTATTTGAGGTAGGAACACAAATGTAAACGACTGCAAAACGCAAACACATTTTATCCACACTGCTGCTGACTTGAACATTTCTATAGCTTATTTAATCACTCTAGAGTGATTAGGATAGTTTTTGGATCAGATTAGAAAAGCTCTTTATGGTGCACCACTGACCCAGCATAACTCATTCCAGCGTTGTTTTAAATCCTTGGTAAGATCTAAAACATACCAAATATTAAATCTCTCACCCACAGCATGAAATAGAGATCAGCTCAAGGGCCTGGGGGCTCTGTTTCTGCTCAGCAATGAGAGAGAAAAGGGAAAATAGACAGAGGTATAAGGTATAGTCAAGTTCAGAGAAATTACCATCTCCCCTACCCTCTTTCCCCACAGTGTCTCAAGACTATCCCACAGTTTATAAAAGGGGACATACTGTTACAGTTTTTCACACTTGCTAAAACACTAAACCCCATTCTCTGAACCAAATGCTCATTGCCCTAAACCCATTTATTGAGTCATTCACTCTTTTGGCAAAACCCTAAACATTTTCTCACTCGCTATAACACATTTGGCACTGTGATGCACTTGTGTTGTAACACAGCTGAAGCTGAACACAACTCCAAGACAGTTATCATTGTTTAAATACAACAACTCAAAATAGTATACACTTGCTTCTAAAGATATGATGAACGCTGAAGTCGGTAACTTTCAAAATGTGTGTTTTTTTTCTCTATTTGCTGAGATTGTCATTATATCCTGATAGTACTGTGAGACACATGACGTGTGAAAAAGTCAGGTATCTCTGCTTCCACCTGCTGCTCCCCATGAATGGCTAATGGCATCTGCTAGATTAAACCGCATTGCCTATTTCATGCATAAACTGTTTTCAGGAACATATTTTAGTGTACTGTTTAGCTGTAAAATGAGATTTTTGGTTGGGTGGTTGGCAGTGCTTGTTTTACGTGCTCATTTTACAGCTGAACAGTACACACATTTTTTTTCTAAAAACACTTCAGAAATATCCCCAAAGCAATTTCAGTCAAAAGTAACGGGACTTGGTTATTTGTCTAGGAAGACGTTTCACCTCTCATCCAAGAGGCTTCATCAGTTCATGTACGTAACTGACCAGGCTGGGACTAGTCCAACTAACTGGTGTGGAGATCCAGGTATCCAGGTAATGTCGTTAGTGCTCTATTGAGTCTTAACGACAGTCGTTGGAGTCACAGGAGGCCATTTGTGAAAAGTTGTTCTTTGAGGTTAGATTGTCGAATCTCCTGGGAAGGGATGAAAGGGCAGCATTGTAAATTGGAGATAAGTGGTGTCTCAGACTCTACTTTTGTTTCTCTACTTTTGCATAGATGGTTTCTTTTACTCCTCTTTCAAACCATCTGTCCTCTCTGTCCAGGATGTGGACATTGTTGTCATCAAAGGTGTGGGCTTTCTCAAAACAGTAGATATTGATCTGTGTGAGTGGGTTTTCTGTATACCCCAATGTGGATGCTCCTGTCATTCGCCATATGGACGTCACAGTCTGAGAAAGACAAACTATTGTCCTTGACTTCTTCTCTTGTGAACTTGATGTTTCTGTCCACTGAGTTTATATGTTCAGTAAAAGTTGGCATCTCTTTGGATTTGATTTTAACCCATGTGTCGTCCACATACCTGAACCAATGGCTCGGGGTGACTCCTTTGAAGGAGTTCAAAGCCTTGTCCTCTACCTCCTCCATGTACAGATTTGCCACAATAGGGGATACTGGTGAACCCATGGCACAGCCGTGTTTCTTTCTGTAAAAAGTGCCATTAAACTGGAAATATGTGGTGTTCAGGCACAAATCCAGAAGTTAGCAAATGTGGTCTGGTTTTAGATTTGTTCAGTTTTGTAATGAGTTGTCCTGTGTGAGCCGCTCTCTTACTGTGGCCAAAGCCTCCATGTTTGGAATACAGGTGAACAAGGAAGTCACGTCGCAGGATACCATGGTTTCATCTGGATCCATTTTCAAGTCTTGGACTTTGTTGACAAAGTCTATGGGGTTTTGGATGTGGTGTGGGGGTGTTGCCCACCAGTGGACCAGTCTTAGCCTGGTCAGTTGCGTACATGAACTGATGAAGCCTCTTGGTTGAGAGGTGAAAAGTCTTCCTATACAAATAACCGAGTCCAGTTGCTTTTGACTGAAATTGCCTTGGGGATAACGATGGCCTGGACAAATGAGAATATTCACAGGTTTACTTCAGAAATAGGCAATACAGTAACAGAATCTTGATCTATATTTGATGGATCTCACTGTCATATTTGACACTGCTGCCGAGTTTCACAGTTTGATCAGAGTTGACGAGCGGCCATTGACACTGCGTGAGAGACTCCTTTGCTCCTCTAGGTTGTCTTGATGCAGAGGTACATGACTTTTTAACAGATGGTCTGTCTAATAGTGCAGTCACGATTTAATGATAATTTCAGCAAATATGAAAATAAATCACATTATTCATAGAAAACTATTGATTTCATCTTATATGAGGCAGTTCAGAGTGCACGGCAGGAACATTTGAGTTGAATGTTGAGGTGTTGGATGAGGGGGACGAAGAGGAGAGGAGGATGTGGAAGAGCAAAAACAAGAACAGAAATTTCAGATAAAATTGTGATAGACAATGACAATGGGAGGGGAATAAAGAGTCTATATTTCTCAGAAAAGGGCGGAAGGTTGCAAGAATATGTCTTAGCAATTGTGGGAAACTGTAACTTACAGAGGGTTGGTTGCTCACTCCTCATAGACCTAATAGACAGAAACCACATCCTTCCTCACTTTCACCGGGGGAAAAAAAACAGATGTCTTTGGTCTTGACAAGTAAACACTGACTGCGTTTGGGTTTTGCATATATGTAGTCAATAACTACTTTCCTAACGTTGTCCTCACATTAACCTCCCCTTCCCTGGGACCTCTGTTGCCCTTCCTATGCTATAAGTTGTTTTCCACTCCCTTCCTACCATTCCCTCTCAGTTCTCTTCAGATCCAGTTTTTAAATTCCTTTATATCCCACTTAAGAAATGTCTCTACTTGTGGGTTCTATAAATGTCCCTTTTCAGAGACAATGGAGACCGTTTCTTCTTTGGCCTTATTCCAAAATCGCTCCAACGCCGTTATTCATCCTATGCGTGACTAATACTCCTAATACTATCTTTATTCTAATCCATGCCCTTCTTGTGGTCATCGTGGTCATGTGTATGCCTGCGTGTCTTAAAGGAATCAATTGGATGTTTTGAAGTGAGTTCTATAAGGTACCTATCCATAGTCACCCACCTAAAAGAAATATAATTTAAAAAAAAAAATCAGTTTAAGTGTACGCAATACAGTATATTTAGAATTTAATAATTGTCTTACCTTGCGGTCAGACAGCCCTATCTGGCAGGCAACTAAAGCCATTATTTATATATATCTATCTTTTACATGGTTAGTGTGTTTGTGTTATTGTATAACTTTGGTGTTTTAAAGGGTTAGTTTGGATTCACACAAGTCACACAATAAGACAAACAAATTAACTGATTGAGGCAGCAGTAGAGCAGCAACCCCCATGCTCTGTGTGGTAAAACATTTTTTCTTCTTTTTTTACTGCCTTAGTTCTCCATCGGAGAGGGAGTTCTGACAGTGAGATAAAGGGGTGAAAATGTTCTAAATATAATATACACTTAAAGTGATACTGATTTTTTTTTCAAGTGGTTACATGTAATGGTAAAATATAAGTTTCAGTGTGTGCATTTACAGTATGCATTTACAGCTATGAATATAAGCTTAAATGTTGTACACCTCGGCAGAGGCTGGTACCAGGGGAGGAGAGACTGAGCAGGCTGACCTCTGGGCCTCTGTTCCCATGGCCATGGTTCTGGGGGTGGAGGCCAGTGTTCTGGCCCAGTTCTCCCAGCGTGGGAGCTCAGCGTGGGAGCATGGGGACCGTGGTCAGCCACTAATGTCTCTATTGCTTCCAGATTTCCCTACAAATGACTACAAAACTTTGGTGTTAAAACTCAGCACTTCGCTTGCATTTACAGTAAAGCAAACATCAAACCGTCTACAAGTCTGGTTGTACTCCTTCTTGGCTGCTGTGTACCCTGTGTATGTGCCTCCAACACGCTGACTGCTTAGATAAGATCCAGCTCAGCGTTTATTTGTTAGGAAATTCAGATCCGATTTGTACTGGAAATAAGATGTTTTTGGCTCACTGTTACAGGCATGTTGAAAACAAGACATGTCAAGCATATCATTAAAGGCCAGCTTTATTTAAATGCTTAGCAACCCCACCGATTTACCACACAAATCGGCACATTAAATCGGTCAAGGTCTGTTTAAGTCATATTTTCCTTGGTAATTACTTATGTCTGATGGTGGTCAGATGTTTTCGGTTAGCCATGAACATCTGTCACACTCTAAGCAGATGAGGACCATCAGAATGCTGTTTCATTAGCATCAGCTTAACTTTTTGGTTTTTCCTTTACCCACACAACGTTGTGAATAACACAAGAATGCACGCCATTTGTGAGAGATCGAGATCTGATTAATGCACCACAAATGAATGGACAGCACCTCATTTAAGGTTTAGTTGATATGGTTGGCTAGCTGGCACCACACATCTTATTGCAGACAGCAGGGGAAAGCACATCCTCACATGTCCTTTTTAGATGTCCTTGTCCCATCTTAAATGGAGAATTGCAGCGCACACACGATTTTGGGCAACACTTTAGTCGCTGTGTGTTTCTGGAGGAGCGAGCTCCTGCTACGCAAGAAAAACAGGAAAACTTCTCTGTGAAAATGTCGCCTTTGATCTTAAATTGAGATTGGATTAGATTGGATTTAACTCCCCGTAGCCTTTCACTCTCACACTCTTTCTCCCTGTCTCTCACCTTAGAGTGCAAAAGTTTCTTTGGCTTGACACTGGCTTTTGGCTTAAAGGAAAAAAAAATGATAAGTGGGTAACAACTCCTTTCATGTTTGATGTCATGAATGAAAGCATAATGTGCACGGTCAGTCCTACATTTACAGTTTTCCGTATGGTGATCCAGACTTTGTGTGGACTTGCACTGCTGACAAGACCTGAGCTATATTAGAAGATATATGAGCTGGCTGCAGGTTACAGAGAAGTGATATGTTTTGATTTATTTCACCTCTGCCCGCTAAAGCCTAATTAAAGAGATTACAATGGGACTATAATCATCACAACATCAAGCAGTTAATCTGACTTGATTTATCACAAATGGCTGCCCAGCTGTCCCCGGATAACATTTCGTGCAGCAATATGTTTGCAATGGTCTGTCAGTTACATAGATTATTATCACTAATGTAATCTAAACGTTGTCAATCACTGTGCCATGGGGCTGCCTGTGTTTGGTTTATACTGAATTAATTTTTGACTTGTATCTTGGAGAATTAGCACTGCAGCAAACCATGATTTTCCCTTTTTGAATATCATTTTTTTATTCATTATTTAACCTATAAATATAAAAAAAACGTGTTAATACTGTTGTCTTAACTAATACTATTTATATTATATTATTATGAGAAAAGGCATTGTAAGTATTATGTACAGTTTTATGTACTTATTACAGTACAATTAAGAATTAGTCGACTAGTTATCTCAGCACCACAAAGCATTTTGTAATAATGTCATGTGGGCCGAAGACAAGAGTGATGCTGAGTGTAAGGCCATTAAAGCTAACAGAGGCTCTGGTCTTAGTGCTACAGGGTCCAGCCATGCTGTCTCTGTGCATGTTTGTGTATACACACTGGCTATGCCTCCAGGGCTGAATGGAAAGTGAAAGATCCTGACAGGGGGTTGAGAGAAAGCTATTTGACTGTTTCACGTACACAATCAGGCCCCTCTTGGAGTTATGGGAACAAAAAGAAGCAATAGTCAGTAGCAATTGTATCAGCAGTGGCAGTTTGATGATGCCACCGTATTATGCTTTGCCTTACATCTGGGCATGGCCAGTTTTGTTGTTCTCATAGTGTCTGTGTGGTGTATTAATCCAGTTCGGCTGCTGTATTTATCTGTAAGTGCTCCATTGAGATGATTGTGCTTTACTTTTGGTTCTGGAAATAAGCCCTAAGGCTTTTTTTGTGTCTTTTAATCCTCTGCAATTTTGAATATCTTGTATGGAGTCTGTCATTGTGATCAGCCTGTGATGGATGTTTTAAGACTTGTTAAATAAATCTATCTATCTATCTATTCTCCTGTATGCCTGATGTTATAACATGACACTTGTCTATCATTTCTCTCTCTGGCTTATTTCAGGGAGATATTCAGCAACTACTGATTCTGGAGGACCCCCAGGCAGCTGCCAACTACTGTGTGAACTACATACCCGACTGCGACTCCGCTTTGCCTTACAACAACAAAGCCCTGGTCCTGCAGGAGGTTAGTACTGCCACCAACAGGTGGCAATGCCTACTGGAACAGCCACTCAAATCTTCATACAGTTCTTTCACAGTTCATAAGATGTAGTATATAAGTATAGCACCTCAATAAACTGCACACAGGTCTAGATATCTCAATTCATTCTATTGTTTCATCGCATTTCCCACATTTCCTTAGAGGCCCTGTGTTTTATAAATTAGCTTCTTCCTCTAGCACTCATAATAATACATTAGCATGTCCTTCTGACTTCCAAAGGGGGCTTGCAGAAGCCCTTGCTTCGCAGCCAACCAGTAAAAGGAGCTTAAGCATGTCTTTCAGTAGAGGTATGTCCTAAGACTCCTATGATTTACAATCAGGCAACAGCCACAGCCAAAAAGAGGTCTGAGTACAGTGCAAACGTTTGAGTGTTTGCAAAAAGAGACTTGAAAGATTAAGACAGAATAGGCTATCCGTCAAAGGAGAAGTGTCTTCTTTCAAATGCAGCCAACACTGGAGCATTCTTAAGGTCAGGTGCTTTCACAGACACACACACACACACACACACACACACACACACACACACACACACACACACACACACACACACACACACACACACACACACACACACACACACACACACACACACACACACACACACACACACACACACACACACAAACACACTGAGCCAGGAGGCTATAACTCAAACATGATATAATAGCCCTTCCCCTCCTTAAGGCGTGCATAAGAAATTGAATTAATCATGGATATGAATTACTGTATATCAATTTGGTGGTGTGCGAATGATAGAGATAAGGAGAAAGGAGGCAGCCAGAGGAATAGAGGCAGAGAGATGGGTTTGTGAGTGTGAGTGTGAGTATGAGTATGAGTATGAGTATGAGTATGAGTATGAGTATGAGTATGAGTATGAGTGTGAGTGTGAGTGTGAGTGTGAGTGTGAGTGTGAGTGTGTGTGTGTGTGTGTGTGTGTGTGTGTGTGTGTGTGTGTGTGGGCTTCAAATAATACTATTTTAACTGAACACTTAAATGTCTTTATGAATGTGTCTATTTTTTCTGTGTATGTCAAGTGCATACACTCATATGCGTGCACCCTCATGTGAGTGCATGTAATTCTGGACGCAAATGTGTGCGCCGCTCCCATCATTGATTATGCTCCTGACAGAGATGGCTCATTAATGGCAGTGCAAGGCCATTTCCACAGTCATCTAGCTCAGCCTTGTCCAGCTGGCTTTTAAAGAACCACAGCTGAGCAATGAGCTCTGAATCCAGAACATGTCAACATCTGTCATCCCACTGACCTACTTCCCATCATTCTCCCTCACACACTGACCTTGTTTACAAGTGGATCTAAATCACGTCACAGACTGTCTTTCACAGACTGGGCCTTCAGTATTATTTTCCGGCAGAGGCCAATCAGGCCATTCACATCACTGACATGCTATGCACATTAACTCCGGAGGATGACACAACCCATATTTGTGCACATGAGGAATTAGCACCTCATTAGGATCAAGAACAGGGTGACCCCTGACCTCTGCATGGCATTAAGAAAACCACTTTGCATTTGCTTCCAGTTTCATGTTTGCTTTAGGTTTTTGCCAGCTCAATGGGAATCACAGTAAGTGTCTGACCCTATGTGGGTCATAGAACCTGTATGCATCACTACTTTACTGTATCAGTCTTCCCTAATTGTATTTTCATTCACAAAAGTATTTGTTTTTTCTCCATCCTCCACTTGTACCCTCGTTTTCATTCCCTTTTTTTTTTCATAAAAGAACTCCAAACTTGAGTCCGATGCACTGATGCAAAGTGACCAGCCTGATGAACCAAAGGAGCACTCCAAAAAGGACAGGAAAGGCAAAAAGAAGGGGGACAAGGGCTCTAAAGGCAAAGGCAAACGCAAGGGCAAGGGCAAGGGCAAGAAGGGATCCAGGAAGAAAAAACATGAAGACGGTATTGATGATGGCTTCCTCAGAGTGTCCACAACACTACCTGAGTATCTATCCCAAGAACCCTTTCAGCCCACAACAGAGTTGCCAGAAATCAGGAGCACCCTAGAAACTGTCATCCCACCTGAAGTCTTCAACAAGACCCTCATGGAGATGCCCACACATGAACCTGATTCCAAAACTGAGGCTGCGGCTGTGGTGCCCAGTGCATTGCCTGAAACAAAGGTTACTGAGGAGGTAGACAAGTGAATTTGTAGATGCCCTCCACCCCCCTCCTGCTATTTGCAGTTCTAACCGATCACTTCCCTCCTAACCATAGAGAGCACCTCTTCCCTCTCCAGTTGCTTCCCACCACCACTAACCAGCACCATCCTAATCATCCCTTCTACTACATCCCTACCAGAAAACATGGAGAATGCATTTTAAATGTGATATATTTTTTAAAGATCTCGCCCTATGACTAATGCTAGAAGGAATATTAGTTTACAGTTCATCAAATGTGAAAATATGCTCGAATACTACCATATAGGGCTGGGTATTGTTTAAACATGTATTAAGATGCCAGTACCAATACCAGTAGCCTTAAAATGAGTACTTCGTTTGCTACCTTTTTTTCTTCTTCATTTGATATCCATCATGTGAATGGAATAATCTCGGCAGATTGAACTGCCATGATTAGGGGCCAATCACACATTGTGTTATTTGCTTCGTGCAGAACCATACAAATAGTAATTTGTTTTCTAGATCTGGGTACAAAAAGGATTTAATGCACATTTTGTTTAACTGGAGAAGTTTCAATACTACTTGGTACTGGGTTATTCTGGTAGATAACTTAAAGAAATCGAGTACAGATACCCATCCCTAATGCCACACACAAACAATTGTAGAATATATTTTTTAATCCAATCAAATTTTAACTTCCCCTGGCAGCAAACAAGGAATGTTTGTGTATGTCTCCTTCATGTTTAATTTTTGCTAATTTGCAAAGTAATTTCCTCTGCTCACGCTGTTCCTGTAGCTGTTGCAATCTCTCTGCCATGCTGCTACATGAATCTGATGTGGTCCATCAGCTAATTACACTCCAGCATTGTAATTAACTGCACACCTGTCAATCTGTATCCTGGATAATAAACATATCCCTATATAATCCACCCGTTTTGCTAACATTTGTATCATGCACTACAAATTGTGCCTTCATTTGGAAGCACTGGGCGCTAATGAGAAGAGCTCAGTGTACTCTGTCTCATCTTTGCTATGACTCACTCAAGCCTGTGTGTTGGCCTGCAGGAGGACATGCCAGTGAAGAAGCCAGTGATGGAGGAGCATGGTGATGACCTTTACGGAGAACTCTATGATGATCTCTCAGTTTCCACGGTAACAGTGGGCCCAAATGTTACTGAATATGAGGTAGGTAAAATGCAAATGCATGAAATATTTCAGCACAAAAACACTAAGAGTTTATTTTGGTATTCACTACACCTGAACAGTGTTTTTCAATTTGTTACAGATTCTTGAATATGAAGATTTCAAGAATGACACAGAGTCAGAGTATGAAGAGTATGAAACATACGAAGACGGTTTTGAATTTGCAGAGCGGGAACGTGCAGAGACATGGGATGGAGAGGTAAATCCCAGAGTGAACTCATACATCAAGTGAGTGGTCGCATTTTAAATGACCTGTGTCAAGTGATTTCTAACAAAATGTTTCTCCTCCTCAGGCTAGCCTCAGAGCAGAGAAAGGTCAGAAGGGAGAGCCAGCTATTATTGAGCCGGTGAGCTGCTAGAGACCTTTAATGAATAGCCCAGCAGAAGCTTTAGTTATGAACATGGGAATGAGTGGTTATTCACTGAACGCACATTAAATTCTATCTGTTTCTAGGGTACATTAGTGGAAGGACCCCCAGGTCTACCAGGGCCACAGGTAAGCCTATTCCCCCTCCTGAAGAAGAAAATGATTTTTTTTCGAGTCCATTTAACATGTCCCTTTAATTATGCAGGATGTGGCATAATGTAACATAAGCAGATGCCCAGGTGTTGGGCAAAAGTGTTGAGAACTTTGAATTATAACTACCAGGATGCAATGTGGTGTTTTCAGAAAAGGAAACAGAGTTTTCAGCTGTGATAAAAAAAAATACACCTCTGCTGTAAGAAAGGCTAATAGGTTGAATGTCAATCAAACGATCAAAGATTGCACTTTGTGGAAGACTGATTATGTTAAAAGTGCATCATTACAAGGAAGTCCAAATATTTTGATTCAAAACTACATAAAAGGGATTATTTTCAAGTATTTGCCTGCTTAGAACATTATGTAGAAGTTTATAATTTTGTTGAAAGCTAAGCAACAATAAAGCAATGTTCTTTAATGTTTCTTTAAGTGCTGTGAATGTTTCCTTCTCAGGGGCTCTCTGGCCCAGCTGGACCAACGGGTCCTCCAGGACCCAGGGGAGATTCTGGTGAATTGGTGAGTGTGGTTTAGGTCTGGACCGGGGCCCATTGGATTAGTTTGACCCCAGTTTGATCTCTTCAATTGTGGGACAGAGCTGTGGGTTCAACTGTGACCTCATGTCCAGTCCTGAAGTGAACCTGACAGATGTTGACTCACACATTTGAGTTTCTTTTGTGAAACACACACACACACACACACACACACACACACACACACACACACACACACACACACACACACACACACACACACACACACACACACACACACACACACACACACACACACACACACACACACACACACACACACACACACACACACACAGACAGATGTTCTCTCAGTTGTTGATGGTTTTTATCATTTTGCTTTGCAAAGATGTTGAATTGATTACAATTCAGTGCTGCATGGCTTACAAGCACATCACCTTCAGTCACTGTACACACTTTTAGTAGCTGCGTACGGTTCAGATTCAGTCGACATAATAAATAAGCATATTTTTTATTAACTAAAATGACATCTGAAGAGATTCAACAATGGTTGATATCATGTTATTTGGAACTGATGTCAATAAGTGAGGAAAGGATTAATAAATGCAGTATATCTACTAATAATCTCTTTAGCCATGGCTTTAAAAAGACAAAAGAATATGAATCACCATGTTTTACTGAACCTGAAACTTGAAACAAAGAAGTATACTGTATTAAAGGACAACATGCGCATTTCACCAGTGGTGGAAGAAGCATTCAGGTATTCCATATAAGCAAAAGTAGTAATATCACACTGCAAAAGTAGCAGCCTTAAACTATACCCAAAGTACCAAAAGGAAAAGTACTCATCATACAGAATGGCCCATTTCAGATCTATTTACAGTACATTATGCAAGGCTCCTTGTAACTAAAGCTGTCAAACAACTGCAGTACAGCAAAAGCACAATCACTGCCTCCAAAATGCAGTGTAGCAGAAGCTGAAATCAGCCTGAAATGGAAATGCCCAAGCAAAAGGAGAAGCACCTAAAACAGAAAAAAAACAGACATAATAAGAAAAAACAGGAGCATTCATTAAATAAGACATCGCTCACAAGAAGCTTAAACTGTTCCAGGGGTATTAGTTTCTCATACTTAAGGAAATCTGAAGCTTATTCCACCTGTGAGGAGTGTAATAGGTGATTGTAGTTTCTTTCTGTACCCATATGAGGTAATGCTGTGTCTGTGCAGTTCCCATTAAAGCTTCATTTTCAATCCTTCATTTATGATATTGTAACAGTGTGTGTTTAATCTAACACCATAAGTTAATTGCAACCTATGTTTAAAAAATACACATTTTATTGATCAAATTTATGTTTTAATATATGATGTATGGAATAATTAAGGTCCAGGTCCTCCTGAAACACAGGCATAGCTAAGGGACTCTGCTGCAGCATGAGGCTGTTTAATTATGTCTGTCTGCCAGTGATTGACGTATATTAATTATCTCACGTCTTTAAGGATTTATGTAATATTTATGGGAACATCCTGTAGACATTTAATGGTTCAGGTTGAAAATCTCAAGTCTCCATGGTTTACTAGAAATCATTTTAATGCATATTCAGGATTGTTATATATACACATTTTTAAAAACAAATAAAAATGCCCACCAATGAGGTAAGATAGCATTTTCACTTCTGCTTCAGTTGTTCCTCGACAGTGCCAGTGTCAGTTTGTCAAGCGCCTTGATGAACCACCACCAACAAAATTACCCTTGATCCTTAAAAATATGTAATCAGTAGAGGAATGTATCTTACCAATTTAAATATTTATCAAATAACAGTAATCTGATAAACATAATCTTAATGACTCAATGTTCCATTAAATGACTTGACAGTGTCTAAACAGAAGATATGGTAAGTATGTGTGTGTGTGTGTGTGGGAGAGACATACCCCGTGAAAATGGAGCCAAGGTTGTTTTAATACATACAGTACATACAGTACACAGACAAGCCTATGTTTATCCCTTTCCCCGACCTTTTTTTCAGGGCCCCCCAGGACGTCCTGGTCTTGCTGGGGTTGATGGGATTCCAGGTCCTCCAGGAACCCTGTTGATGCTACCTGTAAGACCTTACAGCACACTTGCGCGCACACACAGAACACACCTTTTTCCTAATGTGGTGTAGTGGCATGACCACAAGGGGGGGCTGTGTGATTGAACTTCATTTACATCTGCAGTGGGAACTGAGTCCTCTTTTTGCCTATAGTTCCAGTATGGAGGTGATTCCCAAAAGGGACCTGTGGTGTCTCCCCAAGAGGCGCAAGCACAGGCTATCCTGCAACAGGCCCAGGTACACGTCATAGAAACCCACACTTTGGTGTCATCATGCCAAATTCACCAATTTATTGCAAATTAAAAGTCAAAAAACGTATGCAGCGTACATTAACCACCCAGTTGTGTTTTTCTTCCAGCTGTCACTGAAAGGACCTCCAGGTCCCTTGGGTCTTGCAGGGCGACCAGGCCCAGTGGTAAGGCACTCCACTGACCTTGACTAAATTTGCATCATACCTTAAGGGTTCAGGCAATCTTTAACCTCAACTTCACATTCTGGTTGACAAAGCACAAGTTTTATTCTCTCCCTCTCATCCTAACCTCATCACTATGCATGCTCAGTGTGTTCAAATTGCTTGTGCAACCACTGCAGGATTGCAAAAATGAACAGATTTTTTAAAGATGATTTGTTCTCAGCTCATTTGTATTTAGTTTGTTTGGTGCTTCATTGAAAAGAGTTAAATTGCTCCTGTGCATCATGTCATGCTTTAATTATTTTTTTGTTTCGCAGGGAATTCAAGGTCCCTCTGGGCTAAAAGGAGACAGAGGAGACAATGGCCCCCCGGTAAGACCAGACATTATTTTGTAACCTTAGTACTAGCTTCCATATCATATAATTCGTTTTTTTGCCACACTATTCATTTCCTTTTATCCTGCTCTTTTACTTTCTCATATAGGGATCGCTGGGGTTGGTAGGTCCTTCAGGAATCAATGGAAAGCTAGGAAAGAGGGTGAGATATCAGTCAGCTTTCCAAACGGAACATGTGTCTGAATATTGTGTTAAAAACCTGATGTACTATAGAGCAAAAACCTAACTGTATTGTGTATCTTGTAGGGGCGTGCTGGAGCGGACGGTGGTCGTGGAGCTCCAGGTGAAACAGGCTCTAAGGTAAGCTCTTTGAGCTCACACTGCACCGCAATGTACTAGTGATAATCTCAGCTAATTTTGCAGCTTCATGAACCGACAGATATTTATAGTTGTGTCAATGCTGCATTGTCTGTTGTTATGCCATATTGCTGATATTTGGTGAGGAGTTTCCATGAATTCAGCACTATAAACAACAGCACCGCACAGGCATAGGCAGGCATAGGCATAGGCGGCAAAGGTCTTGGATGATAAACTATCTCAACTTGCAAGTGAGGTATCCAGCAGCCCACAGCTTATTATATGTATTGACAACAAGGCAACTCAATACCTAACAGCTGCAGGAAGAGCCTAGCAAATAAATCAGGCTCCCTTGATGCCGGGTCTGACAGAACAGTAGAGTCTTTATCAGTCAAAGCAGCATTTTAGCAGACATACAGCTAATCTGAACGCTCCCTCTCCCAACACATACTCAGAGCAGATGGGAGGCTCTGCCAGGGGAGACTTTCAGCACAATTCTGCTAATGTTTACACATTACCGTATGTTTGTGTGTTTCTGGGTTTAATGCACTTACTTCCCTATTACTTTTCAGGGTGACAGGGGTTTTGACGGCCTGCCAGGTCTCCCAGGAAACAAGGGACACAGAGTGAGTTAGCAACTTAGCATTATCGCTGTATTTATTCAGTCATCCAGGCACTTACATGCTCACACGGCATGCATGAATACATTACACATCATATAGCAGGTGTTTATTTGCACATTATGATCATGATGATTATGATTTCTATGATGACAGTGCACACTAAAAAGCATCTGCTGGATTCTGCTCTGCAATAAACAGAACAGACCTAAAAAATCTCTAGGCTTGTGGCTAATGCTTTTATCTTGTAGGGGGACAGAGGAAAGCCGGGTCCTCATGGGCCTGCCGGAGAGCCAGGAGAAAAGGTGAGTGCACAGTACTTTGCAAAATGTACTTGCAACAAACAAAGCCTAGAAAATACATCCTGCAGGAATGCTTTGTTTTTCTTAAGCTTTCCATCACGCAAGGTTAAAAGGGAAAACATTTTCAGATCAGTGAATCAGTTCTACAAAGCATTTTGTAGGTAAAGCACCACAGATCAAAGCAGGCTTTACTGAAATGAAGTCATAAACTCTTGAAATTTTCAATCCCGATACGCTGGCCTGAGTTCATTCAGTATCAAGGTTTGCAAAAGACATGAAAGCTATGTGGTGCAACCCTGGCGTAGAATTGAAAATATGAAAGATAGAAGCTCTATCAAGATAGTATCAATGCATGCAGGCGGACGGGGGGAAATTTGAGAGAGCGGCCTATTAGTCTTTGCTCAAAGATAGTTGAGCCTTATCTGTCAGGCAGTGAATTTCTTTAATGAGCTATTTTCACAGATTATGTCTTTGGGGATATAAATGTATCCACGCCTGAGTTTGATCTATAGAGGTGCATGAGATTTATGTGTTGAATCTGTTTCCGTCTTTGTTATTTTAGGGATCTGATGGACCTGTGGGGCCAAGAGGGCAACCAGGCGAACCTGTGAGTAACCACATTTAGAAGGATTTAATGCTCCTTCATAATGCACATGATGAAATATATAATGTTGGTTGTTTCTCTACATTAATATATTTAATGTAGAGTATGTAGTTATCAAATCAGTGCAGAAATACGCCAACACAAAACCATTTTTGTATGGTGCAGAATCACAGAAACGTATGATTTCCATGACAAACTATGATAAACCATTAATGTCAAGCCGACATTGCAACCAAAATCTGACAGAAAAAACGTACACAAGTAAAGAATCCCCTGCTCATTTTGTAGAAAGATTGCACAATATTTAACAATATAAAACTATAAAAAAATAAAAAAAACTAGGACGGTCAAACCGTATTAATCCAACATTGCCAGTGTTCATCATAGAATTAAGAGAGAAAAGATCACTGAGAAAAAGCTTGCAGCTTGAGCACAATATACTCTACAATAGCATAACATGCATACCATGTATAGCCAAAATCTGTCATAGAAATTCTACCTGCGGAGTAGCTTCGACTTATACTAACAAAGATCTTCAGAGCACTGCTGAAGAACCTGACATTTTTTTTGTGTACCTCTGCGGTGAACACTAGTTGATTGGTTATGACTCACACTCTATCTTTCTCCCAGTAGGTGAGGTTGAGACTCAGCAGGACTCTGTCCCTCCAAATGGATCAGCCAGAGCAGGAAGAAATAGAGCACCATAATAACACATGTTAGGAAAGCTGTGTTAAACTACAAAGACACAGGAAAGGAGAGGCGCTAGCTGTTTTGATGAGGGAGAGAGAGGAAGCGATGGGGAAAGTGAGACAGCGAGAGACAAATGCGAAGCAGAAATGTGGTTGGTGGTAAAAGAGATAAGTGAGATGGAGAGAGGAAAGAGAGAGAGAGTCGGAATGGGAAGAGATAAAATCCTGGCCTGAATGATTATATTTCCATATCAATCACTTCCCGGGAGATCACAGATGTGGCTTTGGAACAGGTGGCTTGGCCAGCCTACAAAGAGGGAGGCTGACAAAAACAGAGCACACAGTCACGCAAACACAGGCTAGTGCGGTCTCCGTCGCTAGCACTGTGAGTTGTGATTTATGATTTAGTATTCCACACTTACCCCATCTCATCTTGAATGCAGGTTAGCGGCTGACTATTTGCTGTGCTTTGTCTCTAGGGTTCGCGGGGTCTTGTTGGGCCAAGGGGGACACCTGGCCCACCTGGCCAGCCGGTAAGTCAACATCGCCTTGATTACGAGATTAGAGCTATTCAGTCTCTTCAACTCTATAAAAGGTCCTCTAGTGCCTCGAATCATCAATATGCCACTGAAGATAAACAAGGAAACTATCGAACTGTGTCTCTTTCATCCATTGTTTTCTGACTGTCTTGTATTTTGTCAGGGTATCCATGGGTCTGATGGAGTACAAGGGTCTAAGGGTAACCAGGTCAGTCCTGCGACTTCCTCTACCTACTGTAACATATGTAAAAAATAGTTGTATGGAAATGAGCATATGGGTAACAGTCGATTGAAAGTGATCTCAGCTACAGAAACATCAGCCAGAGAGGCTGAGTGTGGCCTTCTAATGAACCTGTTCACCAGTCATGTGATGATGAGCTTATGGCAAAGTGTGTGACGATCAGTGTTTGTTGTTGTCAGGGTCCAGCTGGAGAGATAGGACCCCCAGGTCAACAGGGAAATCCAGGAGTACAGGTACCGTACCAACACAAAAAATCTGTCGTGTTGTTATGAGTTGAGCCACTCATTACAAATCCTTATTCAAGTCATATAGACATGCTTCAAATGTGCACAATCCAGTCCCTTTTTTTTTAAATTTCAGTTTCTATCTCCCATTAATTTGTCCAGCTATATTTAGTCAGCATAAATTTCACCCCTTGTAGTTAACAGATGTGGGTGCAGGTTTATCTGGGCGCATGTGCTAATGTATGTATGTAAATATAAGATTTTGTCTTTGTACATGTGTGTGTATATGTATGTGTGTGCATGTATGAATGAATAATGTGTTGTAAAAGTTATTTTTTTCTATTCTATTTTCCGTATTTGTATTATTGACATTTTGTAGATGTACTGATTTATAAATGTATTGCAATAAAATTATTTTTTGAAGGAAAATAATTAGTCTGAATTTTGAAATTGCTTCTCAATCCTCCCTGGATAAAAAAAAAAATACAAAATCACTTGCAAGCAGACAGTTGCATAAACACATTTGCACAAATGAACACTTTGTCTGTTTCTATTACATATTTTACCTCAACTGAAAGTTCCCTTTCTCCAACAGATTTAGAAATCTTTTATTTAGATTTTGGGCATAAGTAAAGCCTTTTACAATCCAATTTCATGACAATAAAATATATTCTGAATGCAAGGCTGTTCTAATTACCTTGTTAAAATAATGTTCTTGAAGATACAAGGTTTTCACCCCAAAGCAAATAAAATGTGATTTTAAAATATCATCAGAGACATTACAGTCATATAAAAAAGATTTAACCATATTTTCTCCAGCATGTCAACAATCCATGCACCCCCCCAGCTCGTGCAGGGACAACCACACATTCTGACTCTTACATACACACAGACTCAAGCAAAACCTCAACTCCCAACTCTCTACCAGTCTTGTGACACTTAAGCTGATTGATGCTTTGTTCTTGTCCAGGGCTTGACTGGTCCTCAGGGTCCCATTGGATTGCCAGGAGAGAAGGTAGGTAGCATGTCCCTCACTTAATTTCAGAATCAAAGCTGTGACCTTGTGACCCCTGTCATCATACACCCAGGGGAGGCCGGTGGAGCTGGAGAGTATGACCCACACACAACTTCTGGCTCCGATTCAGACAAGACAGGGCTAGACAGGAAATCAATACAGAAGAAACACACACAGGCAAAAACAGACAGTAGGGACGGCCTTGGCCACTGCACATCATGAGGCTAGACTGATAAAATAAATAAAAAGTGGATTTAGTCATGAATATAATATGCTTGGTAGAGGAGCAGCAAAGTGGGAAATGTGCTGTCTAAGTGAAGGTGCTATATCATACCTGAAGCTCATCTCAGTATTCATACCTCTCTCTGTCCTATGCAGGGTCCCCAGGGAAAACAAGGCATGCTGGGACTTCCAGGCATTGATGGCCCTACCGTAAGTACACACAACGAAATAATTACATATGCATGCATTTGCACATAAACATGCACATATCCATGCATACTTTTGCAAAACCAGTATCTATAAATAAGGGGCCTACTGCTGCTCCATCATCAGTCACCTCAAGTGACAACTGGATGACAGCTCCACAACATAAACTGATTGTTGTTGATGATGGGTATAGCAAGTTAGTTCCTTCATTTATATTTTGTAGGGTAAAAATGGATGCCTGGTCACAAACTGCCTCATATAGCTCAAAAGTACACTGCAATGTGTTTCTGAAAATATCTGAGGCGGCAAATAGGCAATACACTAACAGAATCTTCATTCCTTTTTGATCAGCACTGCCTGGTTTGACAGTTTGATCTGAGTTTTGTGAGGCCTGGTGCATTTCTCTGGATGCAGTATGACAGTTAGTTCGATAACTACATTCTAGCATGTAACTCCTCTGTCCTTCACTGTTGTAAAACCCGCCGCATATGAGATGTGATTAGTAGGCCGTAGGCCGGGTCAGCTGGAAATCTATCTGAATGTTAGGGGGGCCAGATGTATCTGCCAGAGCAAATTATATATGAGCTTGGCAGATTCATCTGGTTCCCAGGTTGGGTAAAAATATACATATAGACCAACATAACTAGTATAAGCAAAACCCTTATAAACCACATAATGACTAAATGAGGACTAAACCCAGTTGACCAGCCACTACAGTAAAGGATGCTGTTCCTCCATGCATGTCAATTTCCAGACAAAAGCTCACATAATGTTATACCAACAATACATAGCTGTATAGATATGTTCACACTTATATTCAACCCAGAAGTTAGCCAAAAGAGAATAGAATTTACCAACCTACACTTTCTGTGATCTGCCAGTGGGGGGACACAGGAGGCATTTGTGGGATTGATCCAAAGCAGTATGACATTTAGCAAAGAATAAAAAATAATCTGACAGCGAGGCTTTTCTCATCTTTGAGAATTACTTTTCGATTGCAGTCAGACACATTTGAATGAGTTTCACTTAATGTTCCTTGTATTTTTCTGCAAAGCTTTGTGACACACAATGATAGTTTTTATGGTGTCTCACTCTCAGTGCCGTTGGCGTTTCCTCCTTTTCATGGGTTGGTTGCACTCGGAAATATACATCAAGGAGTGATACAATAATGATATATTTTGCAGCAGTGCTAAGTCAATCTGATTCCTGTTTTGCTGTTTCAGGGTCACCCAGGAAGAGAGGGCCCTGCGGGAGAGAAAGGCATCCAAGTGGGTAACTGCATATCTGAGGCTTGCCTGCTGTCATGTCATATTATAAGATATTGAGCGTGTAACATCATGGTGTTTCTTGTAATCTGTTGCAACTCCACTCACTCACATTAGGTTACGATAATGCTCACTTTTATGATTATAATAATTGTGTTACTACTATGTTATAATGTATTATTGTGCACGCGCATTAGCGAAGAGTCAGCAGCCTCCTCTTTTTATGGAAATCCTTATTGACAATTAAGAACATGATACTTATTCCTATCTCATCGGAGAAATGCATTTTTGCTGGCTGCCGCTTGCTGAAACTAAATAATACTGTTTGTTTGTTTGTTTGTTTGTAGGGTTTACCAGGTGCTCAGGGGCCTATTGGGTACCCAGGGACCCGTGGAGTCAAGGTGAGACAAATACTTCATGATCTCAGGTGTAATGTCCACTGTGATGTTTATTCCCTCACACATTTCATTCTGCGAGCTGTCTACTGGTGACGGACAAGCTGTTTGAGTCCATGACTGACAGGTGACAGGTTGAGGGAAAACACCTCAGTTCTCAAGGGGACTGCTAACAACAGAGCGAGGAACATTTGACGAATGGAAGCAATGTCAGATAGAGCAGAGCTGTGTGTGGAGCAGTCCGTTTTGACTTTGATTGTGCTTTGAAATTTGGAGAATAAAGGTGTGCCATGAAATACCATCCTTCTCTGTGTTTGGTGTTTGTCACAATAACACATCTGGTATTTTATCTGGTAGTTTGGCTTAACATGCATTAAGGAAAGCCTGGTCTTGTTGGCAATCAACGGTATGAAAAGAATCTAAGGTCAATAACTACTCAATAACGGAGCAATGTTAGGTCAAGAGAAAATCAATACAGTTATAAATCATTTCAATGTTTTAAGGTTATTTCTGACACTGTAGGCAACCAGTGATCTTTCTACTTTTCCTGAGAGTAGACTATTGAAGGTTGCTGGACTCTTGTTAAATTAAGTGTTTTCCCACTTTTTTGCAGGGAGCAGATGGAGTTAGGGGTCTAAAGGGGAGCAAAGGAGAGAAGGTGAGTGAAACAGAAAGTGAGTCTTTATTCTGTTGCTGATGTCAAACTGTGGATTGTGACTGGAAGGACACTCGAGAGATTACGATGTAATGATGCCATTTATCATCAAAGAGCTCTCATTAGACACCACATCTCCTCGATGCATCACAGGGAGAAGACGGCTTCCCTGGGTTCAAAGGTGACATGGGCATCATGGGAGACAGGGTGAGAGCGCCCACACATCACAAGCCTCAGTATCATTCTCTGTCAGAGTGGAGATGGATAGAGAGTCTTTATTCTCACGTCTTTGACTTTAGGGTGATAACGGAGCTGCTGGTGCTCGTGGAGAGGATGGACCAGAGGGGCCAAAGGGCCAATCGGGACCCTTGGGAGAATCAGGATCTGCCGGGATAGCTGGTGAGAAGGTAATTCATCTTTTTTTTTGGTTTAAGATTTCATTTACATTGCATGCATAAAACCTGCACTGTGATGCTACAGCTGTTATAATGTTTGGTAGTCAAGCTCCATTCAGTTGTCAGCTGAGACAAAACTTTCTCATAAATAAAGTGTCTGAAAATCACTAAATTACTCAACATATGGATTTTAATGCCTTCACATTTATCACATCTGATTTCATTCCTAAAGCATACTGCGACTGAATGAGTGCGCATATTTTAAGCATTTAATCTTTTTGTCATCACTATATGCATTTAATATACCAGATATCCTGATGTATGTCATAAAAATCTCAATTAAATGTTTTTTCCTGCATTTTTATTCTGAATATTTCTCTGGTATATTTCTTACTCCCTTCTTATTCTGCTGGTCTCTCTGCAGGGTAAACTTGGTGTGCCTGGATTGCCGGGATACCCAGGAAGACAAGGTTCTAAGGTGATTTAGCATTGATGAGCTATTATGATCAGTTAATGTGTCCGCTGGTTCCTTTATCAGAGCTTTAACCAGCAAGATGTGCGTCTGTGGCTGGACTGTTTCCTGTCTGATTAAAAATAAAGGATGATAAATGGCTTATTAAAGAAGGCTATTTTATTAATAGTTCATTAGTGACATCAATTCATTACATGTTGATGAATGGTGTGTTTAAGGCTATGTTGAGCTCATGGATTAGATTTGCTTTAATTTGATACAGTAGTTAATTATACGTTAATGAGGCATTGGGGGTGATGTGTGATAAATGGAAGGCTGAGGCTGATTAACCTCTACGTGCGTCTCCAGGGATCACTTGGCTTCCCTGGTGCGGCTGGGGTCTCAGGAGAGAAAGGACGAAGGGTGAGGACTGTGCCGACACTTTATCCCATTCTGACTGCTTCAGAATATGTAAACTTTTTTGTGTGGGAGCTGATAGATAATTGTTGACCTCTACAATGCAGGGTCCAGCTGGTCAGCCGGGGTCTGGAGGCCAAAGAGGTCCGAATGTGAGTACAGCATTAGGTGCCATGCTGATAGCATTATGTTTTTTTGCTCTAATTAGATACAATCAGTTTACCACAACTTGTGGGAGGCACACTGTTATATCACTGCCATGTTTTTCACATCACCAGACTTTTATCTTCCACCTCCAGATGAGTTATGCATGTGCTAATCAGACTGTTGTTTGTTTTCCAACAGGGAGCCCGGGGAGGAAGAGGAGCACTAGGGCCCACTGGAAAGCCTGGAGAAAAGGTGAGTTTAGGCTACTGACACACACACACACACACACACACACACACACACACACACACACACACACACACACACACACACACACACACACACACACACACACACACACACACACACACACACACACACACACACACACACACACACACACACACACACACACACACTTAAACAAACAAAGACAATATGCACATACAGGCAAACAAACACACACCTGGCTGACTCATAAAGTATGGATGAATGCACTGACTGAGTTCAAACTGGTTGTTGCTGTTCGCACTGACAGGCCATCTGGTGCAGTGAGAAGTGACTATCTGGCAGGGGTGCCTCTGTTTACACTCTCACCCTCAAAGACCATCTTGGGAAAGCTAAATATTTGGTGGCAGGCGGAAAACAAAAAAACGTTTGAATGGCCGATCTTACTGTGTGTTTTTTATTTGTCTTCTGCCTTGTCCACCTGGTAGGGCTCTGCAGGACAAGATGGTCCTTCAGGATCCCCTGGAGAACAGGTAATCTTTTTGACTCTTGGATAGTACTGTACAGACAGTGCCTAATAAGACTATAGATGTAAAACCTGAAAAACACATCTTGCCTCTTTCATAAGTCAGTAAAGGACAAGCAGCAGAAAGTAAGATCTGGGGTTTGAAACAAAGTTCTGACAGTCTGTGTTATTATTTTCCAGGGACCGCAAGGACCACTGGGAAGAAATGGAGAACCAGGACCTAGAGGGCCTAACGTGAGTGGTTGGGCTATGTGTACTATTTGCCCTGTGATTTTATGTTATGTCTCATTTTTATCCCATCCCAATCCCCTCCAATTACAATGGAGTCCAATCTCTGCACTGCATTTGAATTATTTACATTTGTAAGAGAAGAATATTGACATATTACAAAAACATTTCTAATTAAGGTCTGCAGAAGTGTGCAGAAGGAGGAGGTTGGGGTGGATGGATGGATTGGTCACAAAAACCGATCCATCCATCCACCTCAACGGACTTCCACCCAAGAAGCGGCAGTTCATGTCCAATGTAAAATCCAAAGCCAACAATGTTATCTGAGAAGCGTTCTCGTTATTTTTTGGTATTCAACAAATATACTTATTGAAAACAAAACCACAATGTTTTCTTTAACCTAACAGTAGTTTTGCTGCCTAAACCTTAAAGTATGTAGTATTTGTGTAGTTCACGTTGGCGACTGTAATCCAATAAGGAAAAATGTTACCCTCAAAACGAAAATTGAGAATACAGTTCAGTTGCATGGGAATGTAATTTTGTCAGAGACAGGCTATTACAATGATGTAAGAAAATGCTTCCTTTCAGGGCCCACCTGGAAAAGATGGATTACCAGGTCATCCAGGCCAGAGAGGAGAACCAGTGAGTCACATTTAATCTCAATAACTCTACATATTTATTTTTGTTGAAGTGCATATCCCAGCATTAGCTTGACAGGGGGTTGGGAGTCAACATGATCTACGGCATGTGTCAACACAGCAAACAATTTGAAAAATACGACTTCGGCATTGAATTACTGGAGTCAGAGTGCATGCTAAACACACTGCCCTCTGTGCATCCTACTGACTCACTTAGCCTTATTCTTCAGGGCTTTCAAGGCAAGAATGGACCTCCCGGACCCTCAGGTGTTGTTGGACCACAGGTAAGGAGATCAACTCATGGTATAAGATTCTTATGCAAAGAGCTGTTTATTTCTGATAGCATGTTTAACTGTTATGGTGTGTGTGTGTGTGTGTGTGTGTGTGTGTGTGTGTGTGTGTGTGTGTGTGTGTGTGTGTGTGTGTGTGTGTGTGTGTGTGTGTGTGTGTGTGTGTGTGTGTGTGTGTGTGTGTGTGTGTGTGTGTGTGTGTGTGTGTGTGTGTGTGTGTGTGTGTGCGTGCGCGCGCGCGCGCGTGCGTGCGTGTGTGTGCGTGTGTGTGTGTGTAATTTGCTTGCTTTCAGGGCAAATCTGGTGAGACAGGACCAACTGGAGACAGAGGCCATCCAGGTTCACCAGGACCACCCGGTGAGCATGGTTTACCGGGATCTGCCGGAAAGGAGGGTTCCAAGGTGAGTAGTTTTCATCATAATGTCAGAATCATAATCATCTAGCAGCATCACCTTATTACTGTTATATTAGATAAAGCCCAAGGACTCTCTCAGCACTGCCTGAATATCTTATCTCCTGGGTCTCATCCTATCCTCTAATTTGTAATAAATAACAGAGGAAACCTCGCGGTGTTGAGTGTATTATGGCTCATAAAAGATAAATGTTCTTTCTTGGTGTGACTTGCTGGTTAGTGTGATTTATGACTGCATAAGGGCCTGCTGTCTGCTGGCTACTTGCCTTATATCTTCTATAATGTGTGTGTATGTGTGGTTTCCAGGGAGACCCAGGTCCATCAGGAGCCTTAGGGAAAAGTGGCCCTGCTGGGCTCCAAGGCTTCAGAGGGAGCAGAGGAACCCCTGGTGCAATGGTAACGCAAACTATCATACATTTCACATCCTTACCATCTCTCACTGTCAACATCAGATTCTCTTGAATTGTGGAGTTTGCAGTTAGATTGCAATTTTAGTATTGTTGCAGTTGTCGCTTTATTGTGAAGGCTATTTCTGTGTCCCTCCAGGGCCCTGCAGGTCTGAAGGGAGGAGAAGGCCTGCCTGGTGTTGCAGGACCTATTGTAAGTCTGATTTGTTAAACTGCTTTCCATCCTATACCCTGCTCTCTGCCCAGCTTCTCATGCTAGGACATATGAAGCAGGAGGCTGTTTCCATGGTGACCACTGATCGTGACCACCACATTAAATCAATGAGTGAATCATGTGACATACTCACTTCACTTCTCTATCTCTTCTTATTTCCAGGGTGCCACTGGAGAGAGGGGCCCCGCTGGGCCGGCTGGCGCTATTGGCCAGCCAGGACGGCCCGGCGGTGTGGGTCCTGCTGGGCCGATGGGAGAGAAAGGCGAGCCAGTAAGATTTGGAACATTGCTAATTTTGATTCTTAGGCAACAATGTCCTCTAACACATACTGTACCATCACCTCCCACCATTGGGTAATAAACAACATGTGCTCTCACTTTGGAATGTGTCATTATGAGAGGGAGAGCAGGAGGGAGGTAAAGGAGACAGAGAGAGAAAGGCAGGGAAAAAATCTGAATGTGATCAAGCATACTTTCTTGGGCGCGAGTTTCCTATCTGATACTATACATTAATCAATGTGTCGTGCTGCTATATGAGGATAATAAGTATTGTAGCATTTGCTAGATGTGTGCTGTTTTCCCTTCTGTTCCCTAGGGAGAGAAGGGGCCTATGGGGCCAGCTGGGAATGATGGGGAAATGGGACCTGTAGGGCTGCCAGGGGCTGCAGGATCTCCTGGGCCTCCAGGAGAAGACGGAGACAAGGTAGTTAGATGGATAGTCAACATGGATGGCACTGCTGTGAAGAGCTTGCTGATTTTTGGACTTGCTGTTAATGTGTGTGTGTGTGTGTGTGTGTGTGTGTGTGTGTGTGTGTGTGTGTGTGTGTGTGTCTGTTCCCGATGTGCATTTGTCTCCATAGGGAGAGACAGGAGGACCGGGCCAGAAGGGCAGCAAAGGAGACAAAGGAGAAGCTGTGAGTATGAATTTTATGCAAATAGTCCTAATATCACATCATTACCATGCTTCACCAGGAGGTAGAGGACAAACTGCCTTATAATTGGTTTGCGGAAATTCATTGTAATAAGTGTTTGCCTGGGCTGTGTATCATCTGGTGGAATGAGCACATGGTTTTAATCATGTCTTTCCTCCTTTTTATAGGGACCCCCAGGACCTGTTGGAAGTCAAGGACCTGTGGGCCAACCAGGACTGCCAGTATGTTTCGAAAACTCAGAATGCAACAAATAAAAACACATCATTACCTCCACCAAGGAGGTCTTTCAGCAGGATTACGCAAACACTACTTACCCGATTATGAGGAAACTTGGTGGAAGGGTGTAGCATGGCCATAGTAAGAACCTATTCAATTTCGGAGCAGATACACAAATTATTTTGCACTTTCAATAACACACTCGACAAGGTCTGTTTGCTTGCATGCAACCAAAGCTTGATCTTAAGTGATTAGTAAATACTAATTTCATTGAGGGCAGGCGACAGAGAGGAAGCAGTTTGGAAACCAAATGGTGACAGGGGAATGAAGCAGTTGCCGGCGGCAGAGGCTGCTCTTAAAAACACTTTTCTTTTTTGGGAAACACTCTCGAAGGTAGGCGGTTGACAGGGTGGTTGCTGCGTAGCGGTGTGAAAACAGCTTTAGTGCAGTGTTAGCACTGCTGACCTGTCTGTGTATATACTAGGGTGCAGATGGTGAGCCAGGTCCCCGTGGGCAGCAGGGCATGAACGGGGCAAAAGGAGATGAAGGACACAGAGGCTTTAAGGGTGCATCTGGTCCCTCTGGACTACAGGTAAGAATTACTATCAATCCCAAAAACTGACTTTATCTCCACTGGCTCCTCTCGGATTTCACATTATACTTTAACTAATATCTATTTCAATATCATGTCTGAGACTGCATTTCTCATATCTGCATTTGAAGGGCATGCCAGGACCACCGGGGGAGAAAGGAGAGAGCGGGCATGTTGGATCAATGGTGAGTTCTGCTCACCAATCTCAGCTCATACAACACTCATCTCAAGTGCACTGCTATTGTCCAGTGTCAAGTCTCACGTCTGTTCGCACTTTATGATTGTTCTGACTTTGACTTGTCTGATGTTGGATATCGACTTGACTTTTATTCACTTTCCAAAAGCCTTTGTCCTTGTTACTGCCAGGGCTCTTAAGCACTGTGCTGACATTGTGAGTGTTTTTGATACTCTCACAAGGTGCAGGTTTGATTAATACATCATTGAAGGTGATGATACAGGATTACGTGATGCACACAAATTAGCATGGTCAGGAGGATTTCAATACCAATATTATAATCATACGCCATTGGAAGTGTTCCATCACACAGAGTATATGCATTACTATAGGTATAATCACTTAGCTCAATACCTGTGGATAATGCAGCCCAAATAACAGGAAGATAGCTATGAGTATAACTGATTACTGTCAGAAGAACATTTGAATGCAACCCCATTGTATTATAGAAGGCATCTCTTCCGGCCTTCACATAAGAGAAATACTGTAATAAAGGAATTTCATGGATAGTTATTTTTTCGTGAGATGAGGAAATTGTATTTATTATAGCTTATCACGGAAACAAAAAGCTGTTGATGAGGAGAGAGGAAAAATGATCTTGGTTTTAAAATTCTATCTGACCTGCTGTTTTCCAGATTACTTTAAGTGCTGCATTGTAAAGGTTCAGACGACCCACCTCATCTTTTTAAACTTTCATTAGTGCCACCTATTTTGGTTGTTTTGTGTTTATGTGTGCAGCTGGCTGCTGTGAAAAGTTGATACACACTCAAATTTTGGAGAAACGCAGCCATGCATGAGGCTGTGGTGGTAAGTGCGATCAGATTCATCACAATCTGTTGTGAGGCACTGTGAGAGTCACCCTTACATTAAAAAGTAAACTTCCCAGCATCTATCACTGCCACAAAAAGTTTAAAAAATCTAAGAAGGAAAAAAAAAATCGAAGCACAAGCACTCAACTACCCGGGAGATTGTGTAACAACTGACTGTTTCCTTTTACAGGCTCCAGCGCAGTCGCTCAATTTCTACGTCTCTTTTCTTAATCTATTTCTTCTGAAATGATGCTGCCTTGAAGTGCATAAAACAGTAGGCTAATTGTGAAATATAAAGTCTAGGGGGTTAAAGAACACAACAGGGCATCACACAAGCCTTAGACAGCATACAAAGTTATGATACATATAGTACAGACACATCACATTCATGACATAATTGCATAATTGCATTGTTAAAAATGCTTACACTATGTGTGGGTTTTTTTTATCTCTTAGTCAAAGCAATGAACATCCCACATTAGCTCTGCTAAATAGCTGCAAACTAGTCAGTCATATTACTGTGAGATGGGGCTGCTGATATGACGATATTTATCGTCAAAATTATATGAAAACATCTATATATTTTTTTTTAGATCGTCTCTATTGCAGTGTTGAATACCAGCGGTTCTACTACTTTACAGCAATATTTAAATCACTTTACACTCTATGATCCTTGCATTAAAGTTCAAAATAGGCTTTACCATGTGGTTATTACATATAGACAATTTATTTCTTGAATAACTAGAAAACAGGCTTTGTCGTTATTGTTATTATTATCTTCTATCCCAATATCAGGATAGAAAATTGTGGCCATATCTCCGAGCCCTACTCCGATATATAACATATACTGTAGTATTATACTGGCAATGAAAGAATACAGCCTTAGGTTAAAAAACACATACTCCCCAGTCAACTTCTATTTTAAGTCTGCCCCACAGACTTATGTATATATATATATATATATATATACATCTACATCTGTTGGCATTGGTTTTGTTTTTCCAATACCTGATAAAATGAAATCTGCAATAATGATGCTGAAAAGAAATCTTTTAAACCGCAACACCTAGAACAATCTCACCTCAACATTTCGATGTGTGATGGATCTTCAAGGCTGAGCGTGAATGACAGTGGACCATGGTGTCATGTGCAAGAAAGACGATCTAACAGAATGAAGAGGTGGCCCTGTATGTAAAAGAAACAAGAGGGTATAAAAGAGAGAGAAAGATAGATAGAGAGAGAGAGAGAGAGAGAGAGAGAGAGAGAGAGAGAGAGAGAGAGAGAGAGAGAGAGAGAGAGAGAGAGAGAGAGAGAGAGAGAGAGAGAGAGAGAGAGAGAGAGAGGAGGAGAGAGAGAGAGAGAGAGAGAGAGAGAGAGAGAGAGAGAGAGAGAGAGAGAGAGAGAGAGAGAATGCAGTAGAGCAATGCAGTGGAAGGAAGAGGCGGGGCACTAATTGTGAACAGGAAGACGGTGTGACAGCTGCTAATCAGATTAGCCTCAGCCTTGGCTGTCTAATGAGCATTCTCCTTTGTGACAGTCATCTCACAACGCTGTCAACCATGAACACAAGCTCAACAAGATTCTCTATAGCTCCTCTTCTCCACAGCCAGATTAGGGAGGGAATGCATCAGAATGGAACCAAAACAAAAGTGAGAGACGGAAAGCAAGAGAGAGAGAATAGAGAAGAGGAGAGATGCTGAAGACTCAGTGGGGAAGTTTCATTCATGTGTGAGCGTTGCGGATCACAGAATTCTCCCCTCTAATGCTCAAGTATCTCTCCGCCAGAAGGATATGTGTCTCCTCTAGTCCCACACAGTCTCTCTCCGGGCAGATTGTCTGTCTTTCTGTCTCAGTGTCTTTACAACACAAGGCTCCCTCCAAGACTTCAGAGTGATTCGGAGCACAGCTCAACATCTACTCAACTGAAACTGAAGCGGAGCACAGTTAGGATTAATTGCTCGCCGCTCTCTCTCTCAAGCAGCAGCACAGAAGAGTCAAATCACATGCCGTCATTGTGGCTGAGAGAATACGGTCTTGCACATCACAGGCTAGAGGTTTCTTATTAATAAGAGAGAGAGGGGGGGAGGGAGGAATCAGAGCGTGTGTCATATTGAGGGTAATGACCTGTCTGGATGTCTTCATCATGTCACTATGATAATGATCATAGATACAGGGGCCATTGCATTAGCAATCCACCATGGGCTGACTTCTATTGCTCATTTAATTTAGGAGGCACCAGCCAACCCCTGTATCTCACATTCAGTTTGTACTTCTGCCTCTGTTTTATTGATGTGGTATTTCTTTAGTGTCTGCACTGATTTCCTAATGAAACATTTCATTTCTCTCTCTACAGGGGCCTCCAGGACAGCATGGCCCCCGAGGCCCTCAGGGATCCATTGGCGGAGAGGTAGTGTGCAGCAAAAATTACATATTTTTATTTAGATGTGAGCATGGGCAGTCCCATTGAGTGAGGATGAGAACACTCTTTACACTTGCAGGTGCTTTAAGCAAAAGTAAAATTACCAAATGCCCTGACATAATTCATGTAACAAAACCGCTTTAAGAGTCGTCATTGGACACTGTTTGGAAAAGAGCAGGCCCTTCAAAAAAATACCTGGCAGGTGATTGGATAAACCATCTGTCAATCAAACTCTTGTTAAAGCCAGTCAAGAGAAGAGCAAAAACATATTTTCGATTGAGAAAACCTTTCAATGTGGTTCTTTGCTCTTGCAGCATCTATGCTAACTTCTTTAGGAGACGCCATTGTTGTTTTAAGTGCCTCTCTGTGTCGTCACACACACACACACACACACACACACACACACACACACACACACACACACACACACACACACACACACACACACACACACACACACACACACACACACACACACACACACACACACACACACACACACACACACACACACACACACACACACACACACACACACACACACACACACACACACACACACACACACACACACACACACACACACACACACACCTAAAACCTGTAGCACCTCACAAGATTGCATTATATGAAGCCTGACAAGATGGATTTTTGAGTGACTTCACGCAAGGTAGCAATTCAGGCAGTTTATATCAACAAGCTGTTTATAGCCATCTTTATAACACAAAGTGTTAATATTCCTAGCAAAATATTTCAAATCCACATACAAGAATTGGTAAGTTAGTTGAAATAAGAAATGCACCAACATGGTTCATTTCATATGATGATGCTAATCAGCATAATCAGCGTTTGCAAATATTATAATTGGTCCTCACATAATGAATGCACGTAGATATTTTTTTTTATAATGTCTCTCCGTCAGATTTTAGTCTGATGCTTTTGCATTTTTAATGTAATTCATTGAGGTTGGCGAGTATGTATTATTTGTTCTCAATTTTATCTTTTTGTAAATCATTATCACTAAATCATCACTAAGACTAAAACTGTATTTTTGTTTATTTATTTTGATCTGAATCATTGTGATTTTTGTTAAAGTAATGTTGAAATTACCCACACTGTGCGAGGATTGGAGTTCTGATATTTTCAAGTGATGGCTGCCTCATGTCTTTGTGACTCATAAAGAAAACATGATGGTGTATCAGCTTTGGAATCAAGACGACTTCCATTCAATCCACAATAGCTCATCTTTACACACAGCATATTTTATATTTCCCAGCCCCTCATCTCTTCATATACAGTCACTTCATTTGAACACGTCCTGCCACAGACCCTCCGCTGCTTTTGAAACTTGAATTATTAAACAGTATTAGGATATAATCCCTGCGAGAGAGTTATATTTACTGCTCTATGAATCATTAAGAAGTATTAGACTATCATCCCTGAGAGGCAGTTATATTTACCTCTAGTAATGGCCGTCTCTCTGCAGCCTCTCACACCGGTCAATTATTCAGCAGCAAGCTGCAGAAATCTGTGTGAGCCACGCTAGTGCTTCATCACAGGAGGCATGAAAAAACAATGGTGCAGGGATGGTGGGAACCATAAATGGATTGATACAGGGAAGAGGGAAATGGTGGTGGGATGGCATGTGACAGCAGGACCTCAGTAGTAGTGCGTGGCTGTACTCAGCTCTCATGTTTGTGCACTCTACCGAAGACATGCTTTTACTGGGTTGGTCTCAAGACACGACACGCAAGACGTACACGCGAACATGCGTGCACATACACAAACAAAATGATTGAGAGCAGGGGAATAACATTCACCCTACTGTGTGACTCAGACACTATCCTTATAGCAAACCTGACACGCAGTATTTTTTCTTGTGTTGTGATAATTCTGTTCCAGTTTCAGCATTCTGTGAGCAGAACTGCTGACAAACAGCAACAAAATACTTCACCAAGAACTTGACTTTTCAAAAATCAAATAAATATTTCAGACTTGCCCGTGTTTCATGATACTTTGATTCAAGCTGTCCTCTCTCTCCTCCTGCCGCAGGGCCCACCTGGAATGCCTGGTGGAGTTGGTCAGCCTGGACTTGTTGGAGAGAAGGTCAGCATTTCCCATTAGCACTTGCACAGCGTGTGCCTGTGCGCAAAGAGAAGAATACTGGTGGTTTCTGTGTGTGTGTGTGTGTGTGCGTGCGTGCGTGCGTGCGTGCGTGCGTGCGTGGTGTGATTGTATCTTATTTTTCGGTCTTCTTTCTCTACCAGGGTGAGGATGGAGAAGCTGGAAACCCTGGGTCAGTTGGAGAGCCTGGCATTGCTGTAAGTCCCCACCATCTTTTCTACCTGTTTTACTCTACCTCATCCTTTCTTTGCCCTTTCTTTGATTGTCATTTCTCATGCTGGTATTCCAGGGTGCTAAAGGCAATGTGGGGGAAAAGGGTGACTCTGGCCCAGCCGGTGCATCTGGGCCTCCAGGATCCAGAGGAACACCAGGGGAGGACGGACCCAAGGGCAACCTTGTGAGTCTTTGTCCCTCTGAATTAGTGACTTGTTCTTGCGCTGGTTGTCAGGTCAGTGAGTTTTTGCCATGCCATGCATATGATGGTTTCTAACTCAATGTTTGTTCCCACAGGGCCCCATTGGATTCCCCGGAGATTCAGGACCTCCTGGAGAACCTGGTGTCAATGTGAGTATTGCTTTCTTTAGTCATTAATTTATCATTAACTTATTGTTTGATAATTTGCTCTATTTGCCAATTTTCATCCAGGGAGTAGATGGTGGACCGGGACCTAAAGGAGACAATGGAGAATCTGGCAAAGCAGTAAGCAGTGATTTTTTTTCTCCACTTCTTGCGTATGTAGACAACACTAATAGTTTCTGTACTGTATCTTTAGCTGAAGTCTGTGAAGTCTTTAGAATCATTATGGACATTGTTCTCAGTGTTCAGTGACTGGGTGGGAATATGCTTCTGTTCTTACTTTTTCTGTTCTCTGCAGGGACATCCAGGAGCCTCTGGAGAGTCAGGCCCCGCGGGACCTCCTGGACGAAGGGTGAGCTCAGCATATTTTATATGTCTGCATGTGTGCATGTGTATGTAGTTAGTGCATATGTGGGTCCTTCAATGATCAATGAGTCAATGATCTCAAAAACATTGTCTTTCTAAACCCAGGGTCATATAGGTGCTGTAGGAAAAGAAGGGAAGCAAGGCATGAAGGGAGCCAAGGTAAGGATAATGGCTGCTACTGAGCTCCATAGTTGTGTTGATGGTGCCTTCCAATAAAGTCTTTCTGGCTCCTAGTGCTTGCTGTCTGTTGATGTGGCTCTGCTCTGTAGGGGACGGCAGGAACTATGGGTCCAGTGGGAAAGACAGGCCCAGTTGGACCCCAAGGGCAGCCAGGGAGGTCTGGCCCAGAAGGTCTTCGAGGCATCCCAGGTCCCGCGGTCAGTACGCAATGTGAAATGCTATTTTAACATTAATCTTAAGCTGTTACTGTCTCCATTGAGTCTGAAGCAACACCACTGGCAATCATGAGAGCATGAGGTCCTGTCTGTGTTCAATCACTGCTTCAGCATAATTTACACTAATCTCTAGTTCCTGTGTTTCTTTTCTAGGGCGAGCAAGGATTAAATGGGCCACCGGGACAAACTGGACCACCAGGACCAATAGTAAGATCCATGTATTTGACTGTTAATGGCAAAGGGAAATTGGGGACATTACTAATAATATCCAATTCAAACCCAGAATCTACAGAAGTACCAAACTAATACATATTCCATTATTAACAGGGGCCACCAGGACTCCCAGGATTAAAGGGAGAATCTGGAAACAAGGGAGATAAAGTGAGTGTTTAGCCCTTGAGAGAGAACACTCTCTCTCTCTACTAGTCTAAACCCTGGGAAAGAACGCTGATAAACCATGTCTCTGTCTGCAGGGCCATGGGGGGTTGATAGGTCTAATTGGCCCCCCAGGAGAATCTGGTGAGAAGGGAGACAGAGGCCTTCCAGGGAGCCAGGGTACACCAGGGACTAAAGGAGATGAGGTAT
This sequence comes from Echiichthys vipera, assembly GCF_963691815.1. NCBI lineage: Eukaryota > Metazoa > Chordata > Actinopteri > Perciformes > Trachinidae > Echiichthys > Echiichthys vipera. Next base: position 15,548,940 of record NC_139842.1, read on the forward strand.
ATTTGCTTGCAACATGATGCATCTGAAACATAATGGAACTTCACTTCAGTAATACGATATGCTTATCCTTATATCTAGGGTATGGCTGGCACAACTGGTCCCAATGGCCCACTGGGACCACCTGGACTGTCAGTAAGTGACATAGCTGTTACACCAATATACTGTTAATGCACTTGTTAAATTAAAAATGACTGTTGTTCAACAGTTTTTATGTAAAGTAGACTATGGTAAAACTTTTAAATTAAATGGCTCCACCACTGACTGATGCCCAAAGCAATAAGAGATGAAAAGCCCTCTCCTTAAAAAGGAGTATTGAAACCTTTTTTGGGGGTGACATGTCTGGAAAACAATTTAAGTAGATGTTGCTTATCAAAATTGTTCATAATATAACCAGACAATAGTTTGAAAACTGTAGTTGCTGAACTACCCGTATTCAGTTTATACCTGTAGTCAGATAATACAGATGTTAATGTAATTTGTGTCATAAATGCATAGTTCTATCTTGGGCCATCCTTTTGCAAGTGTAAAACAAACAGATGCAAAAAACACAAGATGTCTAGAGGAAAACACGAGAAAGTCAATACAGCTCACTTCAGGCATCGCCAAGTACAATCATTTGCACTTTGGTGCAAATTGGCTGATCAATTCTCAATGAATACTTATTAAAGTCATATAAGAGTTGGATTTCAGGGTTTAAGCTAATGATTATAATTAATCAAGTCATCAGTCTGATAGTTAGCGGATGATTTTGAGTAATACGTTTTTAAGCTTTTATACATTCGTTCATGTTTTTACTGCCAACTTACTCCTCCTCTCCACTCTTAGGGTGCAGCTGGCGAGAAAGGATCGAAGGGAGAAACAGTGAGTTCAGTAATCTGTCATTGTTATATACATTGCCATTGCTGTACTCACACCTCAGCTTGGTTAGCAGCTGCTGAGAACATATGCTGGGGAAGAAAAAAAAAGTGTTTTTTTGGCTTAAGTGTACCATGCTTCATAATCATAATGCTCTACTGTGTCTACTGCATGTCTTTGGAACTAAAAGCCTGCTGTACAGCCATGCTTGCCTTGTGTGTGATTTTTCCATCGGGCCCTTTTAATAGGATTTGGTTCTAGTGTGTGTGATGTTATGAAAACCACTATAGTGTGTCTTGAGAGCCAAAGCTTTGACCACAGAGTGCTGATGCACACAGCTGGATAATCCTATAAGCAGCCATATCTGCCTGGATAAAACTGGGATTTAACCAAGTGGTGCAAGAGAGGTTCCAGGTGAGACATGATTGACACAAAGTTTTGTCCTCTTCTATTCTCCAGGGTATCATTGGTCCAAGAGGAGATCCAGGCCCTGCTGGCCCCCCAGGACCCCCAGTGAGTACTGCCAATGATCTACATCATGGCATTTTCAGTGCCAGTTATACCCTCTTGCTTATCCTTTCACCTCTCTGTGCTACCTCCAGGGACCCCCTGCAACAATGATTGAGCCCCTGCCGATCAGGGAGGGCAGGCGAAAGAGACGAAGGCACTCCGATCGGGCAGGAGGTGCAGCCCCATTCAGGGAGGAGGATGTGGATATGGATATGGATATGGAGGAGTTCCTCCAGGGAGATCAGCCTCTGGAGGATGCAGAGGGAATGGAAGAAGTCTTTGCTACCCTTTCTTCCATGAAAACAGAAGTGGAAGTGATGAGGAGACCCCTGGGAACCTTTGAAAGCCCTGCCCGGACCTGCAAAGAGCTCATGATGGTCCAACCTGACTACAAAGATGGTTAGCAAAGACATGCTATATAATTGATGCATTCCTCACCAGCTTAAAAAAATGCATAAACTGGCAAAAACTTGAACACATTTCAAATATGTACACACCCTCTAACATACACCCCTTTTAAGTTAAAATGCTCTTTATCATTTTGCAAGTTGCATGTTATTATATTGTTACTCTCCGTTTGTTCATTATATCAACATCTGGTGCTTGATTGACGTTCTTTCTTTGCACTTTACAGGAGACTACTGGATTGATCCTAACCAGGGCTGTAACCGAGACTCCATCAAGGTCTACTGTAACTTCACAGCTGATGGAGAGACATGTCTCTACCCCGACAAGAAGATTGAGAATGTAAGTCTCCAATCTCTTGTTGTCAGCCTTTACAAAGCCAACCTTGTTATATTACATCAGAGCACAAATCACTCTCTATATCTCTTGAACCTAAAACTCTCTCTCTCTCTCTCTCTGGGCCTAGGTGAAGTTAGCAGCGTGGAACAAAGAGAAGCCAGGAAGCTGGTACAGCCAATACAGGAAAGGCAAGCAGGTACAAAAAAATAAAAAATAAATCAAACCTGCCATTAATCTCAACTGGCTCCAAAAGCCAGGCAGTCTTTTTCAGCTGAAATACTCATCGTAATTGAGAGCTCTTGAATTATATTCATGCATATGATTGAAGTGCAAGCAGTGTGTTTACACGAATGTGTAGACATGCATGTGTGTGTGTCCATCCATGTGCACACGACTGCATGTGAATGCTTTTAGTTTATTTGTATAATTGCACATTGTATAATTTGGTATAAATGTATTAGACTATGTGCAATAAGAAAGCCAATTTGATATTGCCTACAGTTAATTTCAGCAGTGTGGATAACTCACGCTGAGCCATTGCCAGCTCTTTCATTGACTAGCATTCAGGGCAGCATGCTCAGAGCACTGGCCTTTCATGTGCACCTGATCAGAGGTCTCATAGTCATTTCAGATAATCACAGAGCTGCCAGCACAATTGCAATTCACTGAATTTCTCCTTGAATATGCTTAGGTTTTTTTCCCCCTTGATTTCCTTACTGCCTATTCTATTTTGCCTCTTTGTTCTAATTCTGAAGTGAAGTTGGTATAACTATTTCACCCTTGATTATGTAAACTCCGTCACCAGCACAAGCTGGAAGATTTGTACTTTTAGTGATGTCATTTTATTATAGAAATTAAAACTCTATATTTGTCTGAAAAGATTATAGGCTCAGACAGTTTTTCTGTGGAATCATCTCTTTTAGAGAAACCTGTTTTTGTGTATTTTTTTCTCATGCTGTGAGTTCTTGTGTAATTAAAGTGAAAGTTTTGAAGTGCACTTATCGGCAAAAGTGATTATAAAGCAGGTTGAGGTGTTATATAAATACTGTGAAAGTATCAAAACACTCAATCCACAGAGAAATGCACAACAACCCAAATTCAGAAACTGTGACTTTAAACAAGCCATCAAGATTTATGTAAGGTTGTGATGTCACAATTATACTTTATATAGGTAGATAGTGCTGCAATAGTGCCATTAGAGACGCGAAGAGCTCAGATATGTCATATCCAGAACCGCTGAAACAGAGCAGACTGGTCTTTTTTCAGGACAGGGCTTAAAGAGACAGATGCTAAAACAGAGCCTTTCAGACAGAGAGTGAATACAGGTGTAATCAGATAGAGAGCATGATACAAATCATGTGCTTTTTGAACATTAAAGAATGTAAACATATTCTAGTGGAAATGCAAAATACAAGTATGAACTTTTAAATGAGCATATGTCCCTTTTAAGGATATTATTAGTACATATAACAAGTTTTAAGCTATGGTGAAATCTATTGAGACCATGTTGTCTTCGTGAAAATATTTTACCTGATAACTTTTGTTACACAAATCTAAGTGTTTGTGAGTGTTTTGTGTGTGCTTTGTACATTGAAACATTGTGTTGCTGCTATTCTTGGACAGGTCTCCATTGTAAAACAGATGCTTGATCTCAATGGGACTAACCCGGTTAAAAAATATTTCTCTGCCTATGTAGTACACTAACACCTCTGTATCTGTGTCATCCAGTTCTCCTACAATGACAGGGATGGGATTCCTGTGCATGTAGTTCAGCTTACCTTCCTGAAACTACTGAGTGCCACGGCCAAACAGAGCTTCACCTACACCTGCCAGAACTCGGCAGGCTGGTTTGACAGCACCTCCCGCTCCTACCAGCTTGCCCTCCGCTTCCGGGACAGCAATGATGAGGAGCTGACACAAGCCAAAAGCCCCTTCATCAATGCAGTGTATGATGGATGCCAGGTATGTGCAGGGACATGCCAGGGAAAGGGACTAGCTGGACAAACAGGAATTAGCCTTAATGATATTAATGTGTCTATCAATTGTGTTGTTGTGATAGCCATCAAATGATTGACTTGAATAGACATTTAGGCAACAGAGTGGGGGGAGTAAGTTATTCATATTAAGCCAAGCAAATTCTAATAATGGCTTTCATTTTTCTCTTTCAGTTCCGCAAAGGTCAGGAAAGGACTGTTCTAGAGATTGACTCCCCCTCTGCAGAGCTGCTCCCTATTATAGATGTGGCTTCGGCAGACTTTGGCAACAACAACCAGAAGTTTGGATTCCAAGTTGGACGAGTATGCTTCAATGGTTAACATCCTGCCAACAACAAACAACAGAAAAATACCCGCACAGCAAGTTTTCCGTGAAAGGAACTTGACTTTTACCGCTGCCCCAAGCAATATTTATTATATCATGTTCCTGTATGTGGTGGGTTTGTGGTATATTATTTAAGACTCTTCAGCAGCCAATGAAAAAGGTTCTATGGCTTTACAACAATACGAAGAATGGCAAGAAAGAGGACGAGTGGGAACAAAGCACATTTACCAAAGGGAAATATTCCAATTAGATATATTTAAATTTTTTGTGTTTTTGTTTTCTCTCACTGTTTGAGTGTGCTGCAATGATCCTCTAGAATAATGAGGACTGCACCACTTGAAGATGACCACTTATAAACAAGACAGAAACGTCCAATGATCCCAGAAAGGAACAGTCCGTCATTCTGTGGTGTGGGCCGGTAAAGTGGGACTTCTCAGACCTTGGATGAACTAGTTGCTACCTAATGTTTTACAAAGACTGCGACTGAATAAATCAGAGACATTGTCGTACTCATTTGCATGCTCAGATTTCCCTTTAAAGACAATTGTATAGCAGTTGTGAACTAGCCTAGCATATTAATTCCAAACAAGCACCATAATTAATTTCCTGTGTGCAGGAATGATAAATTGTCCTTTTTACCCTTCAACTGCAGTTTGTTCAGTGAATTACCTTGATTAGTATTCAAGAGGTGTAGCTAGTTATTGAAACCCAACACGTACTTGAACGGATAAGGTTGTTTCCTTTATTGGGCTTCTTCCCTCCATGGGCTTGATAATAAGCTTTTGAGCCCTCCATGTTTCCAAGGACTACAGTACTGTATATGTCAGACTAACATCCTATCTACTGTGGTATATACTTGCTATGACATACCTCAGCGATCAGGTTGAGGATATTTCAGGGCAAGAATTAAGAGCGCGCTGACTTTTCTCTAACTTCAGTTCTTTTTAACAAGAGGCATTTTCACGCATCTCTTATAAGCAATTCATATTTGCTGACATATCCTGTTTTCCCATTTCTGCCCGCCTCAGAGGTTTTTGTTTCCCTGTTTTGTTCATATGTTGAAATTTCAACGGAATATGTTGCTGTTCATTTGACATGATTTGCTCTTCAGTGGTGCTAAAGATGATCCTTTTATTTTGTGTCACTGTGTTTGTGTGTCTCTGTGGGCAGGATTAGGACTAGAGAAGGAGAGGGTTATTGCTCTTTCAGCAGCGCCAAATGCTCAGAGGCTGGGGACAAGTCTACTGTGTTTTTTGCACATCTTCTGGCTGATTGTGCCAATTTCACAGGGCCAGTGAAAGGAGGTTAGGGTCAGTTTAGAGCAATGTGGTTGATAGCTTTAAAGGGAAAATCCCTCTTAAACCAAGTTTATATTGTGCCGTTTCACTGATATTAGATGGTAAAGCTAATAACTATGAATACACACAACTATCTACATAAATCATAGACTGTATATATACTGTAGATGGACAGTGACTCTACTTCCTCCCAATGCACAAAATTGAGGACGAAATATTGTGGATATAGATGCTGCCATCCTGTTATTCTGTAGTATCAAAGTCCCATCCAAACACCCACCCTACCAATCATGGTTCAAACACAGCTGTCAGTCATGGCATTTCATTTTTTACAGTATCAAATAACTAATTACATCCAAATCTGGATATTAGAATAAGTAACATTTGTAACACACAATGGTGATTTGTACTAGCTAAAATATCAGACAGATATCTTCTTTGGGAAAAATGTATTTGACTTGTACTTGACCATGTCACATCCGCTAACATGCAGCCAGCCACCAGGGAGGGGCGGTCTCGATGTTTTGGCTTGACTATTGCGGAGCTCTCAAGCAGTCCATCTTAATTAACAGTCTATGAGCTAAACTAGAAATTACAGCTTCAAGACTGAAGCTAATAATTTAATTGGGTAATATTTTGAACTTCATCCATTTTATATATATTTTTTTTCGTCTTTCAAATTACCTTTGAAAATTGTAGAGCTGTGAATCAGAAATTGCCCTCACATCCCAGTAAAATTACCACAGTTGCCATTATAGTGTCATGTTGTTCCATTATTCACTGTCTATGGAGCAGCTCCAGGATTTGTTTTTAGATGACATTATTACCACAGTCTGTGTCTGCATGTCGGCTTAAACAGAGACTTCTTCGGCTTAACAAATGAGCTGTGGAATAATACAGAATTGACAAATGTATGTGAATGCTATTTTACGGATGATCTTCCCTTTAGTAAATGACATCTTAATGCTCTTACTACCTCCTCCGACTGAAACAGTAGAATGTTTGTGCCCGGTGTGTGTAATTTTGCAATTCCCACCCGCTGTTCTGTTTGTTTCATAGCATTTAAACATTCCAGTAATTAACTCCTCTCCTCCTGTCCCATCCTGCACTACGCCTCCTGTGTATAGTGTTTGTCGTACTCATTTTATATACTGTACAGTTATTCTGAGGATTTTATGAGCAGTAACCTTCTGAATGAAAAAAACAAATGTATTTGTCAAAAAATTATGTGCGAATAAAAACAAACAAGAAATCTTTTTCCTCTCCAGACCCTAAAGGCAGGATAGCACAATATCCATGAGAGCATGCTGCTGTCTGTAATGTCCAGTCAGAGTGTAATACACAAACAAGGCTCTTCATTACCAACGCGTTCTGCAACATTCCCCCAACAAGCTTGCAATCAGCATCGCCACACAGCCGATGTAATCAACGCTGATTTGCTCCCCAGTTCATTTATTTCAATTAGCCCTGTTTCAGTCCTCAGGAGACAGAAGCGTGAGAAGGATGGATGGTGTGAACAAGAGAGGAGGTCAGTAATGAAACGGCTGAGGATGAGAAATGCAGCCATGGTCAGTTTAGTGAAGGTGGAGATGTTGTGAGTCCCAATGACTACTTTGTTTTCAACCACTGTCTGAATTTATTTGTAGCCCCCCCCCCCCCCTCTCTCTCTCTCTCTCTCTCTCTCTCTCTCTCTCTCTCTCTCTCTCTCTCTCTCTCTCTCTCTCTCTCTCTCTCTCTCTCTCTCTCTCTCTCTCTCTCTCTCTCTCTCTCTCTCTCTCTCTCTCTCTCTCTCTCTCTCTCTCTCTCTCTCTCTCTCTCTCTCTCTCTCTCTCTCTACTTATCTCGGTTGCTACCACAAACACATGCAATAATTGCTTTTTGCTCCATCCGCACAGACACACACATACACACTCAAAACCCTATTCTCTCACACAAGTACAAGGCACTCATCCCCTTTGGGGCCCACTGTTCAAGGTTAGCGTCAATGGCAGAATAAAGGTTACTATGTTATTTTTTTCTCCTTTCTGTTCCCTTCCACACAATTGAATTTTAACCACACTAAGCTTTTGACCAAGAAAAGGTCATCTGTTACCACTAACTCAGAATAATGATAAAGCAGAAGAGCAGTTTGACTGTAAAAATGGTATTTCCATGGCACTATGCCCTTTTCCTTTGCTTACATTCCCTCTACTGTCCACCATTTCTGTAACATTGTGTCTCCAAAGTATTTTTTTCCTGCTGAGCATTGAATCTTTGTTAGATAGTATCACTGCCGCACTGTACAACTATACAACTATTCCCTCTGTTGAGAGCTGAAAATCTTTACCATAGACTAATATAAAAGAACAATCGTCAAACATGACAATCTTTTGGAAACCCTTGATACACAGTCTCACAGATAAACCAGCTAGAACAAAGCACTAAGAAGAGCTCTTCCTCCAGCTGATCCCTGAGCTCAGCTTTGTGAAAGCCTGTGAAAATCCCATGGAAATGCACTTCCACGTGAGGAAAATTGGAATTTTATGCTCACAAATACAAACAACATACTGTAAAGTGTGGATGAAAGCAGGTTTATATCTCTCAAATCGCTGTGATTGGAAAATGATATATTGTTTTACTAATTCTCTCTTTTAGGGGTGCCAAAATATCTGATTAGAATAAGGTATCACGGTGATTGAGGTAAGGTCCAATTGATGAAAGTATATTGCAATATTCATATATTTGCAGCATTACAAAATGGGTGTCTGTGGCAAAATTCACAGAAAAAATGCAGCATTAAGTTACTCCTAATACAGTCTGCGGTGGTGTGGTGGTTAGCACTATCGCCTCTCAGCCAGAGGGTTCCTGGGGCCCTTCTTTGTGGAGTTTGCATGTTCTTCCCGTGTCTGCGTAGGTTCTCTCGGGGTTCTCCGGCTTCCACCCACAGTCCAAAGACATGCACGTGTTAGGTTAATTGACCTCACACCCAATGCCAGTTGGGATTGGCTCCGGCCCCCCCGCGACCCTGTTAAGGACAAGCGGTTGATGATAGGGATGTCCGATAATATCGGCCCACCGATATTATCGGCCGATATTGAGTTAAAAATGTAATATCGGGAATTATCGGTATCGGGTTTTTACATCCGATGTTAATTCTGTAGGCTTCAGCATTTCCGAGTGTACCTGAATGCAACACGGGCCGTTTACAGGCGCGTGCTTGATGACGTATAACAACAACAACACGCTTCACTCGTAGGTTGCTAACCGTGGCTAACAAGCTTCAGCTCTCCCGGTGCATGAGATGTCCGTGGTTTGGAAGTATTTCCAAGTGTCATCTACTAACAGTAAGTGTGCGCTTTGCAATGACTGCAAGGCGTCGGTAATGAGAGGAGGAAACAAGGCGTCTTCCTTTAATACATCTAATTTGATCACCCACCTCAAGAAGATTCATGGGGAGTGATAAGCTACATCTGTGCAGCAAAGTGATGGAAAGAAGCAACAGCCGACACCGAGAAAAAAAACTTTTTCTATCGTTCAGGATGCCGGATTCAACAAACGTGTGGAGTTCCTGGAGCCCCGTTATGTCTGTATAACGCCCAGGCGCAAGTATTTCTCAGACCAGTGTTTACCCGAATTGCACAGCATTGTTTACTGTCACGTCGAGAAGCTAATTTCTGGTGCTGTATCCGTTAGATCCACTACAGGTTAGCATGTTGAGCTTAACTGCTAATTTATTGATTGTATTATTTGCCAAGTTACGGCCGGTTACTCAGTCTGGAAAAAGAAAACTAAGTTTGTTTACTACTCTGGACTGAAGCTATGCATCTTCCTTGTTGTGATGTTGTCTGTAGTGTTGTTTGAGACAAAATATTCTCTCTAAAAACACAAACAAATAAATGAATGGCATTTTTTTCAATAACTTATTTTGTACAGACTGTTTACATTTGAAAAGCCGTGTTGCATTTATGTTTGCATCCAGTGGGGCATCACAATAGAATTAGGCATAATGTGTTAATTCCATAATAGGTGATATGTGATGAATTTTGGTGTAAAAAGGCTGCATGCATCGGTATCGGGTGATATCGGTATCGGAAATTAAGGGTTGGACAATATCGGAATATCGGATATCGGCAGAAAAGCCAATATCGAGCATCCCTAGTTGATGATGATGGATGGATTATAAAATCTTGAAACCCATCGACTATCTGTTTGACAACAATTTAGCCTCTGGGGGAACAGCTAATATTTCATGCGTTCCAGCTTAGCCTGAGTATATCTGGGCCAAGACTTCCTCTTCCGAGCGGCAGTCATTGTTTACCTTACGATTAACAACTTGAGGCATTTCAATAGATATCTGCATATAAATGTGGAGAAATTATAACAGAACGCTAATGAAAAGCTAAATCGTCGTTCTGTGAGTGAATGACAGCCAATGCGTTCTGCCTCATTTGCTCTCCACACAGAATGTTTACCTGCATGCAGCCAAAGCCTACTCAAACATGATTGGTAAATACTCCTCGGACTACAAACATAAACCAGACCACTTCTGCTACCTAAAACTCGTCCTGTTGCCTACAGATTCTACATTCCTATGCAGAATCTGTTTATAGAGATAACTGCTAATGTAAACCCATCATCTTACTGTTGCAGCTTCACATTAAAATCACATAACTGGTACACACAACTATACAAATACACAACTTTTATTATGAAGTTCTCACAGGAAATGCAATGTGTTTGTCAGTGACCTTGACACCGACCGTTCATCAGATTTTCATAATTTTTGTCATTTTTTGACAGTGGATCAGTTTGAAATATGGCAGGTAGTAATGGAACAGTCAGGAGCAGCTACAGAGAGCTATTAGATGAGGAGCTGCAGGTGACAGGCTGCACACCTCCAACTTCTCCAAGAGGTAACCTGCCACTTTCACGTCCGCAGGCTCACTGTGTAAAGCATGAAATCAGGTCACTGTTACTCAGAGAAGGATGGGAAAAGGCTAATTATTGCCTGACTTCTTTAGTAAAACGACCAGAATTCTGGGACTGCAACTGCTATTATGACTGGCGTCACCGAATAAACCAGGACTGAAATCTTAAGGATTGGCACTTTAATAGGTAACTTTTATTTTAACAGATGGTTTTACCTTTTTAATTTCATGTCAGTTAAACTTACACTAGTTGATTTTTGTAACTAAATAGGCCTGATCTCTGGAAGACACTACCCCTGAGGCTCTGTCTTTTAATGCAGTTTGGACAAGATTGTGATCTTATAATGATATCTTTTATTGTATCTCTCCTGTATCTAGAGGGTAACACATCACACTCGATGCACTCTGATCTGCAAACATTATCTGTGTTAGACACAGAATATCTACCTTATAAGCTTTACCTTACAGAAATGAAAACGGTTTTCTCTCAAGCTTGGCCAACTCTGCATTGCTGTTCACTGCTATTCCATCAAGGATTTAAGCAGAGCTGTGGGTCTATAGTTGGCACTGATGAGCTACTCTTAGGCCCAGGAGTACATTAGTGAAACCCACAGGCAGGAGGATCCTTAGTTGCTGCTTATTGGAAACAAGATTGTTCTCTCTCTCTCTCTCTCTCTCTCTCTCTCTCTCTCTCTCTCTCTAAAATGTTTGAGGCGTTTCTTTGTTGTTGGACTGTCTAGTCTCCCTTCTATACACTCTCTAGTTTCCCGTGTTCTTAGTTTGTCTGCTATGACCTTGATTCGAACTAAGCTGAACGTGTTACCAAGTCACAATAAGAAATGTAAAAATTGAACAGACGTTCATTAATAAAAGAGAGCCAGAGAGAGTCAGTGGCAATATCTACATTTCCGGTTGAACAGGGACACTCCCTTGGTCTCAACACGTCCGCACAAATCTGGATGTTGTGTCAGAGTAGATAACAGCAGACATTGTTTTCAACGCCACTGATGTGTGTATAAATGTGCATGCTGCTCCCACTTTAGCACCTTGTACTGTACAAGTGGCAGGGAATAACTTGGATCATCTCTAGCTCGTACTGAACAGGCTCCTTGACGCGTAGGCCCGTAGATGTGTCTCCGTGGGTATGTGAAATCATGAGCACTTGTGGCTAAGCAGGGGTCCTCCTATTAGTGTGCATGCAAGCGTCTCTCCTGCCAGGTCCCATTCACAGCTCCTTCATCTCAGGAAGGGTGGGGGGAATAATTCCCGCAGATGCCTTTTCCATCAAAAGCGCTTATCGACAAAGCTAACATTAGTAGAGCAGTTTGGAAAAAAATGACTTAAAGGCGAGGGAGGGCAATAGAAATCCCTGGGTGAGTGGACAAAGAGCCGGCAACAGTTCGGAAGCCCAAAGCCCTGTGCTTCTGAGAGTGTGTCAGATGATTATCTGGCAGACAGAGAGACGCCTCCAACACACACACACACACACACCCTACTCCAATTTGCCATCTGCTACAGCTCTCAGCGTCCACCGCCACAGACACAACCACAACTACATCCATAACCATCACCACTATTGCTGCCGTGCCATCCCAACTTAACTGACAACTAGTCTCGGTCTTGAGTAAAAGGAGGGCCGAGTTGTCTGCAAGCTCCCCAGGACAGCCAAAGTTATCAGTGGTGTCTTATTTACCACAGTGGGAGACGGCCACAGAGAGAAATTGATATATGATCAGAATGAGAGAGCAGGAAGTGAGAGGAAGAGTGCTATAGTTATTCACTTGACAGGCCTGTGTTGTACGATTCACTCAGATCAATTTAAACATGTGCAGCTGTTCATAAATCCAAGGCAGAGAGTGTTAATCAACAAACGTAGCCCCGATCATGAAAACAGGAGGAATAGACACGGGGGATTGGCTTTGTGTGTGTGTGTGTGTGTGTGTGTGTGTGTGTGTGTGATTTGTTAGTGAATGAGAGTAAGCGAGGGAGAGAGAGTGGTAACTGCATGACCCCATCGCTCAATAGAGAGGATTTTTTCCTATAAATCAGACGAGGCAGAGGAGGACAGAGTATGTGAGAGACAAGGACTGAGTGCTTCAGCTGGGAGTACACTGGCTCAGACCTCAGTTGAAAAGCCAAGGAAACTAATCTTTTCCATTCACCTCGATGAGTCTGGCTGCTCTTGTCCTGAATGCGAAGGAATCCTCATCTTCTCCCCGCCCCTCACTCCATCACTCCTCCGCCCCTCTGCCCCCTTTCGCTCCACTGCCTCCCCAACACCCACCCCTTGTCCCTTCCCTTCTCTCTCCCTCTGTGAATGATCAACCCACCCCGTCCTGTATCAGCTCCTGAGACAGTTGTTATTCTATCCCAGAAAATCCTATGCGGCAGCATGTCATGGCACTTGACACTTAAACATAAATCTTGCAATGGCAGAGGTGAACTGCATTAAGAGCAGAGCTTGTTGTGTGACAGACCAGGAAAGCCTCATTTAGTCTAAAGAGAGATATAGAGAAAATGCCCTATTTGAGGTGTTAGGGTGCTTTTCTGTCACTTGTACGAAATCACCATGTCGTGTAGCCTGTACCAGAAAAATGGATAAGGCCTAATCAATACACCTGCTGAGGGGATAAAGTGCATCCCTTTCCCCGCACTTGTCGTTGCAACTGGCAACGTTGGAATTATGCTTTCATATGTTTCACAGTAATGAGTACAATTGGGCCTGACTCTGCTGCGCTTCAATTATTCAGAACCAACCTGAGACATGAAGCAATATTCTGAATCGGCAATCAGGAATTATTCCTGCAGTCACTCGTTTTTCTATGCCTTTCTCACTAACTAGGATTCACTGTCAGACTTATTTTTTTGCTTTTTTTCATACTGTACGAATGAACTCTTTTATCTCACTCACACATACAAATGGAGTGCACATTCACAGTACGGTCACACAAACGTGTATTGGTGGCTTTGAATTGGCTCAGGGTACATTTCCTGGCACAGAGGTAATCAGAGAGTTGGGAATGCTGAAATCATTACTGCATTTGATGATCATTATGCAATCAACAGAACAGTTTAAAATATCTCATACTGTAAAAAGTGAGTGAGTGAGTCTTTTTTATTATAAAGCAGGTGAAAATACTTAGAAATAGTCACTCACGCTCAATCCACAGAGAAATGCACACAGCTTGTATAAAAAAGAAACAGTGCCTTTAAACAAGGCATCAGGACTTCCATACAGTTGTAATACTACTGTATATAAAGGTAGAAAGTGCCGCCACAGTGCCGTAAGTAATTCCCCGGCTGCAATGACGTTGCTGAGACACCAAGAGCGCAGATGCCAAAGACTAATACTGACCAACCAAAGCAAACGGGAAGGGAAGGGGGCTTACAGAGATGAGGCACAAAAATGCGGCTCTCTAAAGTTCAACATCTCAAATAAATTGTGAATCGTTGCACCATGTAACAATAGAAGTGCCATTCTTTTTCACTGATAAGCCCTGACCTGTTTATTTGGGGTATGTGGATGGGTATAAAGGCAGACAAAGCAGGTTAATGTTAACATAAAGACACTGTTGAGAAAATTCTTCATGCTGGTGTTTCATTTTCTTTGACTAGCCCCCATATAGTGCAACACAAACAGAGGTATTTAGTTAAACCCCAGCTCTATGTTTTTCCACTAGGACACATCAAACAGCCATTTCTAGTCAAGTCCCATCTGCACGCCTGTTCCAGCATCAGATGAAAGTGCAGCAATGTACTGATTGAATGCTTTGCTGTTAGATTAAACCAGAACCTATTCTGTTTAAACCACAATGCTTCAATTTGAATTCTATTGAAGATTCAGGCTTTACTGATGCTCTGTACGCTGTACGCTCTTTACATCTTTACACAAGTGTACAAGTATTATACGGTCATGTTGTAAAATTGTGTGTGAGACTGTGTGTTTATGTGCGCGCCTATGCTGCTGCAGTGCTAATGAGAGACTTGGGGGTTTCAGGTGACGGTGCTTTGAGAGAAGAGGTGAGTGACAGGGTTCATGAATAGTGATGGCCGACAGCTGCTCATTAACCAAGAGACTGTCTGTCAGCCAGCAGACTGGAACAGCAGTCCTTCCTCTACCCGCACACACACTTACACACGAACACACACACACACACACACACACACACACACACACACACACACACACACATACACACACATTAAATACATACACATATGCACACAAGCCCATGCAGATGTGCTTAAAACCAGCGCACATACAAACACAGTTCACATCACCTTCATCTGGATCCCCTGTGTGTTCTGTGGAGCCTGGGCCAAACATGCCCCCCCACTGACAGCATGAGCCGAGTGTGCCTATTAGCTATGTGGTCACACCTCTCCCACTGGGGCAAGCCCCTCACTGAATATGGAAACACCTGCCAGATGTAAATTCTGAATGAGGCCCAGAGTGCAAAAGGTACAAAAGATTAAGGCGACGGCAGTGCCCACAGAAGACATTTTATTCACTTTTAAATGGTTTTAAAGTCCTCCTTGAAGAAATGTCTGACACCTTTAATGTCTGCATCACATTCATTTTGACAACTTTTAAAGAAAATTCTAACACAAGGTGACCTAGATACTACTTTTGTGGCATGTTATCCTCAAAATAAAACTGCTGCATATTACATATAAAATATATATTTTATTAATCATGGAGGGGAAATAACATTTTTTCACTCTGTTGTTTACACATAACACACACTGTTGCAAATAATATTCAAATTAAAAAGCCGCTAAGAGGCTCAGTGGGCTACAACGCGCTCGTATGACTCCATTCTTCACTCCAGTTAAGTTTTTAAAGTGTTTATTGAAGAAAATTATATAACGATATGTATACAAGAACGACACGGTCAACAGAAAATATCGGAGCCCTACTTATCCTCTTTGTCTAACCAAATGATGCCTTGCAACTGAACAGGCTAATGAAGTGAAACAACACCCAGGTGTTAATTACCGTAAATGATAGAAACTAAAAGAGCATGTGCAGAATAAAAAAACAATAACACAGGCAAAACTAATTTTGTCCATGGACAGTTGCCTCAAGTAGTTAAGGGTTCTGTGTCTTGCCCATGAGGTGAGCTTTTTTCAGTTCACACTTATACTTGGTTCCTACGGGGACTTCCCTTGCCAAGCCACTACACCACTATAGGGAGATTTACAAAAAAGTGTGTGGACCAGTGGTGGTCTGAAATTGGTCTGTGAAGTCAGGCTAGGAATAATGTGGGTCTGGCAAGAACATGGACAGTACTGCAGGCTAAGAGGACAGTGCAGGCTAAGTATGATGAGACAGTGAAATGTAAATAACAAAATTAAACAGACTTTTTATCAGAGATAGTAGTGACATAAGGAAATAAAAGGGTGAGCCCAGATCTCTTGTGTGTCTCTGTTGGTGGACTAGAACATGAATGCTGTTACTGCCATTTCCATCATCAATGGATTTGACACAAGATCGGAATTTGGATTGGTCTTGAATCCCAGTCCCTGCTCTTGAATTTTTTTTTCTTTATACTATAATGCATTCAAGATTCAAGATTCAAGATTCAAGAAGCTTTATTTATCCCGAGGGAAATTATTGTGCAACAGTTTCATACAAAGGCGGAAAAGGATCAGAGTAACAATAAGCATAAACATAAATCAATCAAAATAAAGCTAACGTCAGATAAATCAGATAAATCAAGCAATGAACCAAGTGTGACAGAGTGCAACAGACGTCGTGGTTAAGCGTAGGTATATACAATATACAACAATACGCAGCGTGCAGTTTAGCAGCAGATTGAAATAAAATAAGTACAAACTAGATAAGTGAGAAGGAGCGATAAGTTATAAGTGTTAAAAATGTTAAAAATGTAGCAGCATGTCCTACAGAACTAAGTGACAGTATGGCACAGTGGAGTGTAGCAGCATTTCGTACTTAAGTCAGTTACAGTAAACCACAGTGAAATGTAGCAGCATGTCCTAAAGCACATGCCTACAACAGTCAAAGATGGCAAAGCTCTCCATATGAAGTAATTATAACTAAGGTTCAGGAACAAGACCATGCTTCTCTCTCCCACCAATTCAGTTCGTCTCAGTTCTCACAACACTCCCCCCACCCCAGACCCTAGTCTTCTCCTCTATTCCCTCTCAGTGGGTTAGCACCCTTGCCTCACAACAAGAAGGTCCTGGTCTTGAACCCTGGAGGAATGATGAAGCCTGATACTCATCAAGACATCCAATCAAACACCCTTTTTCATCCCACTCCTCAACCCCAATCATCCTACCAAACAGGACGCTCATACCATCCTTACTGCATCCTCTGGTTATTCCTGATAAAACTAGTTTTATACTGTACAATGATGTGTTCTTGTTAGTGAATAAAAGCAACACATAATATACAGTAGAAATACCCTCCACCTCCCACACAAACCCAAGTGAGTTATTTATACAAAGTAATATATTAAAGCATAAATCTGTAACTCTCTCATATTATCACCCGCTGCAGCACAACAGTGGAGATGACAGTTGTTGCTGATTGTGTTGAAGTCTGTTGTTTACTGTTGTTTCACGCACAACTTGGTCTGCTTATGTTTGAAGCTTGACTGAGGGGTTGCTTGATGCGTGAAAATACAAATGCGGTGTGAAATGTTTTGATTTCAATGTGCTGGTTCCATTTCGAACTTACTTTATTGGTATTGTCGAACGAGCGTAACTTAACAAGCATGAAATACTACCTGACTCAGTAGCAAGGTGGAGAAAGCATCGGCAAATTGCACGTTTTGTGCACCATGTACAGATCTACAGCACACACAATTTGCTCATCAATTAACATGACAGCTACCATTTTTAATACATTACATATTTATCAAAACGTATTACATAGCTCTGTTGAATTTTCTGTTGAACTTGAACTTGATGAAGCATCTAATTCTCACGGCATTCTACAGTCTCTTATTTTTAATGATATGATTTTATGATGATATGTATAACAGACTGTTGCTATGGACGCAGTTCTGATTTGGAGGACCACATCCATCAATCTGCAGAAAAAAGTCCGTAATCAATAGTACGTGTCAAATTATTGATTTCTTTAGTAAGTAGCCGTGTAATAGGAGGGGAAATGTAGAGTGAGCGGGTCATTATTGTGAATGAAACCCCTTCCTGCATCAGTCTGTTGGGGTTTTTAAAAATGAAACATTTAGTAGTAGAGTTAGTACACAATCACATTCATCACAAAGCGATTCCATTTAAAGACGATACATGATCATATCAAAATATCGTCAAGCCACACCGGCTCACTCTGTTATCCCTTACACTGAACATAAAGGTACCCAGTAATCTGGAAAAAAAGCTGCTTGTGCTGCTAATATATCTGATCTCACTTTTAAAACCAGTAAGTAAGTAAACACTTCACAAATGAATAAAATTAGTGATTGAGTGAAAGAGGCCCACAGCTTTTATCTGGGCTAAAATGCCACTGATTATTGGCATTACATCTCACAGGTGGCTAGAGAGAACTTCAATTGGATGCCCATGTTGCTCTCTTTCATTTGGATGTATCACAGTGACTGGCAACAGTACACACATTGACAAAGGACTTGGCAGGAAGGCTTAACAGGCAGTTTACTTAAAACAATGATCAAAAAACAGGCTTTTTATAGTCAGCAGGCAGTCCTGTAAGGCAAACAAACCAGAAGGGCTGAGAGAGGAAGGCAGGAAATAGTAAGCAGCAGGTCATAGACATGTTGGAGACTTGCAAACAGGTTTCACACCGTTTATCTGGCAAAGAAAACTTACAAAGTACAGCCAGACAGTATGGTTGCTATCATGTTGTTTAACTTTTGTAACAACTTATTTATTATTAATGATATACACCTCAAACCATGGATATGTTCTTCTCTCATATTACTCAAATTTGCCTACAGAATTATGACGGATCCAATTAAATGAGAGGATTTGGGTTTTTGCTGCTTAATAAGGGAGCCGTGGTGGCCTAGAGGTTAGAGAAGCGAGCTTGTAGCTGGATCAGAAGAGGCTTCTTATCAGTGAAATTTCCCTGAATAAATACAGGTAAAACATAAAAGAAGAACATCATTTGTAGAGACTCACTTTAAGCAGACTATGATGAAGATTCCAAATGGGGATTAGTAAGAAATATTATTTTACTGTGTTAATAATTGGAATGAATGTTGGTAAGTTTACTCAGAAACTATTTGGTGACAAATTAGTACATTACTCTACTTGCTTTTCTAATCTGCAGACATCTCATCATCATGCTTATTATACTCAGCATAGTACTGTCTTCATCTCTAACAGCGGGGGGAATGTAGCTAAAATGTTCATATGCAAATTTACATGTGATATAATCGAAAGACATTTTTCAGCCAGTAACTGCTTTCCTTGGGAGGCAGAGAGTATCCATTCTAAAAAAAAAAATCACTCTCTCACTATTCTTAGAGCCATTTCTTGTGAGATTCAAAGCAAAATAACATTGAACCAAGATGCTTTAGATGGCAATGCATACAGCAGCACCTCTAGTTAAAGGCCTCTGATGGAATGCTCCTTTTGTTTGTTATCGATTGAGAGAGAAAGGCATCCACCGTGTAATTGTAGCCTCATTTGATCTCAAATAAACCATGCTGTCCTACACAAGAGAGGGAGCAGAGCAGGCATAAGCTGGAAACACCTTCATTACAAGAAACACGCACTCCGGCACACTTACTTCCTCGGCCTGACTCTTGCATGCACACGCACACATTCTCTTTTGCAGACTCTTTTTAAATTATATTGCCCTCCCTCTGCTGCTCTGTCTTCTTCTTCAATCTCGCTCTGTGTCTTGTCTTCAATCATACTCAACAAACAACTATACATACACACGCGTACACGCACGCACGCACGCACGCACGCGCACACACACACACACACACACACACACACACACACACACACACACACACACACACACACACACACACACACACACACACACACACACACACACACACACACACACACACACACACACACACACACACACACACACACACACACACACACACACACACACACACACACACACACACTCTCTCTTTGCCTATCTTGGAATGAGCCTGGGATTGATTCTAGTCACACTAGAGTGGGGCGAAATGAGCAGTCACTCTGAATAGGCAAAGGCGTCAAATAATACAGATATGAACGTCAGAGGAATAATTGAAGAAAGTGTTTTATATGTAAAAGACAGGGGAGGATGGAGTGGAATTGAATCTCAGAGAAAATGAGGAGCTGGTTGTGTCCCAGGGGACCGACTCACAATGCCTGAGTCTTGTTTGAAGAAAATAGAGGATAATTAGAGTGGTCAGTGGCTTCCACAGGGCCCAACACCACTCAGCCTCACTCTTCCTTTATCTGTCCTGCATTCACTCTCTCTCTCTTTCTCTCTCGCCATTTCTTGGCCTCTTTTTTTTAGCATCTCTCAGTCAATTGTCAGTCTATGTTCATAATACTCCTTGCCCTTGCTTTCTCTCTTGTTATTTCTTTGTTCTTTCTTTCATCTCATCTATCGCTTTTCTATTTGTACTCTCCATGCCTCGTTTTTTTATCAGTCTCTCTCCCTCCATCCCCCTATCCCCTCCCCCAGCAGGCGCAGAGCTACATCAGTGAAGTTGATCAGATATTCTAGGCACATATGGACAGCACTGACGGGCATAAATCATGAGTATTTTGAAGCGCCCGTGCAGGGTTCTTCAAACTGCTTGTTGCAGCTCTGTGTAACCAGTGCTTCAAAATCTCTCTCTTCTACCTCTTGTTCATGCCAAATCCCTTTCTTTACAACCTCTGCCTCTACATTCTTTCCAAACCTTCCTCTCTATTTGTCTCTAGGCCTTTCATCCTGAGCCAACTCAATATATGTTAATACTAATGCAACTTCCAAACCCTTGATGTCTGAGCACTGTTTACTCACAACCTGAGGTGACTAAGGAACAACCACCTCACCACTCCACAGCAAAGTTGTGAGCATCTCTGAGGTCTGAACCCCTTGTTTTTTCAATACTGGCTAGCTTGTCGGCATGACAACAACATGTCACTATGGCAACAGACTAGCCAGCAGCAAGATTACTGGATGTATGGACATGCAGCGTTGCCTTAAGCTTCTCCCTGGTTCCTTAGTGGCAGGACAGCACAAGACAATAATTCCTTCTGATTCAAAAGGGGGTTAAAACCTGCTTGTCCCGCTCACACTCTAACATCAGCAGAGCCCAGAAGGCATTATATAGGCCTCAAGTTCCTTGGCGTATAACATCATATTGAGTAATGTTTAAAAAACAAAATCTGAAATCAAGCTTCCCAATAACTTCCAAAAATGCTCTGCTTTCCAATTCCAATCAGCTGTGAGTGTCATCATAAACTAAGATTACAGCAGACTAAAATACGGCATTCAATATTGTACAGGGATAAAAAATCATTACAAAATCAATTGACGTGCTCCATAATCACAGAGGAGATTCCTGGAGCTTCCCATAAGCATTTGTCTCCCTGTGTGTGGCCACAAACCGACAGGCAGCACAAATAAATCTCCACGCTCTGCTCTGTCCTTGCACTCTCTTTCCCACTGCCTCGCTCCGGATGACATGTCCTCTGTCTCCCTCTCTCGCTCCAAGTCCCTGGATATTGATTGGGACCCTACTGGGGGGAGCAGGAATAAGATAAATAAGGAGTCAGCAGCCATGAACAGTTCTCTCACTCACCCTAACATGAGGGGAAGGATAATCTGCCAGACATGAGAAAATGGTCATGTATTTCTCAGGCCACTTTCATGCAAATTACCTCAGCGAGTACCTAAACCAGAAGGACCGCCAGCATCAACATGACTAACACACTGGATTCAGTGATATTTTGATGAAGGTGAACAGTGTTTTGGCACATACAGTAGTAGGATGTCATATTTTCACTAAATGACCAAAACAGTCGCCAGAAAAAATACATTGGCATTACACGTTTCTGCAAACCACATACTGATATTTTTGAACCGCTGTTACCCATTCTCATTCCCTACTCGTCACATACCAACACTTTTTGCCGCTCCACGGACGCAGTTTGAAACACGTGGTAAACGTTAATTAAAACAAAAACTATCAATGTTAGCTAGGTTAAGCCGTCAAAATCACTTGGTTAGGTTTAGGAAAAGATCATGGTTTGGGTAAAAATAAGTACATCTGTGATCTAATTACGTTTAAGTTTCACATGGGCTGGGACACAAACCGCTGTCTCCAGGGTGAAAGTTCAGTGTGTGTGTATGACCCTGTATGACTGAGCAGTAGTTATGTTACATCACCTGACTTCTGGAGCACTTTCTGTCAGTTGAAAGCACTGTGGCTGTCATACATATGCTAGAGGATGCTAAAAAATGTCTCCTATCAACATTTCTGTGGTTTGCTAACATTTTTTTTTCTGGGGACGAGGCTGGAATAATCAAATTTGTAAAATGAAACCACTTGTAAAACATCTCATCGTAAAACCAAAAAAAAACATTACAGGTACTTAACAGAAGCCTGGTGTGTGGTGCTTCCTCAGCTGTGCAGCGTAAAACAGCATTATTTAAGCATGTGCCGGCCTGTTTTCACTCTGTTCAGGATAATTATCTAAGTAGTGCATATGGCATCAAGTCCTACAAGGACCATAACACACCACGTCACACTAGACCTCCATCAATCAAGCCAGATTTCACTGAAGTGCAATAAGGAACACAACTGATTGATTGTCACACACCACTATGTACTGTACAGCAAAATGCTGCTATTTGCAAACAAATACACAGCACACAGGCATGCGTAAAGTCATCTGTAAACACAAACACACACAGTGGGGTAAATAACTGTCGGTATCTCTTGCAGCGTCGGGAGCAGTGGCGCGAGGCTTCCCCTCAGATTTTGAAAGCCCTATCTGTATCAGGAACAGCAAACCGAAAAAGCAATTTGCTTTGTCACACAGAGACATGCTTGACTACACTGAATAATTGCACCGCAGCTCGGGAAAGAGCTGTTTTCCTTTTATCTAATGAATGCCTTCAGGGGAGGCAGCACTGGGGTATGTGTATGTGTGTTTTGCGTGTGTGCGCTGTACGATATACATGTCTCAGGACTTTTGTACTGTATGTATGTGTCCAAATATATAAGTGTGCAACTGAAAGATACGCAGGTGAAGCATAAAGGATATTTTTATTGCTCTGTCTCTATCCGATCCAATCCTGCCCGTGTCCCCTTGCTGCTCGCCTTCCACTGCAATATATTGATTCATCAAATCTGCATGTTGCCTCACGGCTGTGTCCAGTTTCAGGTTTGAGGCAGTCCCCTGATTCAATAATGCAGAAGCAGGATGGAGAATAAAAGCCCCTGTGCCTGGCCTCAGACACTAACTTCTGAGAAGTGCTGAGTCCACACTCCGTTGCTGGCCTGCCTCTGTGGAGCTTGTCAGAGCAGCGTGGAACCTGGAGGGACAACTTCAACCTCGATCCCCCTACACAACTACAGTACTGTTCATTTCACCATTATATTGTTACTTTACGTTATTTACTTTTATTTATTGTTTCTAGTTCATTTTGTTATTGTCATTGCTATGGATGCCGTTCTGATTATAGACTCTGAGAACCCTTTTTAAATCAATAAAATCATTTTTTGATCAATATTTTTACTTCATGTTTTTGATTAATTCAGTAAGTAGCCATGTAATAAGCGGGATAATGTCAAGCGAGTCATGGCCCTTATCACCCGTCAGGGTTCTAATTTACAATAATCACCGTCTCAATCTACATTATCCCTTACATGTTATAGTTTATCTCTATATTTTGACTTCTGCACTATTTTATGTCTTAGATTCTCATTGATTTTCTTTTTATACATATTTAATGAGCACTGTTAGAGGAGCTTGAGATCCAACATTTCCATTGCTTCTCTGTAATTGTGCATGACAATAAATCATTTGAACTTGAGAGAACAGAGGACCAAAAGAGGCTTCGTGAGGATTTGGAGAGTGAGGTTAAAGAGGAGCGGGATTACGGGTCAAAGCCGAATCTAGAGGCAAATGAAAAAGCTGTGTTTGATCATCAGGTGCACAGGAGAAGCACATGGAGATGGTAAAGGTGGCAATGAAGACAGAGAGAAGACAAACATGAGGGAATACAAAAAGCACCTTCTCTGATGACTGCTTGTGTGTTCAGGAAAAAGGTTTGTGAATTGCCGTAATGACTCTAAAGTATTTGTTCTACCGTGGAACTGTAATTAAGCCATCAGCCACAGTTTGGAGTCTTTAACTTCATAATGAGGCTGAATGTTCGCAGTTCGTGCTCTGTGGATAAGCTGCTGTAATCACTTCTATCTGCTTAATTATGTAAAACCATTCTTTTATCCTAGTAGTGTCTCGCTTTTTATCTCTTCCTCTCTACGGCTCTGTCTCAGTCATGGTCTCATTTTTTTAAAATAACTTGTACCATAAAAGCATAGGGACGCAGTAGCGATGAGAATGCATGCGCGGAGATGTCAACCTGAGACAGCCATGCTGGGAATTGTCAATATAGATGGCTGCAGGGAGATAAAGTACAGTGAAAACTGAGTGTTAACACAGGGCACTACACTATATGTGGAAAGAGGTGTGTTCTCTGCAGCTACTTTGAGAATAAGCACAAAGCTCTTACTGCTCTGAGGAGCATTTTATTACCTTTCTCTACTCCCTTCTTTGTATTGGTCAGCGGGACATAACAGATGGAGGTATTATATAAGGCGTATTGCTTTCTTCTCAGTCTCTTTTTCAATCTCAAAACTACTGAACTATTATTATCATTAGTGATCCTGATCCAGTGCGATGGAAGTGAAGATGCTGCAGGTTATTTGCAATGAAGATAAACACCTTCTATCATCGTGTCCCTAATGGAGGCCTGGTAATTTTTTTTTTAGGTAGACCTACATCAAAGCTCTCCCTTCTACAGTACTTCAGAGATCACTACACCGCTACATGCTGCACACAAAAACACACACGCTCCCCCACACAAACACTCACTCTTGTGGCAGTGGAGAGTGAAATCTTGTGATGCTCGGGAACTTTACATCAGAGACAGGCTGCAATGGGGGAAATAAAAGCCCTGAGTGCATGAAAAAACATGAAGCTGCCGCTGTTTCAATGGAGCAGAAAAAACTGTAGGGAAAAATGTCAACAACAAATAGCTGCTGGTTTCTATTGCCACGGGCGACATGGACTTTGCTTCCCTCATGTTCACTTCCTCTCCGCATTATGCATCATCTTTTCATCCAATTAAACACAAACACAGGCTACAGGCTGAGCACAACTCATAGAGCATCTAGTCCTGCTCATTCAGGGAGAAACAGGCAGTGGAAGGAGACGCATGAGGAAAAGAAGACGGGGAGAAAGGGATAGTTTAGGATAAAGCAATGGCCAGGTTTGATGGTGTTTATATGCCAGGTGGCTTCTCTGAAAAGATGGACCTCTTGGCTGACCATCTCTATGTATCTGTCAGTCTCCCTTCATGTCTTAATGTTTCTGTGACTCTGTGGAGGACAGCGCTTAGCTGTTGTTTTGTTTTGATACAGAGACACAAGCAGAGTGCCGTGCAGTTCATCTAGATGATGATTGATGGTGTTTGCTGAATTATGGCAAGGTGCAGACATGAAGCATGGCAGTGCCACCTCACAGACAACCCGAACCCAAGTTATCCTTGCCCTGGTTTCCTTGGTTATGTGCAGGTAGTAAAGTGAGACAGCCCAAGAGGGGGTGTGAAAAGCTATGTTTAATTCCATCTTCAGGCAGCCATTAAGGATTTCACACCTATCCCTCCAGGCACAACATCGCTATGGCAACTGAGCACTCTTAACCTTCTGACCCAACCTTCTCACCATAACTAACTTGTTCTGTATCATTTCAGATGAAAGTAGCCTACATAAGGCTTTTCCTCATCTGTATGAAAGGAGAGAGGAGAGTTAGTGAATTGCCTTGGTCTTAACTCAGATCTGACAGAAAGAGTGTTTAAGAATGGACATTTTAATTTTAAGAATGACAGCTTTTGATAAATCCTGTCAAAAATGGGGGTCCGCGCTGACAAGTTCAGCGAGACTTTGTCTGAAATCCTGTATTTTTAAACTCAACCTCTAGATTCATAATGACTTTCCATTAGTGAAGTAGAAAGAAAAACTCAGCAGGCGGTGAGTGTGAGCTGCGGCCGTCCATTTGGCTGCACAAAGACATTGCACTTTTGGGACTGCTGAATGAGGTGTTTCATGCTGTTTGCCTGGGCGCGAGTTGATTAGACATTCATTAGGAAGCATGAGTGTCTAATGTGAGATGCGTGCTGTTGTAATGTTTGCACAAGGATTTCCTGTTGGCTAGGATATCTGTGTTGTGTTTGCAGGGGTGTCAGGTTTAACGCTGCTCCATCTGCGTGTTTATTGACATGTTGATGTTTTAGTGAAGTGTGTTTGTGTGTGATGGATTGCTTGTGTGTTTATTAATCAGTGAGTATTTAATTTTAAGCCAATGACTGAGAGCTCCAGCAGCTTAACATTATGCTGTGTGCCCATTGGACTATTTTAATGCAAATTCAACATTCTGAATACTTTCAGTAAGCATATGGTCTTTCAGTCCTATTGCATAATAACTCTGCAGCAGCGGCAGTAGCGGTAACATTACGGAGATCAATAACAACCACAATGCTCTGTTATGGGACAGACTTGTCCCATACCAATGTTTACAAGATTGATAGAGCAACTCATGTTCTCCAACTTCCCAAAATCCAATTAGACTGTCTGTGTTTTCCTGTGTGATGATCTACAATCGAGTCACTCACTGGGCCTTTCCACCTGTCTAATATTCACTATAACATGAACAAAACACTTTGCTACTCTTTCTCCGTCTCTGAATACCAAGTTAATTGCAGAGCGTGTGTAAAACTGTTCTTGCTTTCCAATTATTTGGAGAGAATCAATGCAATGATATGCTTAGCAATGATGGTTGAACATAAATAGTCCCAAAGTGCTGTGTTTAAAATGCTGAAGAACCATACTTTTTGACAAGCAGAGCGCCTTTAGGCAGTCAGAGCCAAAAGCTGACGCATACACACACACACACACACACACACACACACACACACACACACAGACAGAGAAGCACAGCGATGCTGGCGGTTGTTAAATTTAGTCCTCAGGCCACTTCAGTAGATATGTTGCATCGCCTCAAATATTTTAGCAACACACTCACACAGAGAAACGCACAGGGACAAATCCCAGATTAAGTCATAAAGCATGAAATACAATCAAACAACCACAGGTCAATAACTAACATAAATACTGAGGGGAACCATGAGAACATGAGAGTAAAAAAAGAGAGACAGAGTTGAGGAGTTCAGAGAGGCAGAAAAAGGCTTAGACCAGAAACATGTAAGAAATAATCAAAATGGTGATTTTAGTACCACATCTGCCGATCACAGTGCAGTCACGTGTAAGGCGTCAGGAAGAGAGAGATAATGCCTGCGTTACAGGACATGCAGTCGCCCTGCAGGTCTATTTTCTACTTTCTCTTGGCCTGCTTGGACTGATGGGGATAAAAAAGAGAAAGATGCGGCATCTTTGACAAATGGGTTATGCTTTGTTTGCATTTACCTCAGAATAATTCCCCCAACTCCCTCAAAACTCCCTCAACGCCCCAGGTCTCTAAACAGTACGGAATGGAGGGGGAGGAGGAGGCTGATAGTACAGTGTATACAGTATCCCCAGCATGACCATAAACACACTGGCACTCTGACCCCATGCAATGACTCAACATCACTTTTACTCATGCTGGCAGCCTTTGGCATCTCTTTTAATCTCAGCCACATGCTCTACTGTATGTATCTGAGCAGAAGCCCCATCCAGGATGGCTCAGTAAAATACAATAACTGTGGTGAAAACCAGGCGGAAATCGTTCCTGTATTCTTCTTTCCTTCTTTCTCATACACCACCCACACCTTTCTTTTCCTCCTCAGCTACTCATTTCACCTCCTTGTAGTTTTTTCCTGCTGGGAAAATAGAGGGGTATACACCACGCGACTGAGGGCAGCAGCAGGGGTGGAGAAAGTCAGCCCTCTGCTGAACCATACAAGAGCTGAAAGGCACAAGCCATTACACTGCCTGATCTAAAGTCCTCTCTGAATGTGTTATTAACTAATATCACGGTTCTAAGGGTTACAAACCAAGATAAACTGGAGCCACAGGGTTGTTTTTAAGAATAACATTTAAACCAGTAAAATAGCCACACTGTTGCAGCCCTTTAAGAAACAAAAATTAGGTCTACGGGATAGAAAAACACAACAAAATTGAAATGAAAAAGAGAATTGTAGTAATTATAATAATAATTAGTGCTTTACACAATGAAAACCACAAATAAGCACATTTTATTCAGTTACAATTAGGGCTGCAACTAATGATGATTTTTATTAAATCAATCATTCAATCGATCAATCTATCAATTCATTGTTTGGTCTATAAAATGTCAAAAAATAGCAGAAAGAAATGTCCAACACAGTTTTCATAGTCAAAGGTGATGTATTTGAGTGTCTTGTTTTGTCAGTACTAAACCCCAAAATATTCAGTTTAATATGATATAAAACAGAGAAAAGCAGAAAATCTCCATATTTAGGAGGGTGAATGCAGCATTTTTGCTTAAAAATGACTAATGACTAATGATTAATCGATTATTTAAATGATTTTTTACTGTTGATCAACTAATCAATTAGTTGACTTATCATTGCAGCTCTAGTTCGAATCATGATGGAACTTGTGTAGAAGCAACAGGAGCCCAGTTTGAAAGTGATATGTCACTGTTTTCCATACACCTGCTGCCATTACCTTTATTCTAAGATAAACTCTAAAGACATTTAAACAGGTTAGATGTGATTTTAAGGCTCTGACTTTATCTAGTCAAAATAAAAACTGACTTCACAAATGCAGTGCTTCTGTACTTGTCTCTTTGTTAAAGAATATAACTATCGTCAAACAATCTATTGCATTGAGAGCCAGCCAGCTTACACAAATATCTGCCCGGGTCACTTTTTTTCAGGATATGGCACATTCTGTTGAATGTATATACCGCTTTATCGCTTTGAATTACTTAAAAGGAAAATGGAGCAGGAGGGCTGAACACACCTTTCCAGCAACAGTGCTTTTCATGTTCTGATGTTGTGGTTTCATCTTTCTTTTCACTGGTCAATCATTACAGGGGATTTGCCAGCAGGTGACATGTTGTGCATTTACTTTTGAAAAATGTTTTCATTCGCTATTATTAAGGGATGAGAACCGATTGGGCAGAAAATTGCTCAAAGAAAGCAGGGTAAACATGCACAATAAATAGACATACAAACGTAGGCTGTGTGCACACCCATTCACAATCTCACCTGGCCTGGAAAATGCTTATTAGAATGCCTAAGCATCATTTAATTATCTCTGTTAGCTAACAACATTATTATCTCCATTGCAATCGGGACAGGAATAATCTTTATAAATTCCCTAAACCCAAGAGAATCCCTCTATTTTGGCATCTTCTAATTGGATATGCGTCAGCATTGAATGATGGTATTAATGTAGATTTGTCAGTCACTATAACGCACACAGTTATAATTCACCATTGGGAAGACATTATCAGTGCTAAATGTCAACTCTTTCTGTAGGTATCTGTCATATATGTCATGGAAGCAAATAGCTTGCCACTGGAAGCAATGCTTCTATCCACCCATATCTACCTATCATCCTTCATGCATCTATATATCTACCTATTCATCTATATAGATATATATACCGTATATATCGCAACTAGATAGATGATAGATGGATATATACTCTCAGACTGTAATCTCTCTCTCTCTCTCTCTCTCTCTCTCTCTCTCTCTCTCTCTCTCTCTCTCTCTCTCTCTCTCTCTCTCTCTCTCTCTCTCTCTCTCTCTCTCTCTCTCTCTCTCTCTCTCTCTCTCTCTCTCTCTCTCTCTCTCTCTCTCTCTCTCTCTCACACACACACACACACACACACACACACACACACACACACACACACACGGGCGTGCGTGGGCGCACGCACGGCCAAGCTCGGCTGCGTCAAAGTGTGGTACTTCTTTGACTGTGCTCCCAGCACATAGATGTGCTGCTCCCAGCGTCTGCACCTTGCAAGCACAGTAGTCACCTTCCAACCTCTGCGACTCTCCCTTCGCTCTTTCTCGCACGGTCGAGGTTATTTTTGCAGGGACGCAGGGGGGTGTCGACTGTCCGCTACGCAGTTCACATTATCTGAGGAGTTTTCCACGCTGGGAAATTGGGAGGTTTTCCTTTCATAACCCGCAAAAGAGTCTATGCTCCCCGAAAGACACGCGGCTGGTCGCTTTACCAAGCCAGCGAGGGCTGACGTGCGTCCTGGTGATGAGGTTGGTGGCGCACAGCCGACACAGCATTAAAGGAATCCCTCTGTATCTGAAGAAACCGCCCCAGTAAGGGACAAGAACGGGGGGAGAGCTGCGGGAACTGGTGTCGGCTGGGACGCTATCATTTCGACTAGGATGCATCTCTTCAGTGCCATGTTCCTGCTTGTGATGTTAGCTGCCATGCCCTGTGAGGTAAGGAGCCCGGTACTTAAGACGCTTTCACGCTATGAATAAGCATTGTTTAAAAGTTCCTAAAGCAGTGCTATATACGAATTCTAAAATATGGATGATGCAGCATTAAATAAGAAAATTGCTATTGTTCTTGAAGGTACCTCCTTTCAGTAGCCTAGCGTGCTGATGAGAAGGGAAGGTAGAAACTTTAGTCAAGATACGGGCAGAGCTCAGTTGATGGTAAATCCACCTGAACTTGACTCACTTGCCATTTTATTCTAGAAATTGAAGCCTCGCGCGTTTTCAGACTGACATAAATCTTGATGCAATCTGTATGAGTGGAATACATGATGGTAACACGGTGGGGACATTGTTTTTAAGGGGGAAATTAAGAAGACGAAGTAACGTGTGCCCTTGACTCTTGGTTTCTGGGGACTCTGATACCTTTGATGCCCTGCAGATCGTTGTTTACAGACCTTCCTATCTAACTCTACATCACTGACAGAAAGGTTCAGAGAGGTCCTAATCCCCGAGACCGGCTTGACTATAACCGATCGCGCTGATCGAGCTGAAAGAACCGAGCGACGGGCAGATCTATGTGTGATTTGTGGCTGTGAATACCATGCGTAATTGTACCAGAGCAGCGCCAACAAATGGTTGTAGATCCTGGAGATGTGTGACGTGTCTGAGTGTGTGGCGTGCTGTAGTGCATGCCACCCGATAGAGCCGCATCCCCTTGGTAAAAATGACGAGCTTTGATATGACAGCTGTGAACTGAAGTGAAGGACGGTAAATGATTTGACCCAGAAAAGCTTTGAGTCAAGGCAGGAGCATTTGAACTTGCAGCTGGTCAGCATACATGTAGTGTTAAGCACAAGCCATGACAGCTTAGAAAGTATGATGTCTGCTAATAAAGTAGCTGCAATGTGGCTATCTGTTATTTAGGAGTGCATAAAACAGCCGATGGTCTGTTTGTTGGAAGGCGCCGGTTCGCACCTTTGCCTCCATGCAGCAAACTATTCAGCACCACGGATAGCGCCGTGTCGCGCCTTCGGTAAAAAGCATCAGTCTGAGTCAATCTAGCACCACAGACAGCGCCTCCCACTCTTCGTATGTTGGCGGTGAGTATAGGCCACCAGTCAGATAGAAAACAACACAAAATAAAAATGTAAAGGGTGCAAACAAATGCATAAAGAATGTATTTATGAACCATACATTCTATGTTCAAATTATATAAGAGATGGAAGTAACAGTGAGTGTGGTCACTCAACAGTTGTTTCATCTCTAAGCCCCTAAACAATGCAGTTACAGTTCAGACTAAGGAATATACTGTAACGTGGAGAAAACAGATAAGCCCAGTTGTTGCAGCAAACATTAGTGTTTTGTATATAATGTCTGAAGGACAGTTGACCTTTAACTACTAGAAGCTACAATACACCTACAGGATGTACGCTGATGAACTGGCTATACTGTACACCTGTGTGTCAGCTTCAAAGTATAACGTGTACAGCCTAGACTATATTAGATTAAATACAATTTCATTCTGCGTGGTATTAGACCGGGGGCTCTAATTCAACAATGATACTGGACACATCCCTATAGCTTCCACAACTACCACAAAATGAAAGCATCAAGGCTTGTTGATGTGCCTATTTAAACTCCTTTACACTGAATAACCCAAGTTCCCTGATGTGTAATAACTAATTTGACCTTAACTGCAAATCTAATCTAATCACTAATTCTAACACTTCAAGTGAAAAATTGTAAATTACTCAACGTGTCTTTCCTACACCCACACAGCACTATGGATATTCTTCAATAAATGAAGACGAATGAATAAACATGCAATTGTGAAACGGAAAATGTAGCTGATGACTTAGTATCACAGCTCAACCCCCTTTTCAGTGGGTTCATACTGTAATTGGCCTTGGGGGACAATTTGTTATAAGTGTTTACATTAAATATTTAAAGGTCTGAAAGAAAATACGATGCTACCAGTCTGCCTAAGATGGCGTGGAGAAACATAAAGAATTGATGACTTTTTGCATATCTACTGCAATGAGAGTAACACTCACTACCAGCAGAGTTGAGACATCCACATATTTTCAGTCCAGTATGAAATATTTACAGGGCTTTAATGAGACAGATGCACTTGTTCCTTCACTGCATGTGTTTGTTAAGTACCTATAAAGCCCAGGGGTGCTTATACAGATGGACACCTGCTTGACCTTGGTACAGATGTCTCGCTATGGTGTGCACATCAAGCCATGCGTGACAGGACACAGCGATGTGTGTGTGTGTGTGTGCGTGTGTGCGTGTGTGCCTGTGTGTGTGTGTGTGTGTGTGTGTGTGTGTGTGTGTGTGTGTGTGTGTGTGTGTGTTAGTGTGCATTTGTAAGTAATGCTATACATCCACAGCATGCTGCAACCTTTAAAAAGAAGGCCTATTAATTAATTCAAGATATCTAAAATGTAAAGGAAACCCATTTCCTCCAAAAGTAACATTCGGAGAGAGCAATGTTTGCTAATAATTATTCTTCTAAATATGAAAGATGCTGCATGAAAACACATCAGTCTGGAGTTAGAAATTATAGTATGTTGTTATAATTTTCTGTCAAAGGAAAGCAACCTTACATTGGTCGGGTTAAAGTGAATAGCTTCACATTGATTGCTCAGGATTAATTTAACAGCTGAAATGCTGATGCACAACTTAATTCATCTTGGAAATCGAAGAGCTCCATTGAGTAGTATGCACACTTGGATTTAATGGGGTGAATTCAAATGACGTGAACAATGAGACGATCAGATTTGTTTTTATGTGTTAAAGACAAACAAAGACCACAGTAAAATGTATTGTTTGTGAAAAATCACTTTTTTATCACAAATGAAGTAACTTTGTATTTCTTTGGTGACAGTTGCCCCAGAACTTTGTGAATAAATATAACTTCTTTGTTTAAAACATATACATTGGATTTAATCAGTCGCATTCACAAGTGGGTATGTTTTTAGTCGAATGTCTGCCAATCAAAAAGATTTGTGTTCCACTACTATTCCTGTCAGACCATCAAACAGATTTAAAATGCTTGCTGCAGCCTGACAGAGCGGTGAGGTTGTATTGTTCAAGGGGACAAAATATTTCTTTGTTTTGTTTTCTGTAGCTGCTCGATTTCTACTTAAGAGTAGAAGACTGTTTCATGTACTTGAAAGATTCACATTGAGGTTTGGAAGCACAAAAAAATGCTGTTGTTGTCTCTCTGGAGCAAGGGAGTGCCAGAGGAATACAGTTGTTGGTTTAAGATATTTGGCCTTGAATACTCTCAACACTAGCATGGTTGAGAATGATGGAAATGAAAA
This sequence comes from Echiichthys vipera, assembly GCF_963691815.1. Classification (NCBI taxonomy): domain Eukaryota; kingdom Metazoa; phylum Chordata; class Actinopteri; order Perciformes; family Trachinidae; genus Echiichthys; species Echiichthys vipera. The sequence goes on from NC_139842.1 coordinate 15,582,559, forward strand.
CTTGCTTTGGTGTTTTTCTGTTCAAACGCCAAGTGCAGTGGGGGAGAAAACCTAATTGTCTGTCATTCTCAACGAGGGAGTCAGAACCCTGTGTAAACAATTGGCTAGATTTTTCAGTAATTTACTTGATCCTTTCTCTCACCAGGGATTACAATAAACAGCCAGTTTTAACAGGCTACCATTTAAGACCTTGTTAAGATGTGTTTCCTCATTCTAGATTGGTTTGATGATTGCACACTCAGCTGGGGTGTATTCATAACTAAAAGGCAAGCACTGTAAAAGAATGTGCACTTGTAAATCACACTTCTGTTTAAAACATCATTTGGTACATTTTTCATTGAGCAAATTATACAGTACTTTGTGTTGTAATGTAAATGCCACTCAATTAAGATTGACACAAATGAAACCGTGGCTATGATAAGAATACTTTCTTATATAACAGAATCCGGACATTAAATGTCTGATTCCACTGACCTAATGCTGACACCATCTACACTGTCTCTGCATGTAAGGATAACAAGGATAGGCCTCAGCTCAATCAGTCAGGCAGGAACAAACAGCTGGGTTGGATAATGTCCAATCGAAACAGATTTAGACGGTCCAGTGACCTGACAGTGACCCTTTGGCCAAAAATCTCTTTTCCTAGTGCCAGTCCAATGAGAGCGAAGCAGCATGATTGCAATAAAAGCCCTTCCCGGGACATGACTATATAATCGAGCCACTTGTGGTAAATTTCTGTCCTGGTCTCCATGCCAAAAGCCTATTACACAGCAGTCTTACCAATTAATTGGAGCTTGTCAAAAATATTTGAAAAAAATGTGCTGCTCTACCATTATTATAAGTGAGTCTACCTGTTAAAAGCTTTTTATAAAAAACACATAAGGAATGAGACTGTGTGGCTGGATGGCAGTCAAAGAGGTACTGAGATGTAGTCTACGTCTCAGGAGGAAGCAAGGACACAAGGTAGGAGGCTGGACAGAGTGTGCTCTGCCAAGCAGCAGTCTAACCTCCACAGAGAGAATTAAACAAATGAAAAGCTGTGAGAGCAGGGGTGTAAATCTGTCAGAGAGAGGTAAAGACACACACTCAACTGTTAAAATCACCTTGCTATGCTACGACAGGTTCAGTGCTTGCCTGAATGACAAACATAGCAAGCCCTTGGAAGGTCAAGCTGCAACACACAGATACAACTTTCGACATTACACATTTTGCATGCAGTTCACAAAGCATTCATTTTACATTGCAAACGTTTAAAGGTCTCACATTGTATAAAGTTTTCATGTCTTTCAGTTCGAGGTGCTGTATAAATCGTCAAAACGTTCAATCCACAGAGAAATGCACACAACCCGCATTCAGAAACTGTGCCTTCAAACAAGCTGTCAGCACTTCTGTACGGGTGTGATGTCACACATATACCATATGTAGATAGGGAGAGATATTAGTATAGTTAAATACGAGCCACATTTTCAAAATCATGTCAATTTAGACAAGCTTTGTGTAATTTGTAAGCCTTTCTTATCTCCGTTAAATAACCCACACAACCTAATTTCTGTGCGCCTGTCAGTCACTAACAATTATGTCAAGCACTATGTGGGTGAGTAAGTGCGCAGGCCAGGTTGCATGAGCCACTACAATATGCCTGCATCCACTTTCATGAAATCCCCTTTAATATACAAAGGTGCTGCTTCACAATCAGCCACAGATAATGAGGTTGCATTACGTTTGATTCAGTGCTGCCTGAAGAGATTGAATAGTATGTACTTGTGTCATGACTGATTAGGGTAGAGCTGGATTCAGTGAATGATAATGACACCACATTGTGCATGTCAGAATCTTACCACTGTAAAGAGATCTGCTTAGTAGAAGAGATCCTGCTTAAGAAAGGGGTCTGTGTGTGTGTGTGTGTGTGTAGGGGGGGGGGGGGGGGCATGAAGCACAGAGGGCTATTGTGCCTTTGTGCTGTCCGTTGTTCACTGCCTCATCTTAATGTTTGATGCACTTTCATGTTGCCCGCTGCTTCATCATCAGAGGCGTGTGTGTGTGTGTGTGTGTGTGTGTGTGTGTGTGTGTGTGTGTGTGTGTGTGTGTGTGTGTGTGTGTGTGTGTGTGTGTGTGTGTGTGTGTGTGTGTGTGTGTGTGTGTGTGTGTGTGTGTGTTTGTAGGGACAAGTAATCAGTACACACAGTGACATTGTGGGTACTGTCCTTTCATCTGAGAACAATAATTTAGTCCTCAATGGGTTTATTTTTGAGCTAAGACCTTGTTTTGAGGTTGAGTAGTTAGGATAAGTTTGAGAAAATGAATACTATACAAATTCCTTACAAGGAATGTGTGTGTGTCCATGTGGTAAATAAAAGAAGTGGGGGTTAGCATGTGTGTGTAATTGAACTGGGATGTACCTGTGAATGTTTTCATTTGTCCAGGTCATCGTTAGAAATTTGGACATTTATTTGGGGTGAACAGGGATGTGTATTTGCCTGTGTGAGTGGCTTGGTTTTTGATGATGTTGTACCTGTTTCTGGGTCAGTTTTTTAAATGTGGCCTGTTCATTACTCATACAGGGATGGTATTAGCCTGTGATGATGGTGGCAGTGAACTTTGTTGTTTTTTTTGCGGTGCAGCCCTGGGTGAAATGGGTGACTGATTTTACTACTGCAGTGCTTCGGATGGGGCATGGAGGTAGGCAGCGGTCTGCATGGTAATTGTTTAACAGATGAAAGGCTGGGTCGAGAGGCGTGTGAGGTCGGTGGCCTGACTCTCAGACTGACACTGTCTCCTCATCATGATCGGGCCCATGGGGTAGAGAGGGTGTTTCAGCATGGCCTTACCCTACCTTTCCAGCTGAAATGCTATTTTCCATGTGGGTACATATGCAAACACGCATGACTGTCCTGATCCGAAACAAAAAAACTGTGATCTTAATGTCACACAGTAAATAAAAAAAATTAAAAACAACAACAACATTACTGTTGTAGTTAAGCAACAGCTCACGACAATCCGTGGTATGTTGTGATTATATCACAGCTAGGGGGTGTTGTTGGGCCTGATCCAGTCATCAAGTACAGCAATATGAAAGTTACAGACACAATTTAAATAGATTTTTATTAACTAATAATACTGTTCACAATTAAATAAGTCTCTGTGGGCTTGCTGTCTGCACATGCAGTTCTTTTGGAATGTACCCCACACAACCAGCTGGCCTTCACCGAAGTCACACATATAACAAAAACATATTAAACAACTGAGGCAGTGTTGACCACTACCACCAACTTCCGGGTTCTGCCACGTAAAATTACTGTTGTCAAAGGAGTCTGGTGGCTTTGAAGAGAGCATACAGAAGATAAAATTCATTCATTCATTCATTCATCTTCAACCGCTTGTCGGGGTCGCGGGGGGCTGGAGCCGATCCCAGCTGACATCGGGCGTGAGGCGGGGTACACCCTGGACAGGACGCCAGTCTATCACAGGGCACAGAGACAGACAACCATTCACACCTACGGGCGATTTTAGAGTCATCAATTAACCTAACATGTGCATGTCAGTTGGATTGTGGGAGGAAACCTGAGAACCCGGAGAAAAACCACGCAGACATGGGGAGAACATGCAAACTCCACACCAACCAAGATAACAGCTTCAGTTCTATCAGAAACAGCTGTCTGACTGCAATGTAAGCTCATTTTCTCAGATGTGGAGTGATACAATTGGGCAAAGGAATTATATGTCATAGCCGTTGTAAGCGGTTATTATATCACCGCTATGAACTAAAACACTCCCCACTGATAGACGCTCCTACAGACGAAATCAGATCTGTTGCATGATTCTGATTTCCTTTCGAGCTTTGAAATCATACAGTAGATGGACCTATTTAACTGCCATCCATATTTGTTGTTGAAACCCTGGGAGTTTGAGTATTTCGTAGATAAGGACTGGGACCGTTTTTGCTTCAAACTGGGGTTGTCAGTCAGATAGGAAAGTCTGGTAACCTTGGTATTTAGTCCATATTTTAACCGACCACTTACTCATACAGAGCCACGTTCTGACCGCTACTAATGCTCCAGGGTTGTGTGGGCTCTATATGACCTCTGTTGCTGTTTTCTGTCTTGCTGCAAACCCAGCAGCTTACTGTACTAAAATGACCATTAGCAATCCCATGGACTGAGCTGGCTGACTCTAGGGCAGCTCATAATCGTCATTAGAAAGGTCTTTAAGGTCTTTTGGGATGGAGAACTGAATACAGTTGTCAGAGCTTTCTCATTTATACAGACATGGTTAACCTGGCAGCTAACCAGCAGCCAGATGTACACTCAGGGACAGACTACTTTTTATACATGCAGGAGGAAAGAAATGTTGATTTGCATGTGTCCCCTGAGCCTGTAGTGTCCCCTTGTGACCCTAATTCTACCTTCTAGACAATTTCACAATGACTGACTGACTCAAATAATTTCTCAAAATATTCCGTGCTCATATAATGTATAAAATGTTATTTATGCTTGCTGCCAACGGTGTATGGAAGGATCAGCTTGACTGGTGGGATGGATATCATCCCTATATCGCATTCTCTCCCCCACTTTCTCTCTTTCCTTCTGTGCGAGTGTGCTGGAGGGTGCAGGACTCCCAGAGGTTTATGTCTGTGACTCTAAGCAGGAGTGACATTTCTCTGACAACACCCAGAACAGGCACACACATGCACACGCACAAGCAGTCTGTCTTTTTTTTATACCATCACACAGATTGTGTCTGCCACCCTTCTCTCTCTCCCCTTTGCTATCTAGTTCACAAACATGTCAGCAACAGGATCCACAACAGACAAAGAGCTAAACAACGCACTGAGTCGATACCAACAAACATGGCTGAGGTTGTTAAGTCTGTCGTAAGGTATAGTATGAGTGACAGATGCCAATTAGAGCACAGGCACGTTTGATCATCTGGTCAATGTTAGACACACTGCCACCAGCATTAAGGGCAACAACACACGTTACCCTAGTGACTGTCACCGTGGGACTCACCTAATGATTTTCGTTTTTCGCGTCCATCTGCTCTTTTTTTGCAGTGCAGTAGGCACCTCCTGACCAGTTTTCTGTACGACCTTGCTTTCCCCTGCTCGATGAATCTTTTATGAGCCTTTCAATGTGGGTTTCTGTGTAGAAGATTGGAATATAAATACGGCTGTTGCGCCTAGAGCTCCTCTTCTTGCTCTAATACAAAAGCCTTCATAAGACTGAGTAGCAAGCTGCTACTTGAACGGTGCTCTTCACATCTCTTCGCCTTTATCGGAAGACACACATCCTATATCAGAGAGCGTTATGCATTCTCAAACAGCCGACATGTTCTGCCTCCACCTGCTCGATCACATGGCTGGAATACACACACCCGGGAAATCTTGTTCGCTTTGAAAAGGTTTGGTTTTTATGTCAGATTATTTTAGTTCTCTTCTGAATTGATTACAGATTGCTCACATACTTGTCATGGAGAGCTTATGCAACAATTGATTTTGAATGAGAGTTGATAAAGTGAGAGCGTTGGTTGAACTCAGACTGTACTATGCCCACTTTCTATAGTTTTTTCGCTACTTTGTCTTCCCCTACTCCTATTTTACATGCTACCTTTATTAAAGAGAATGCTCTCCTCACCACCATATGTGAGTGTGACAGCACTGCCTCCCATGTTGAAAGCCAACTCAATTGCAGGGCTTTCATTTTGGGGAATGAAGGATGAGAGCTATGCGCCGCGGCAGGAACAAGTGGCAAGAGGCACCATTTAATCGATGTGTTTTCCGCGTGGCACTGTCACAGCCACTCAGTGGGGCCATTGATGAGGGAGGCTCTCTCTGACTGCGCCAAGGCTTAAAGGCTCCAGTCAGGGAGGCGTGGGAGCCCAGCAGCTACCAGACACTGCTGCATATCAAGCAGGCTGGCAGAGCTGCTCCCTGCAGCCCCACGGTGAGCAAGGTAGAGAAGTCCTTTGATAGAGACACTACATGTAGGAAAGAGGCGATAACACAGTGCTCCAGTGGAAGGAACACCAGCTTACATCACATTATGCTGCCTGATTCTAAACCCCTGGGATTTCTCCAAGTCTACAAAACACACATAGACACAAGATTGTGTAATACAGGATTGGAGCGCCACATCTGGAAGAAGGAGCCACAACTAGAGAGCTTAGTATCTTATTAGAGAAAAATTAAAATGGAATATATCTGTAACATTGATGACATTTACTGAAAGACGTTTGATCTGGCTTTAATGGATTACACCAAATTGAAGGAAAATGATGTAACACGCTGACTTTTGCACCAGTATTTCATGGATCCGAAGGCTTGGATTTAGATTTAGAAGTATTTTAGTCAAAAGGAACTTTTTTTATGAGTGACTCCTGTGTATCCAGCAGTATCATAAATACATTGCTCATTATGCCCTTTTGATTATTCAGGGAATATACAAATAAAACATGTTTTTTGAACCAATGGCCTTGAGCTTGCCCCGAGTTCAGTCTGTAACCTTCTTTTTTAAATAATCCAAAGACTCAGATGAACAAAGGCATGTATAAAGAACAAAATCTCTTTCTTCTATAGTATATAGAAAGCGCTAGTCTCTTAAGTAATACTCTTGGCAATGGGTATGCATATGTGCATGTAAATTATATTAATACCAGCGTATACCCTTCATACGACATGTATTCAGTAACACACAAATTTTGGACAGATGCTTTGAACTAAAGATGTGTGGTGATCAGGGTTTCTGGGCAGTGTCAGTGTACAAAGTGAGAGGATGTGTACTGGGTTTGAATCAGTGGCCAGTGGAGGAGCTGAGCAGGGCAGCATTTGAGAGAGATGGTTCTGAAAGAGAAAGAGAAAGAGGAAAAGACAGAGTGGAGTTGCTGGAAATGAAACTTGGAGATTGCAGGCAGGGATAGAGAGAGAAATAGTGCCGAATGTGTCTGCAGGGTTATTATCTCTCCCATCCTAACCAAAAGGAGAATAATAATTAGAGGCCTATCGCTCCATGATTTTATTCCCCTCACTGGCACTGACACTCCTTGCAGATTGTCTTTAATTAGCTCCACATCGCTTAATCAATACGGCCGTGACCGTGACAAAACAATGGCATGTGCATCCTGTCGCTCAGGAAAGAGAGACACAGGAAGCAGCAAGAAGAAAGGATGAAGCACTGACAGACAAGATGAGAGAGGAAAATGATGTAGAGTGGCATTTCTGTAGGAGGGGTGGGGGAGGGGGAGGGGGGACGTCATGCTCTGATAAAAAACTTGCTCTCATAATGATTAGAGTCTGCACTTGTTTATCTACTATTGAGTTTGTGTGCATGCAGATGTGTAGTAAGATATATATATGTCTGCTTCTTGCTGCATCATAAGGTAAAAAAAGCAAGAAGGTTGAAGTCTCAACCCAGCTGTACATCAGGCAACAGTGATAGTCCTATCATCTCAGACAATGCTATGGGATCCAATGCAGTAATCCTCGTTATATTTTTGAGCAGCAAAGCAAAGTGCTTCCGCCACACTAATGGTGATGTGATGAATAGGTATTCAGGAGAGGTCTCTCTCTTTAAGCCTTAGTGCCTCAGGCTACAGGCCCAGCTCTCATCTCTTACTGCTCTCAGTGAAAGTAACAGCATGCAGAGAGCTGGTGCAGGGATCTTCAGAGGAGTACTTCTTACTTGTCAGAAGCATTTTTTGACTTGGAATGTTCTGGGTCGATTTCTGCAGCTGCCATGCTTAAATCTGTGTTGTACTACAGCCAAATAGAAGATTATTAAAGGTCCCATATTATGCTAGATTTCAGCCAAGTCTTCTCTGATTGGTCAGTGTCTCCTGGTCTTCCACATCCACACTCTCTGTATATCTGCACTGCCATTACAACCGGGGAATGCCTGTAAGGGCACTGTAGCAGCACTTTATACCTATAAAGTACTGTTTATAGCATATAGGATATAGTATAGTTGCGACATCACAACCATACGGATGTCCTATTGGCTTGTTCAAAGGCAAAGTTTCTGAATACGGGTTATGTGACGGTAGGTTGAGCGCGTTGATGCTTTCACAGTATTTATAAATCACCCCCGACGGCTTTTTAATCAAACTGGGACCTTTAAATGCGAACAGAGGGACTCATTTCAACTGGTAGATAGTCTTTTGATTCAGGAAAGTTCAGCTAAATTATCTTTTTTTTTTCCATTACATTATGTGATTATGATGGTCCATGGGAGTGTATATACTTGGATGTAATAGTATGTATGGGAAAATGATGGTATTAACGTTTTCATGAATATGCATCAAATGAGCAATAGGTCTGAACCTTACATTATGTAATTGATTAAAAATGGAAGTCAATATATTGATTCATATATATACATATATGTATATGTATATATATATATATATATTATGTACTTCTTACTACTCCTTTTCGGACATGTTAAATTGGTCAAATATTTTGTTGGTTTATTCATCTATTCTGTTGCTTCATATTTTTTCAATCTCTTTTCTCTTTTATTTCTTTTCTTTTCTCACGTTTGAAATCATGAAAAACTTAACCTAACCTGTTCTACTAACTGTATACACACAGTATAAGCCTTTTCAAATTAACGCCAATACACAGTGGTTGTGCAGAGGGGGCCTTTGCATAGGTGTCATTAAAATTTAAATTAGTGATTTTATCTTTGGGTAGCAGAAATGTTCCCAGAATGTGTTACCCTCTCAAACTCATTATGAAAGGGTATTTCTGTCATTCTAATCTTCCATGCTTAGAGGTCGGAATTTATTTTGAAGTCATCCTTGTCTGTCCATTTTACCAGTCAACAATGTGTCACAGGAGGAATTAGCAATGTAGTTGCAGACTGCCAAGTCTTAAACATGAAATGAAAATATTTATGTAAACGATTAGCAAAGGAAGCGCCTCCTTAAGGGAAAAGCATCTCCTATCCCCTCCCTGTGCTGCATAGAATATGAACGCAAGGGATGGCCTTTTTGATATCGTATCTTGCAGGCTGCAGTCATAGATATCATAATTAAGCACCATAGATCCGGTCGTGCTCAGAGTGAAGAGCATGCTGCACGATATCCTGCATCAACTGAAATCCTGCAGACAAAGATGCAGATATACGGTTTATAGAAACTCACAGAGCAGCTTTTTGTGCATAACCCACGCATAAACTCACACATTACAAAGCACAAACATCCCATAATGTAATTCACATTTTGAATGCAGTACATGTCAATACATTCACCATACAGCTTATTGTCTTGTACCTAATGAACACTGCATCTGTTGCTGAGAGATCTGGCCTAATGATCCAATGCAACCTCCTATGGTGAAGCACCAGACTCTATGGCCACTCCTTACTATTACGTCGCCTCCTTCTTCCCACTCACAATACTTCTTATCTCACACTTCGCTAACTTCACGGAATATTACCCCTTTATAACATTCAACATACAGCCCTCTCATTTCTGCTCTGTACACTCATTTTCCCAAGTTTGTTGATATTTTCCTGCCCGTTTGTTTATTTAGTCACTGAATGGATCAGCAGCTCCTCATTTTGACAATGCAGCCGAGACTTTGCAGATTACATGACTGGAATCATCGTCCGGGAGTTGGGGGAAGGCACAAGGAACACAGGCTTCAAAACTGTTTATTTACACTAAGACTTATTGCTACTCTGTCCACCAGCAAGGCAAAACTCCATTAAAAGCACACAATCTAATTTGTTTCTCCCAACGCTTTTTGCCATTACTCCATGTGGCTGTAAATGTAATATTCAGTTAAGGGCTGTTTAGGGGTTTTCTCTCCACTGCACACTGTGCCTGTGTTGGACTAATAATGTGTCCCTAATTAAATGTTACAGCTTCTCTGAGCATTAATGACCTGAAGACAGTGGATACAAATGGAGGCTTGAGTATGAGCTCTGACAAAGTAGCTGGACACAAGACTGCAGGCTGGTTCTGTCCCTTCATTACTAATGTACAGTTATAGCTGATGGGTTCCGGTCATTGTTTGCTCCTGACCATTTCGAGCACCGAGCATTAAAACAATTTTTTCACAGTTGGCTTTTGCAAACTCTTAGTCAACCAGACTGTAATTGGCAGGATTCTCACCACTCCTCTCTAGTCCTGTTAGTTTTGCTGTTGCAGACGTGGCAGAAAACAGACAAGATGTAAATTCATCACCTCGGGGAGTTTCAAATGCATCCTTTTCTCTCATTAATCGGTTTCTCTCTCTGCCTCTATATCTCTCCCTGCCTCTCCTAAACATCACAGTCTTTTCTATTACCCTTTTGTCTATCTTGTGTTATTTTTTGGCTTATTTTCCTCTTGTGTAACCTACCACAGTGGTTAGCCTTTCACGGTGATACCTGCACTGAGACTGGGTGACTTTTGTAAACAATGACTCAGACAGAGCCCAAATGAGAAAAGTGCAGACTCTCTGACATCTGGTTTTCTCTTTAGTCATCTAACAAGGCTAGGTGCATGGCATCTAAGCTCAGATACCAGCTCTTCTGCAGGTATAGATAAATATATCAGAAATGAAACAAAGCTGACAATGGAATGGCACTCAACTCCAGTACTGCAGAAACAGATTTAAAGGTCCCATATTGTAAAAAGTGATATTTTCAGTTTCACTATGACAGTATCAAAATGCTCAATCCACAAAGAAACGCATGCAGCCTGAATTCAGAAACTGTGGTTGTGATGTCACAACTAGGTATAAAGTGCCACTATAGTGCCATTGCAGTCATTACCAGCTGCAATGGCGGTGAAGGGACACCAATAGTGAAGATGCGGTAGATCAGGAAAAGCTGACCAATCAGTTCTGGCAAAATAGGCTTTTTCAGGAGAGGGTCTTAAAGAGTCAGGGGCTTAAACAGATCATTTAAGACAGAGGATGAATACAGAACATACAGACAGTTGTTTTTTTGTTTTTTTAACAATAAAGCATATAAACGTGTTCTAGTAGTAACCCACAAGTATATGGGACCCTTAAAAAACCCTTTCAGCAACAACAGTATAATTCTATATAGAGGCCTAATATAGATTATCATACATACAGAAATATCAACATGCCAAAATAGAAGGGTTTTATTAGCCACTACTAGCGAAGAAAATAGGTTGCCAGAACTCAGCAGTAGTCGGACCATCTGGATGGAAAAGCTCATTATTGGGTGATGGTGGCAACGCCAGCATCACAAGTTCAGTGAAGGGCGTTTTGAAGAGGCGAGTGGTATGGGGGGCAGTCTCAATTAGCAGGCTTTCTATCAACCTTCAGCTACCTTTCTGTCGTGCTGAAGACTCCCAATTTGCTGTCAGTAATTACTCCATTTACAGGAATAGCCATCCCCTATGAAACAGAGTGAATGTTTGATTAGCTGGGTGGGAGAAAAGGTCAGGATGTGGTAGTGGCTTTTTGCTGTTGGATCGAGAGAAGGGTGAGTTTTGTGGGACATTAGCAATCAGGTCATGTAGCCAGGAAATGATCATAATAAAATGTGTGTGTGCGAGTGTGTGTGTGTGGGCAATTCAACTGGGCACATTTACAGCAGGAAATTCTGCACTGAGTCATATTCAGCTGGTGCTGTTGGCATGAGTAGGTGCAGAACAGAATAGAGCCATGCTGTGCTGCAGAATGCATGGCAGCTGATTGCCGCATGCAGTTCTTGCCTATTGCATTGATTAGGCCTTTTCTTTAACAAGCCTCAGACAAAATGTGGCACCCTAGTTGTCCCTGATTGAGCTATCTGACATTCAACCATATACTGTTCATTCATAACAAAATACCATACAAAGAATAATGCATAAGCGCCTGTGGACTGTTGATAATGTAATCAACGGAGCAATCAGGAGCAATCAATCCCTCTATGAATAAAATGTGAATCCATGTTCCAGCAATATATTCATGAAGCTTCTAATAATAGGTAAACTGCACTTGGATTCTTTTAAACATGTTAATGTAAATATGTTGCAATGTAGCTTCTTCAACTCTATCTGTGCCTCTGGCGGATTTCATGGAAACAGGAAATTATTGTAAAAACATCTAAAGTTTTCCATCATATGAAATGGTTTATTACTAAAGAAATGGGTTTGAATATTTGCTTTAAAATCTTGAAGGTCCCTTTTCGTAAAAAAGTGAGATTCCGTGTCTTTTTTTTTAAATTATAAAGCAGGTGGAGGTGCTATATTGTGAAAGTATCAAAACACCCAATCCTCAGAGAAACACACACAGTCCATATGCAGAACCTGTGTCTGTGAACACAGGTATATTCAAACAGACAAGAGAGTTTCCATTATAGCAAGTAAAGGTGCTCTAGAAGAAACCCAAAATACAAGTATATACAGTACATGAAAATAAGCATAATATGGGACCTCTAATAAAAAAAAGTTAAAGAACGCCCATACTTGATCAAAAAATATATTGTCTATAGTGTTGTAAAAGCAATTTTATTTTACTGGTACTTATGGAGCATTTTAAGAACAAATCGAGAGCTGCTGAGATAAAAGAGGCCTGGTGTGAGTCATGGTCTCAGATCTTCAGTCTTGCCTTGAGTGATATATTATGGAAAGCTCTCCTTGGGTCTCTCTTTTGGGTTGATTGGATGGGCTCTAAGGGCTCAACATTAAAGACTATGAATGGACTCACCACAGGATATTGTAGGTGTGTTTTAGTCAATATAGCCAGGCAGACACACTTATTGATTTTCTTTCTCAAACGTTCCCAACTGGAAGTAAAGATTTTCACCTGTTAACAGGCATTATTGTAGTAAAGCACTATTGGGCTGAGCCTCTGTTTTGTTAATTACTTTTGTTTCATACAGTAGTGACACAGATACAGTATATTAAGTGCATGTCACAGCTCAACCGGGTCTCTCAAACAACACTGTGGCAACCACCATAAGACTATTATAGACATTTCACAGATCAGTGGAGAGAAAGCATGGCTCATGCAAGTGGACACAAACACGGAGAGGCATTGACACACACAAACAAATCCATGCACGCATACGCACACAGAAATGAACACATTTTTTGTCTTTAGTACCTATTCTTGTCAAAATGCACTGATGCCAGCTGAACATACCAGGTTATCGACTCTGATGTTAGGTCTTCATGCAAGCCACATTTATTATGTCGTGATTCATATACTGTCAATCGCCTTTGTGGTCAGAGTGGGACAGAGATCCCTCTACATTTGTGGTGAACGCTCACTGCTTGAATTATTGAGCACATTCAACTCAATAGGATGTGTTCTCTGCACTTTATGCATGCAGGGGTCGATGCATGTGTACTCTCTAATCCTCCTGTGGTCTCAGTCGCTACTATAAAATTTAAAAGCCCAGATGAGTTTCCTTAATCAAAGGCCCACAGGAGCCGTTAATAGATTAAACACCCCATGTTGAAAGCACACCACTGTGTCTGCCTGACTAAACCCTGGGGTACAGCCTATTTATGCCATTTAAATAGTTACCATGGTAATGAGGTCACGCTTTGTTTAAGCTGATTTTGATCTAGATGTATTTAGAAGGCAGTGGGCCTCCATGTCCATCATCTAATTAATGAATTATGACTCAAAAGAATAGCCAGTATTCTTAGAGCTGGATGACTCCAGCATCTTTCAGAGCTCAGGCGGGGGCTCGGTTTGTGTGCAGCCTCGCTGCCTCATTCAAAACAGTTTTGCATCATTATGAAATGTATTATTTACTGTGTAATTAGCTGAGGTGTAATTTGGTCCTGAATTTCAGCTGTGAATCTGAAGCTGGCTGTGTATTTGTGCTCAGTGATGATGTGGCTTTCTTTCAGTATTGTTATCTCACCCAAAAGCTTGTCCCTATGACCTCGGGGCTTTGTAGCGCTTTACTGCCATCCATGGGTGTGCACAAATGCTGCCATTTCTGTAGTTGGTGGCCATTTTCAATGTTTGAACTGATTAAAAATGCCCTTTATAGAGCACGCCCACAGGCTACAAACAGAGTGGATTTTTTTTTAGATATTTGTGATAAAGCACAAGGCCATTTTGGCATGTCTATGTAGAGTCACCAAGAAGCTGAACAACATGGCATGTAGATGTTCCACAGTGTATAAAGTATGTAGTGCAAGCATTCAACAAGACAGCTACGATCACCCCTGAAAGTGCATGAGCTCAGGACAGAAATAGTAGAAGCTAAGACACATGCAGGGTGAAGGAAAAACACATGATATGATGCCTTTTTTTCTAATTGCCAGAGGGGCCAAGAGAGACAACAGAGAGAGAGAGAAAGTCAGAGGAGTTAAAGGCCAAATCAAATTCACAGAGGCGAACAAAAGAGAGTGACAGAGAATTGGAGATAATGACACAGCAGAGAAGCAGCAAAAATGAGGCTGGCCAATTATTAGAGTGGAAATTATGAGGAATGGCTGTGAAAATTAATCAAAAAGGATTAAATTAATACAGGTTAAATGGCTGACTTCCTCTCTAGCTAATATTTAATGAAAGCTTGTTCTGCCAACAGACCCTCTGATTAGATAGTTGATTGGCAGAGCCTGGGATTCTTTGAGCTATAGCAGATTGTCCTCATGACACTCATTATTCCCATCCTTTATTTGGTCCATCACTTTACAAAAGATGGCATCTGACCTGCGCTCCTGTGAGAGGAATACTAAGGCTCAGAGAGTTCAGGTGCACTCCAGTCTACACAGGTAAAGCAAATACATAAGTTATTAACAATGGTCTCAGATGAAAAGGCGCCTTGAAATAGAAGAAAGGGTGAAAACCTCTGAGAGAAGATATGATGTGGGGGTTTGCTGCCTGTATGGCTTCAGTTATCTTACATTCAGCAGGTGCAGCATGCATACACAGTTGAATAAATTAGTCAATAATCACAATCAATAATCAGTTAATTTGAGAAAAAAAGCAGTCTAATCGAACTTGAGAGAGAATATGTTCATCTACAAAATCAGAATGCAAGAAGAAGTAGAATTCCTTTTATTAATCCCGCACTCTGTTATTATTATTATACAGGTTACACACACAGGCCCGATGTACACACATACACAAACAGGACCTATATACATGGAATTAATAGAGAGATGTCAGAGCAGTTGGGGGTTCAACAGCACCTCGGCAGCACCTCGGCAGTGCCTAGGAGTTGAACTGGCACCCTCCATGGTGCACACAGGGACTCAAACCGGCAACCCTCCGGTTCCCAGGATCCCTGATTGACCCCTTCCCTACTTCCTTGCCCTCCACCTTTGCTCGGACCACGTCCATTTTCAATCTCAACCTTCATTTGATCCACTACACACCTGTAAAGATTTGTGACTGTATCTTGTCACAAAAAAAACATTCCTACAGACAGACAGACAGCAAAACGTGAAATACTCAAAACCACCTTTGTGTTAGTTCCCGCTCCAGTAGGCGTCTCAAAGGTGAAAACAACATTAGCTTCACTGTCACGGCTTGTAAAAATAAGGACATTCTGGCTTGTCCTCTGTTATCCAATAGTCATTAAAGCTCTGTAAGAGTTGAGAAGTGGTTTTCAGTTAAGGTTAAGGTAACAGTTGGGGTAAGGCATGTAGTTGTGGAGAAGGGGCTAGGTAATGCATTATGTCAAATAGGGTTAGAGATGTTCCAATACTAAAACCAGTATTGGAAATGCCTCTGATACAGCCTTAAATGCTGGTATCTGTTAGTATGTGAGTCTATTCGCCAATGCAATACCACGCGTATTAGGCAATCATATCACATCCATACAGAATTAGTAGTATACAGCTTTTTGTTATTATTATGTTTTAACACACTGGTATATCGGGTTGGTACCCATACTATAGACACAAGTAGTTATATACACAATAATCGGTAAAAAATAAAAATGCTCTAAAAAACATTTCTAAATACGGCCTTCACTAAATCCGTGTTTGTTTAGTGTAAATTGAATTAGGCATTGTTAAGCTCATTTGGGCAGTACAACTGCACACAAGGGGGCCACTGGAGGAACATTAAAAATATCAATGTGCTGTAGTCATGGATTTTACAGTGAAATGTCCAGCTTACATATTGCAGTGTCCACAGTCATACATGGGATGGGGGTGTAGGGAGGGGGTCCTCTTCAATGAATCTAAGATGGTGCATCAATAAGCACCATCTTACATTACTTTTACAGCTTTTCTTTGTAGAGGCTGAGTACAAGAGCTTGGTTAAATACATAGAAGAGTTGAGGGCATCTAGTCCCATGTTTAAATCTTTGCTGCCACCCTGTGAATGTGAGAATTACTGCATTCTCTTTAGAAAGTGCATCACAGGAAATACATTATAGAATAGTACATTACAAAACATAATTAATATAGTTCATGTCATTTCATTATAAAGACATATCAGACCAACTATTTAGATTAGATCAATAAGAAATCTCCTGGACAATGGCATAGCCCTATATGAATATTACTAATATTACTTTGCATATAACCTTTTTCTAAAATCTGTTAGACATGGAACAGTGAGATTCTAAACAGTGCTGCCACATGCCCTCTCAGATCTCCTAAACACATTCCCAACAACTAACTGTGACCAGCAAAACAACAATGACATACACTGGCTCACTCTCACATGTTGGGTGCAATTCCACTGCTTGCCACACAGGGTCAGACTCATCTCAAAAATAGAGGAGCAGACAGGGACTAATGTGGGAGCCAGCAGGTGAGCTGAGGAGGGCTGACATCTTTTGGATGGGGCTCAAAAAGCTGTCTCTTCTCATATCACTTCTTAGTATACCCCACACAGAGGAGCCCGTATCACTCACCCAATGTGACTGTGTGGGGAAGGGAGCCCATCCATGGCTGACAAACTGAATAAGTCAGCGGACCAGGAAGCAGGAAAGAAAGGGAGATGACCTGGCCGTTTTGTCTGAGCAAGCCATTCTGTCATCATTATTCATGGTTGTTTAGAGCGTGACACAACAGTGCCAGTGGCCCAGTATCTTAATGGAAATTGTTGCGAGGGGAGGCTCTAAGCTTAAAGGAGAAATTTGAGACACCCTCCAGATCTCATACCCCTCATTCCACCTGGGCCATTAGAGTAGAGTCGAGTGTCAAATTCAGACAGTTATGATTTGGATACAAAATACAAAACCTATATCAAAAGCGCAGATCTAAACTAGAGTATGCGATTAAATCGGTCAAGCTCAAATCAGGCTTCAGGCATAGCCTCTGATGTGATGTGACTCCAAAATAGGCAGTGAAGCGATTGGTATGATATCTGACACTGACTTTACCAACTGCAATTGTGCTAAAAGCTAAAGCCATTTGGATTATAGAAATGCAACAATGGTATAACTGCACCACTTGAAAAATAACATTTAATCCCCCTTGTTCGAGGATAGCTATAGCAGCCTATAAGAACAAATCCAGACTTGATTTATCAGTTTTGCATTTAAGGAGCTTTGTAAGCTTTAATCTGTTCCATCATTTATGTCAGTTCATTCATCCAAATGTGAATTCATGCACTCGTTTTAGAGCATAAGCAACATTTTAGGCAGGAAGTGTCAAGAAGACATCTAATTGAAGACAGCAATATGGTTACGCCTCAGGCAGAGTGGAGTTGGTAAGATACTGTGAAAGTGCAAGCTACAGGCTGATTTAGGATATGTCATGAAGCAGAATGACAGATGAGCTGTCAGAAGCAGCCGTGAGCAGGAGCACCTGGATCTCTCCCACTTTAATACCTTGCTGCCCATGGCTCCCCTCAATCTATCTACTCAACCCTTTTTATCCCCAGTCCTCCATCCAGTGTAGACAGTGTGATGAGAACAGTTTACTGTGTCTGGGATGCCTTTGGCACACATGCAACATACTGTAATATATAGAGCACAGATGAGCCCACTGAAATCAGTCTCTCTCCAATCTTCACGCCTCAGAAATGTATACGTGCACACACATCAAGATGTGAGTTGTAAAAGAACAGCCACATGTCATAGAAAGAGAAAAGAATGGATACATGCAAAACAGGGCTGGCAAAAAAAAGAGCATAGGCTGACTGGGAGGGGTTGAAATGGAGAGACAGCCAATGCGCAGCTCTGCATCTTGAGGAAGAGAGGGGGAGAGAGATGAGGGGAGAGTGAGGAAGTGAGAGGGATGGAAAGAGAGGGAGAAAGAGGGAGGGGGTGAGGCTAAGGCAGTCACTGAGAGGGAAGATTCCAGCATGATGCTGTTGGATGTGGGCTGCTCTCTAACCGGTCTCTAGCTGTCCCTTTGACAGAGCCAGAGTGTGTGAGTCTGGTAACTGTGCTTCACCAGCTCTGGGGGCTTTACTGCTGCTTGGGCTGAGGCAGAAGCCGACTTGCTGGTTTCCCTGACTGGAGCCGAGGTCTAGGGCAGGGCAGGTTAGGGCTGGCTGTAGGGCCGTTTGCGGCGGGGCCCCACGGGGAGCAAACATGAGTGTTCCCATGCTAAAGATCGGGGCGGTGCTCAGCACCATGGCCATGGTGACCAACTGGATGTCTCAGACTCTGCCCTCTCTGGTGGGACTCAACGGAACCACTATCTCCAGAGGGGGCACCTCGGAGAGGATTGTCAGTGTGCGTAAGACTTTTTTGCTTATTTTGCGAGTGTGTGCACTGTATTTGTCCATGCATGATCTCACTGTGAATGTAATAGAAAAAGAGAGATGAAAGATAGACACAGCAGGAGACAGAGTGAAGAAAAAGATACTAGCATGTGAGATAGTGTGTCTACGTGTTTAACTACAGCTGAGGGGTTTCGAGACGGACTTCGAGAGTCTTTCTCGAGGACTATGATATATTAATAAGACAGAGATGTTGATGGTAGGCATGCATGAGAGCAATGTTTCAACATAATGTGATTGATGCACATGTTGGTGTGTGGGTCACATTTAGTATAATTATGCCGAAATGTGGGCTTGTGACTGTAAGTGATGGTGAGAGGTGGAAGACGCAGTGGACGGCTGCAGTAAATCATATGTTTTTGACGGGGTGACAGGAGGTAGAAAGCTGTTCTGAGTGATGCTCAGGCTGATCCCATCTGTCAGTCACCTCCAGGGTGGGAAGGATGGTGCTCAGATTCAAAGGTGATGAGGAAGACACGGAGGTTGAGACAATGTTACAGTTTCAAGGATCCACTCCTATAGTAAAACACTCTGGTACGTATGGAGGTCATACAGGTATAGAGAGACCATTGGGGGTGTTTTGCAACTGAAAAGCAGTTTTGGTTCAGTTTATTGTTGAAGTTTGATATTTAAATTGTGTTTACACGGTAGCTTGTCTTCTGTTTAATGCACACACGCAAGTTTTATGTTTGTCTGTCTCAGAGTTCTAATGGGAGGTAAATATCAAGCAGACGCATAAATTAGGTATTTTCTGGTTCATCAGCGGTTAATGATTGCCTTTGCCTCTGCCTGAGTGTGTTTTTATGGCACCTTTCCCATTAAGAAAATGCCTTGGTCTGTTGAAATGATTGATTCAAATTGAATATCCCAAGAGATCTGTGACCATCTGGACATGGGCGTGTGTGTGTGTGCGTGTGCATGTGCGTGTGTGTGTTTGTAATTTCAAATATGTACCCTGAGTATGTTTAGGCATTCTTGTCTCAGGGGTAAAGGTCCATCTGCTTGAAGAAGAGTTTTATAATTTATAACGGTTCGTTAAAACATCAATCCCCCGCTTTATGTCTCCTTAATGTTTCAGTGGGTTGAAATGTTTTCTTTGGAGAAAAAGCTGTGAAAATGTCAAGCACCTAACTAAAAGCACTTTTCTCCAAACTTGTTTTATCTTTCCTACAATGTGTTCTTATCTCAGAAAGTAATTTTGAGTACAATATCAAAGTAAAATCATAATCTAATCTTTGTAACATTTCAGCGTGTCAGGCTTGTTTGAATTATTTAAAGCACTAAACTCTATAATCCTATTGAACACCCACCTTTCCCCCTGGGGTTTTGGTCTGGATAAGCCATCCCTTTATTTTCTATACGGGCATATCCTGCTCAGGGTCAAGGGGAATAACAAAATGTTGCAAGGTTTCTTTTCAGTGAACTCATTCTAATCAAAACTCGTGACTGGAAGCCTTATTTGCATTTCAAAAGACTGGATACAATGAAATACTATACATAGTTATGAGTGGATATTTTCTTTCAGGCAACTCTCCTTTACAACCAATGGAGAAAAAAGGCGGCCATTGATGTTCATGCCATTAAAGTTTCATCAAAACTGATGAGCCAGTTTGATTGTGCCAGGAATTATCATAGTATAACAGTCTGTTGTGATGGGAAGTGTCTTCGCTTTGAGACAGGGATAATCTCCCTCATAAACAATTGCAGCGAATAAAACTTTAATGTAAAACCTTGCCTCAAAGTCCCATCACTATTAATGAAACATTTGCCTGTGATGATCTAAGAGGCAGTCATGACTCATACAATGTTTAGAGTTCTAATCAAAGACAATCTAGCCACGGTCTTGTGACGCTGTGGTGCCTGTGTGCCAGTGGCCATTGCATGGCTGCTCCCCACCCTGGCACCAATGCATGCTCAGAGCTATTTTCAAAGTCTGCTTCACTTGCTTTCTGTGCCTGTCTTCTAACCAGCTGATCCAAGAACACAGCTGACTGAGTTCATATGGCCTTTCTGCCATGGCACTGAGCACAACACTGCCTGGATGCTTGTACACATCTGGATAGTGCAAAACCATGTTCCTTAATGAGCGGAAGAGACCTGGGAACTCTAACACTTACATGGAATTGGTGTGGCTGCGTAGGATGGTCAAGCCAAGATAAGCTGTAGACCTTTTTAGGCTGTGCAGTCACAAAATGTTATTTATAATCATATCAATGATCAAGAAATGCATTGTTAATCTATTAACAAAATTGACATTCATTTTGCAATTACAGTTAATATTCCTTAAATTGGAGAAGCAGCTCTGTCTGGTCTTTTAACATGATTTTCTGAACTCAAAAGTCAAAAAGGACAACCTTAATCGCAGATAGTCACCAAAGCACTGCCAAATTTGTTTTGTGACATGTAAGTCATAACAACTTTAATTGTATCTGAATATAGCTGGAGGAAATTCTGAGCCACCCTTCTGTAATGCACAGCATTACTTGCAAACAAGTTTTCCCAACGGTAAGATATAAAAACAATACTGGTCCAAGAGTTGAGCCCTGGTGTACTCCACACTTAAAAGTCAAAGTAGAAAGTTTATTGAGATAGATGATGTCTGTTTTATAGCAATAAGACATAATCCACTTCAGAAGTACCTGCTCATGATTCTCGCAGTCTGGATAACACGTTTAATAGATGTAGTAAGGATTACTGGCACGTTATGTTTTATTTGAAGGTTTCATTTACTAAAACAGATGTCTATTTTTATTTATTTTAAATCATGTTTTGTGTGTGCAATGCAGAGAATATCAATCAAACTAGTGCTGGGTTGTTTAGATATCATAATTTATTTTTCATTTTCAAAATCACTCCTCTGTAATGGGCACTCAAGGGAAAAATCTTTCAAACTGGTGCTTGTTTATTCATGTTAAGAATGGCTTTCATCCATTTTTGCAAATTAACTCGTCATTGTTTAATATACATTTTGTGTGTATGTTTTCACGTCATAGAGCTTTACATACTGTTGTTGTATACGCACAATATTGCACTGAAAGACCGCACAGTTTGTGTGCGTGTGTGTGTGTGTGTGTGTGTGTGTGTGTGTGTGTGTGTGTGTGTGTGTGTGTGTGTGTGTGTGTGTGTGTGTGTGTCTTGACTCTCCCTTTGATATCTAAAATTAGAAAGCTGTGAGGCAGAAGAGTGGAGAAAATATTCTCACCATCAAAAGAGAGCATGAAACAACAAATGGCGGAGTACAAAGAGCCAGGGCTCAGAATCTGATTGGGGTCACCCAGCCTGTGTCTGTCTGCGTGTGAGACTGTAAACTTCATCACATCCACTGTGCAATCCAATAAAGCAGATTGTAAAGAGCAATTCTTGGCTATGGATTAAAGATTAAACACCGCTGCTGAAATTTATTTCAGCACTTTGCTTTTATGTTTATTAACCAAACTTTATTTGAGCCATGACAGGTGTCCTCTACTACCTAGTCAACGTGAAGTGGTGTGAAGCGCCAGAATGAGTGAAAGACAATCTTGTAAAAGACTTATTAAATTGTCTTAATACATGAGGTAACTGTGTGATAGCCCGTGTACAAAGCACTATTGATCCCAGACTTTATAGCTGGGCTCATAATCAAGATTTTGACATGGTTCATTTGCCATTACTAGAGTGTAATTTCAATACTCTGAACATATTGCTTTGCCCTTCAAAAGCAATTTGATGATTTCACAATTCACACACTTCTACAATCCATATTTTCCTCCATGGAACCACTGACTGTGTTCTAACAGTTTATAAAGTGTTTTCTCACACTAGCTAGCCTGCCACTGTCGTCTCCCTCCTCTATTTAACACCAGCCGTGACAGAGCTATCTTGTACCCGTCTAACAGCAGACAGCATGGTAGTAGCAGCTTGCTCCAAAAAGTATAAAGTTGTACCTCGTACGTGCTGAGCATTGGTGAGTATAATTTACTCTCACTTCTCCAGGAGTTCTCCTACTGAGCCCCCCCTTCAAATAGTGCTTGACGCATCTGCTCCCCCCACTGTCATTCAAGTGGGATCCGGATTGGTGTGAGTGAGCTGCAGATGGAAAGCAAGTAGGACACCACGCAGGAGGGGTGGCAGTCACGGGAGTGATGGAGTGGGAGAAAGTGCGAGGCAGCAGGGAGGAAAAGGAGGCAGCAGGGAGAGGGCCACGATGAGTTTATGAGTCATATTATTGACTGGCAACCATGCTGCGCTGATTGTTGTAATTGGTTTTCCTTGGGCCCAGGAGAGACCAGGGACTTCACCAGGAGTCCTTATTGAATTTTATTGTAAAGGCCAGCAGCTGGCCTGTGCATTGAGGATTGACTGATCGTCATCTGTTCATTTAAAGAGTGTGTGTGTATTTGCATGTTTATATTGGCACGGCCAATTACATCAATACCCAGCAAATTTGAAAAATGAGATCTGATTGTTTGGCCAAAGTATAGATTGAAGTGGGCTCTGTGTAACAAGGACAGATTTTTCAACTTTGCTGGAAACAAGAGAAGAGAAGTTAATGGCTGGCATAAAACATAATTCTGCAGAGGGAGAGAGGAAAAGAAAGTGAAGCTAGGGAACTTAGATAAACAAAGTTGGCGTTGTGGGATGGAAACAGAAGGAGGAGATTACATTGGTAGCACCTCTTCATTTCTTATCCTTACTCTCAGTCTATCTAACCTTGAGGTCACTTATTTCCTAAACATGCTTCTGTCTTGCCGTTCTCTACAACTTTATCTCAGTCCTCCTGTTCTTACACTGCCTGTCCTCTGTGGCGTTGCAGTTTCACAGATGTAAGTTCAGTTCACAGTGTATCAGTCAGCTCTCTCCCATATCCCAGGACTGGTGCCTGCTTCTGAAGGTTTGCCCCTTCTGCCTGCTGCTTATGAAAGTAGTAATAGACTTCCCGTCATGCTCATAAAGTAGCAAGCTGTAGATTTATGATCTCATTTAGCTCTGGCTTTACAGCAGCCAACTCCAGGGTCGGTCTAATGAAACGCCAGAGGAAGTCCATCCTGCAACTCTTGACAGTGATACCAACGGCTCCAATGTCTAATTGGATAATCCCTCTGAACTTCTGAATCATTAACAACACAAGGGTTCTGAGAGCCTTTACACTGCGAGGAGGCATCAGGTAATAGCCAGAGGTGGTTCGTGGTTAGCCCAAAAAACTGCATACACTGCCTACATGTTATCTGATCTGAACATTATCTCTTTCTGTCTGCAGCGTATAGGAGTCAAGGGAGGAATGCTTGTCACATTTGGTTACTACTTTTTCGCTTAGTAATGACCACACCCTCTCATCTCATTTCCTCCTCCCCTCTCTCAGCAGGGATTTAACTGAAGTTGACATTTGACATTGTGGCTGGGCAGCGTTTGAACTAAGCTCAAGGAAATTAGAGCCATCTCTCTCTTTCCTGTCAGCCTTTCTCAAACCACTTTTCCACCTATCAGCGAATCAGTAACTCCCACCTAAAATCCCTTTTCTATTGGGAGTATGTAATTGGAAGACAAGCCTGCAGTGGATGGTGGGACTTTACAGGTTGAGTCTCTAAAATCTTATGTCATGGGAACAAAGGGAACCCTGGGGTGGTGCAAAAGGGGCAGTTCAGAAACCTCAAGGGGTAATTTTCACTTTAGTAAGCAAGACCAATTGATTTATCATCTCTCTTGCCCTCTGCGGTTTCCTGTTGTTTTCATTGCTGCAGTCTTCTTTCTTAATGGGCTTTTGCATGGCAGCCATTAATGTGACAGCTTAAATCTGGCACTTACATATTCTATTTCATCCCTCACATCAGATATGTGAACACCTCCTCTCTCCTGAAACCACATGGGAGGAAAGGGTTATCCTTCAGACCTGAAATGCCCCCAGCTAACCGCCACTGAAAGGCAGAAAGAAGATTTAATCATATTTACATTAAACCAATGTTCAGAAAAATATTTCCAAGTTTACAACTTAAACTCGGGGCATCAGTTGCATATGAGGGAAGATAAATAGCAACGGCTCAGACACAAAGCATATAGGGACAAAGCACATTTGCATTAAAGAATTACCTCTTCCCCACTGTGCTCTAAACTGCCACCGTGATGAGAATGGGTAAGTTAGTTCAGAATGGATAGGTGGGTGGTAATGAAATTGGAAAAGATTCAAATAAGCTCTTAATTTCAGCCCAGCATTTATGAAAAATTAATGAAGAGAAGAGAAGATGTGACGCTGTGAGAGCTCTGTGGCTTGGGAAAGAGCACATGAGGAGCCCAGCATGAGTTTAAACATGTTGGAAAATGAATAAAGTATTATGATAATGGAGCTGACATGCCTCCAGTACTAGTAGTTGAATTTTGAACTTGTTGCCTATCACTGCCCACTATGTAACGTAATATAAAATAGAACTGTGACACCAACTGTGGCTTGTTTCAGACTGATAGCAGTATGAAATATTGATGCCCACTTCTGCATCCATTCGCAAGAATCCTTCTTAAATCAAGGTGACTATCTGGTGCGTAGGCAGACAGCCCCCACATGTATGGATATGAGGTAATTTTATTGAATGCAGGAGGTGGCACATAGTGAGCAACATAAGTGGATTCTGCTGTTGTGAAGCAAACTAACCTCCACCTGTTTAACACTGCAGGATATCAAGTATAATGAGAAGTCGGTGTGCAATGCTATCTAACACACACATCCACAGTATCGTATCAACCACAGCATATGCTCCCCTTAAGTCCGGCAGCAACCATGCATACAGCTGCAGGGACGAACCCTCTCGGGGGTAGATCAGTAGTGTAGCTGCAGTTTTAAATGCATGTCCAAATGCATGCATTATTAAAATGGGTAAGAATTCAATCAAATACTGTATGTACAAGAATAATATATGTGCTGTTCTTGCAGATATATACAGATAGACACAATGCCATACTCACAGAGCTACTTACTGTAAACATATGAGCACACTCACGCACACCCGCTGCAATAAATCAGAAGTCCTGACAGTGAGTGAGATGCGGGCAGAGAAGCAGACAGAGGAAAAGAATATCCCCCTCGGGCAAAGGCAGAATGAAACACACAGTCAGATGCGGTTGAAAGAAATCGGAGGAGGCTCTGCTGTTGTGCTGTTGTCTTGGTTTTACTGCCAACTCTGGCCTCAGACCTCTGTCGTCTTTCCACCGACTGTACAGTCACAGCCTTCTGAAGCTGAATTGCCTCAAAGATGGAAGAAGTTAGAAATGTGTTGACTGACAGAAGAAAAACTGAGCAAGTGACTGCAAGAACTGGCTGCATACTGACTCACAACTATGCATCAATACTAATAATAATGGAATGATAATTTGAAGAGAGTGCCAATAACACTGTCAGTCATACTGAAATTTCACTAATGTATGTATGGAATAATGATTGAATATGAATAGAAATGTGAATAGTATATTACTCCTTGCTTACTTTAATTAAATGTTTATGTATTAATTTTAAAAATGTATGAGTCTACTTGAAAAGAATGAAACAGATAAAATATAAAAAAAGAATGTATAATGTCATTGTCATGGCTGACATTACAGCATATTTAATTCACTTGGAGTAAGTCTGATTTAAAAATCACTCATTTGGAGTGAAGAGTGGGTGAGTGTGAGAGTGAGGAAGGAAGAGAGGAGGAAGGCAGTGAGAGTAGTGAGAGCAGGAGAGGAAAGGGAGAGAGGGGAGGGGAGGGGAGGGGGGGTCGGGTGCCAAGGGATTGGCAGGAGTGACAAGACGTGACAGTGAGCACATTGGCTTGCAGGGTGGTTACTACTTTACACTCCAATCACACAGTCCCCCTGTCCCCCAAGACATTTTAATCTGATCCCCCCGACCCAAGGAGACGAAAATACAGTACACCACTGCTCGGAGCAAAGCAGGCGAGCGGCTCCGAGCCACAATATTTTATTTCCAGCCCTTTCCTTCCACTTATGTGAATGGGTCTTTAATTTTAGCACTAAAATGGCTGCTCCTTCTCTCATTACATTTCGCTTTATATGCTGAGTGTGTGTAGGTGCAGCGTGAATGAAGGGATCGTCCTGGCCAGGCCTTGGCGTAAACTGTGTGTACATGTGCTTGCATGCGCACAGCACTACTTTTGATTGGATTAGTAAGAGAGAGACATCCATCCTTTCAGCCTCGCCGCTCCTCCACTGGTTACGGGCTGCATTATCGATCCCGAACAGCTCTATTTCCTCTCTGTGTCCAAGCTTATTAGATGCTCTGCTTTCACGCAGCCTGGCCTGATACCGCCCTCTTCCTCTTTTTCTTTGAAAACCCCCAGTTAACTCTCCCATTTGTCTTTGTCTTTCTTCATCCTCCATCAAGCTCTTGCTCAAAATCTGTCATGCTGTTTTTTTTTCCTACCTGTGTTGTGTATTTTCCACCGATGTTCTTGTCTTATCTTTATCTGCACCCATTTCATCTTATTTTCTCCCTCCGACTCTTCTATCCTTCATCTCTCCTCCTGTCTTTACAGCTGGGAGCCTCACCTCTGTCAATCTCTGGCTTTGCTTTGTCTCTCTCTGATGCTCTCCGGTTAATACTAAAATTAGACTGCAAGTGATTTTGAGTCACTGGAGGGATCAATAGCCATTAATTGCCTTTGGGGAAAAGTAACTTTTGACAGGGTTGCGTGAGAGAAAGAGAATACCATGGAGAAATTATGACTTTGTATCTAACTTATGGTGACAGAATGGGCACAACTAATCACAATATAGAATGCATTAAAGGGAGTCTTTTTTTTCTCCAAACACTTTCTACAACACTTTCAAGTACAAGATACATTTATTAGTTTAGAAAGGTTTTATAAGAGTGGAACACTTCAGATTACTGTTGATACATGCTGGCAGGATAAACTATCTTGTCTGCCCTCATGCATTTGGAAAAGCCTGCTTGGTAGAAACATAGATAAACAAAAGCAGACAGAAGTAACCCATTTCTTCACTTGCAATAAGATATACATTTCTCTATTTTCCTGCAGGCTCTGTACCCAAGCCCAGAGGAAGGCTGGCAGATCTACAGCTCGGCACAGGACGCAGATGGGAAGTGTATCTGTACCGTGGTCGCACCGGCTCAGAACATGTGTAACCGCGACCCACGCAGCAGACAACTTCGCCAGCTCATGGAGAAGGTGACAGCTGTCCATAATACACTCACTTTGAGACACGACTCTTACCCACACAGACACACATACCGCCACACATGCACTGCGCTCATGTCTGGCACCGTCTGTCAGTTACAGGCTACTGAAGTGAAAAGTCTCACTTCCTCTAAACTACAGTTGATAAGCCATGAAGACGAGTGTGATGTCAATCGGAAGACTGTTGTCTTTCTTTCCTTTTAGTCACATAGTTGCTTAAGCCTGGATTGGATTGCACACATTAAAGCTGTTTGCTCAAACTTGTGTTCATTATGTCTTGCTCTAAGTGAAAAATATAAGTCAACACTCTTTTTGTATGAATACCCGTGTCAAGCAAATAAATGTAATGTCGTACAAAAACGTGTAGGCACGCAAAACCCTCAAGCACAGTACACTGTTTCTGCAACTGGACAATAAATCAATGTTTTATTTACATTGAATACTATTGACCTACAGTGCACTGCATGCAAATGTATTTTCATGCTAGTGGCTATTGCAGGAGAGGACCTCTGCTTACAACAAATCCAGCTGCTTGTGACTCTCTTATTTTTGTGTGGAGGCTCAAATCCGGGGGGGGGGGGGGGGGGGGGGGTCCTCAGTCACAGAGTGAGTGAAGACCTGGGAGTAGAGAGTTAGAAAAGAGTAGGTAAGACATTGATGTGGTCTTGTGAAGGGAGATGGTGGTAAATTGAGATATTGAAAAGGCTCTGAGGTCCTGATGGATCAATGAGACACTTGAATTCACATATTGCATTCATTCTCATTGAAGTTTGCCTTTTCCCCTGACAGTCTCTGTCTGTTGCTGTTTCAAGCACACCTTCATACAGATAAAATCCACACTCACACACACTCTTTAAAAGAAGCATATTCCAACACAGAAGGTATATTCTGTGTTGGAATATATATATATATATATATATATATATATATATATATATATATATATATATATATATATATATATATATATATATAGATGCACCGGTATGTCTATAGGAATTGGTGAATGTAAAGAATACTGTTTCTGCAAGTTTCTAGGTATGCAGAAATAAAACCCAGCACAACCAGTGTGTGTGTTTTGAATACTGGATTTGTCCTTTTCGCCAGTTGAAAGAATTTCTGAGCCGTCGACATTGCAATGTGATCTTGTGTGCTGTAAATGCAGTGAGCTTAACATAATTTTTAGTGTTGTGAAGACGAGATATACAGCTGAAAATCAGGTTAAACCCATCTGCTCATCTTAAAAAATGAGTATAGGTGTTTGTAGAAATCAGTAAAACCTTTAAAATAGAAAATCTAATACAACAGATGCAGAAGATGCAGAATGCTGACCAATCAGAGCACTTTAAAGGGGGTGAACCCAGGAAAATCAGACAGACGGTATGAGAAAAATAAAAACAAATTTGAATATTAAAGCATGTAAACATGCTCTAGAAGAAACCCAACATACAAGTATAACATTGGACATATGTATGAGTCAGAGAGGTGTAGATTTTGACACTAAATATTAAGGGTGCAGTTTGTGTTGCTGCATTGTATAACATGTCACAATACAAGCACAATAAGCCTTCAGAAATGACCAGAGTTAAATCATCACCCGTCTGACACTCTCTGAATATTACAAGCCTTTTCAAATGGGTTTTTTTATCGTGTCTTCCCTATTGTACATGCATGCTGCTTGTAAGACACCAGTTATCAGAGCCAAGCGTGCCCGTCAAATACAGTCCACAGCCCAACCTAATGAAGACACCTGGGGTCAGCTGCAAACGAGTTAAAGCCACATGTTAAAGGAGTGAGTGTGTGTGTGTGTGTGTGTGTGTGTGTGTGTGTGTGTGTGTGTGTGTGTGTGTGTGTGTGTGTGTGTGTGTGTGTGTGTGTGTGTGTGTGTGTGTGTGTGTGTGTGTGTGTGTGTGTGTGTGTGTGTGTGTGTGTGTGTGTGTGTGTGTGTGTGTGTGTGTGTGTGTGTGCGTGTGTGTGCCATGGCCAGACATCCTCATCTGAACCCAGAGCATGTGTGGGAATTATTTCAGCGGACCAGATTCACAAACGCTCTCCCTGACACAGCCAGCCAAGGTTGCAACAACAATGTCAAAACCACCCTCTGTTCAAAGAATGTAAAGTAGCCTTGGGGAAAAAAGCCTCTATTCAGCTTTCTACAAAGACAGACAAAATACCATCCAGAGCTGGCGAGAGATCACTCACGGCATAGACTTTAGAACACCTCCACCCCCTTTGACCTCTCTGTCCGACTGACTGTGTTGAGAGGAGCTCAAATTAGATAGGAGGGCACAGTAATGCATGCAGCCACACAAACACACTTGGTACAGTTGGTACAGTGCAACTCATTACACTGGACACCTGCGACTGATTGAATTCTGGAAAGTATAAGGGTGGGAAGCATCTTCTGCAGCCAGAAGAAAATGTGTGAAATGTGTGGTATGTGTATGAGTGAGCAGGTCAGTTATCACAGCTCAGAGGACGGACTGCCACCGCAGCCCAGTAGGATGGTGACACTGCATTTGCTGAGACTTCAGGCTGGTGTAACAGTTACACATCCATCCAACCATCTCATCTGTAGTGCTGTCAAATATGACAGTGAGTTAATTGGTGAAGGAAAATGTATTCTGTTGAAAATGTTCCCTGGACAGTTCATGAAGCATGTGGGAGATGAGTTGGGTGTCGAAAAAAGTAAGCTGGACACAAAGTAATTGAGTGGGCTGTCAAAGTGTAGGCAAGCAAGGCATTTAGTGCTAAACAGACTTTATGTCAAACTGTGACTTTGAGAGTTGTCACTGATGTTTTCGTTAGTAGGGATTTGAATAAATATGTTGTGTGCCTAGAGTTTCAGCGGTGCGTGCCTGTGTGGGTGGGTGTCTGTTTGTGTGGGTAGTTGAACATATGTACACGTGAGACGCCTGTATGCACCACAGACCTGCAACATTTGTCAATGTTCAGATGATTTCTGGCCAGTTTAGTGCATCGTGCAGAAGATGAGGGGGTGTTTGAAACAGTAGGCTGGTTATGCAGCAACAGAGTGGGCTGTCAAAGTGTGAGCAAGCGGAGGACTTTGTCAAAATTAAACATAGTGCAAAACTGAGAACTGCGATTCAATAAACACCTACCTGACAGCATGTTTACACCTCCATGAGATGTATTCTGTTTGCATTATATTTTGTATGTATCCATCAACTTGTTTACACTGCCATAATGGTATAAGACTGCTATCTTCTATTTTGATAGCTGTGGGAAATGGATATACAGTACATATGGAAATGGGATATGTATACCTTAACTGAGTACCCAACTATATACTTTTGTTGCATGATTTATGAATGCATGTTTGTATGCATTATCTTGATAAATTCTGGTAAACTGTGCTGCCCTTTCAATATCCTTGTCTTTTATCTTGGTTATTGTTGTTTTTTGTTTCTTAGTTTTTTGCTTTTATTTAATTTTTCACCTGTTTATCGTTTTTGTATATTGTTAGTAATGGTTGGGTTTTCAACTGTGTTGTATACGACAAAAATGTGTTAACTCTATACTTGAAAGACATTTTTAAACTCATTGCTGATGTGAAGTATTTAGGTTTTATCGTCACACCCATTGTTTTCTTCCTACTGGGTGCAGAGTTTTTAATTTACAGTACTGGGGGGCAATCCTACAATCATCTTTCAAAACAACATGATGATGTTAAAAGAGTCTATTTATAGTAAATTCGAGTAGATATTACATTTTTCCTTATACAAATTGGAATAAAGGGATGACAAATTGCAATGGATGCCTTGAGGGAAAAATTATTTTTCCATATCTGTTTATCCCTCGGGCACTGCAAGACATCCCAGCATGCACTGGGTGAAAGTGATGGAAACATCTTAGAACGGTTGGCAGTTTGCTGACTGAGACAAATACACAAGCTGTGCGCATTTCAGAGTTTTCAATTCACCTGAGCTGCATGCACAGGTCAGGTGAATTGAAGGATACCTGAACATTATACTCAAGTAAAAGTATTGTTACTTTAGAGAAATTTTATTAAAGTGAAAAGTGTTAAGTAGATGAGTAAAAATGTAGTGCGAGCGGATGACTAAATGTTACAGTGTTACACTTTTAGAAGGAGGGTTAATAACAAGTAGGGCTGGGCAATATGGACAAAATCAAAGATATAATGAATAAATATTTTGGCCAAATACAACTAAACTAAAGTAAACAAAAAGGACAGACAATACACAGAACAAAGCCTCACCACAGCAGACAACGCAGAGATATAAACAATATAAACTCCACAGCAACTGCAGCCACAAACACAATCAAAAAGAGAGTGTGTAAGTTCTGCACACCGTGATGCACGCACACAACTATATGTTGCTAGGCAACAAGGCCATAGGCCTACATTGAATTACAACAAATGAGTTGTTGTACTTTTATGTCTGAATGGCATTCTGTGAGTGTTGTGTATCGCAATGTCCTCCTCAATCCAGGTTAAATTTCTTAGCTCATTCATTGTCTATATAACTCAGTCTCTCTTTAAAGGTTTTTTTTTTAACTTTGGGTTGTGTAAACTGTCAGCAAGTAGCAAACAAATGTTCCATCCCAGTTTCAAGCTCAAGATGATGTCTAGTTTTGTCCAACCAACAATCCGCAAAAAAGATATCCAGCTTTCCGTCACAGAAACTAAAGAAAACATTCCCATTCCAGAAGAATGACTTAAAGTACTTGATTATTTAAATAGCTTATCAACTAATCACTAAATTGACAAATCAGTTCAGCTTTAATTGCAAGCTAGAGCTGCTTGTCTGATGAGGAATGGAGGATTGTAGAAAAATCCATTCCATTAAGATTAACACTAAAAAAATTCAACTAACATCTGTGTGTGTGTGTGTGTGTGTGTGTGTGTGTGTGTGTGTGTGTGTGTGTGTGTGTGTGTGTGTGTGTGTGTGTGTGTGTGTGTGTGTGTGTGTGTGTGTGTGTGTGTGTGTGTGTGTGTGTGTGTGTGTGTGTGTGTGTGTGTGTGTGTTGTGTGTGACAGGTTCAGAACATTAGCCAGTCAATGGAGGTGCTGGACCTGCGAACGTACAGAGATCTACAGTATGTAAGGAACACCGAGAGCCTAATGAAAGTGGTGGATGGAAAGCTGAAGGTGGCCTCTGAAAATCCCCGCAGTCTCAATCCGAAGGGCTTTCAGGTAATTGGCTGTCTATCACCTTCTCTACAGCAGTGCGTGTGTGTATTATTCTCAAGTGAATGCAGATACCATTAGATGTGGCAGCGCTCTCCATGTGTCCACACAAACTTTGCCAGATGCATTGCAATTTCTTTTTCTTTTCACAGACAATAAAACTTTGTATGACTCCCAATAGACTGCGGTATAGGTACACAAATTCAATTCCCAAACTATCTCTAAGTCATTGTGTTATGCACAGAGGAAATTTGAGCAGATTCACATGCTTCTAAATTATTAAACTCCTGAACCTAGAAGATAAGTGTTTTTTTCCTGTATTGCTTTCTTCTCTTGCCTCACTCAGCCTCTCTTCCTCTATATACTTAACATTCTGGTGTCTGCTCTTGGATAACATATTCACATTTATCTCCACCTTATCTCCCTACAAGC
Source organism: Echiichthys vipera (assembly GCF_963691815.1). Taxonomy (NCBI): domain Eukaryota; kingdom Metazoa; phylum Chordata; class Actinopteri; order Perciformes; family Trachinidae; genus Echiichthys; species Echiichthys vipera. Next base: position 15,615,923 of record NC_139842.1, read on the forward strand.
TAAGTCTCAACTGCCATTATCAGAGGGCCTTTTTGTCTTCCTGTCAGCATGCTGTCTTGCCCAGGCTTTCTTCACATTTCTCACACCCTTACAGATATTAGATGGACCATAAAATAGTTTGATTAAAAGATGCCTTGATAAATGCTAAGTGTGCTTTACCCCTGGGAACCTGCCTCAGCACAGCGACAAGCATGAATGGCTGTGTTTTGCTTTTGTTTTATGAAAGCAAGTCCAACGGAGGTAATGAAGATGTTTATGAAATTAGCCAATTCCTCAGGAAAGCCTGGGATGACTAAAATATGCAGAATAGTGGGCATTATATCCCAGGACTTGTCTGAATGCAAATCCGCAATCGAATAAAGAGAAGAGGGGGAAAAAAATAAGCAGGATTTGACCGGAGCAGGTTGGCTGATGAATGCGTGCAGCTCAAAGTTGCCAATGGCAGAGCGTGGGAGATTAACGAGACCGAATTTTCGCAGCTTGAAAAGGGGAAAATGAGATTTATGATGTGGCGCCACAGGGCTGAGAGCTGCTCCATCACCAGATTTACGATAAACCTTAACAAGGAGGAAACAGCCCCTCCTGTGGTGGCCACACTTTATTGATACACCTATTTCTCTCTTGAGCCTTCTAACTTCCAAGCAGGCAGCATGGCTCTCCTGCTGTTTCCTGCACTCGTACCTAAGGACACATTGTTCTTTTTATTTCTAAACACATGAGTCACAGACCAAGTTTACACCCAGCAGCTACATGCTCCTCACTGTACATGAAATCAATCAAACCAACTGTGACAGTAAACACTTGTTCATTTGGTCACATTGAAAATAATGTGTAAATTCAGTGGCGTTCTAATCCACACAGAGAGTTATGAATGGCAATCAATCTATATACAGATCGTTAAAAGAAGCCCACACAAGTCAAACAAGTGGGTGGAAACTTGATAAAGCAACAAAAAGCAGACAACTGAGAAAAATGTTATGTTATATAAACAGTTTATATTAGAGGGCATAAATATTAGGAGAGAAATTGTGTACAGCAGTCTAAAATATAGCCACATGAAGAGAAATGGACAATTTCGATGTTCATGCCAAAAATGTAATGCATGAAATTGAATTCAATTATACCTTGGTGCATTTGTACTATTAATCTCATGATGAATCCAGACGCTAAGAAATTGAGCTGATGATCCAGCTCCAATATGAGCCCCTGATTGAGAGATGATCTACGAAGCAGAAGCAACAATTGAAGATTGAAGGGCTAGCTCCTCTGCACACAATCCCCCTGTACCGACTAGAATGATCGACTTCATCCCCTGTCTTATATTCTTTCAGTGTTCATTCTTCTCCACTCCTTTTTGCTTTTCCATGTGTCTTTCTCTGTGATTGCTGTCTTAGGAGTTGAAAGACAAGGTGACCCAGCTGCTGCCCCTGCTTCCAGTGTTGGAACAGTACAAGACAGATGCTAAGATGATCCTGCGTCTTCGGGAGGAGGTGAGGAATCTCTCGTTGGTGCTGATGGCCATCCAAGAAGAGATGGGGGCTTATGATTATGAGGAGCTGCGCCAGAGAGTCCTGCTGCTGGAGACCAGGCTCCACTCCTGCATGCAGAAACTAGGTATAAGATATATATTAATGCATGTGGGTGTGTGGGTGGTTAGTCATTGAATGTTTGATTTGAAATTAATTCTCAAATACCATTTTAGCACTTAAACAATCAGATGTTAGACAGCAACAATGCACAAATGAATTCATGAAAAATTAAAGATCACCAATGGTCAAAAGTCTGTTGTACATTGGCACCAATTCCACTCCCCTCAGTGTTTGAATTATATGCATAAATTAAAGCGAAATTGGCCTAGAAAGCCTGAATGAATAATTGATTGCACTCTCATATAATGTGTTAGCTTAAACTGATGATTTTACAAAATTCCACATATATAAACTGATGACTTAACAGGAAAAACTACAGTTAGAGTTTAGCCTTTAGGTCATTAGTGTTTTGTTATTGGCTTTGATTAAGTGCTTTCATAAATTAAAAGCTTCATTCAGAGATATAATACTTGTTACATACTTGTATATAATAATTTAGAATCAAGATAACTTTTATCTTATAAGTGCTTTACAAAACTGGGTAAACAAATGCAAAGAAGGGGAAACCTAAAACAATGATTGAAACAGATATCTTTTAAAAAAAACTGATTTTAAAAAAGCATGCAAGAACTGTTTTTAATATGTTTAGGAAAAAAAACAGTCAATAAATACATTGATCCATGTGTTCTTGCAAATCACTAGTAAAATTTCAATCCCAAACACGTTTTATTTACCTCTGACTTGTATTGGATGGGATTAAACCTCTTGCACCCAAGTGAAATTTCAAATTATCACATGTCCTTTTTTAAATGAAGTATTTATGGCTTCAGAAAGTGCTGCTTTTCTGAAACATAGTCATGAGTTTCATCTGCCCAAAGTGATATGTTTTTACAGATGTGAACTAATAAAACCCCTAAACTGACAAAACCATATAGGGCCTAAAACCCAGCTTTGTGGAACACGAGTTCCTTGGCATAACTATGTCCATCTGTTCGGTGTGTATGCAGTGTGGCAGTTTGTATGTGCGTGTGCCCTACATTAATCCATACATTTGTATTGGCGTCCCACCTATTTCTCTTTTTTGACCTCCAGGCTGTGGAAAACTGACTGGTGTCAGTAATCCCATCACAGTACGTGCATCAGGGTCAAGGTTTGGTTCCTGGATGACCGATACCATGATCCCCAGCTCAGACAACCGAGTAAGTCCCTCTGTTTCCATGCTACCCCCTGAACATGAACCCTTTAATCCCTGCTACCTACTTAATTCAACAGAGGATAGAAGAATGAAAGTCATAGTCAAAAAAAACTGTCGGCTGCTCAATGGAAGAAATACCTCTCGCAGCAACAATGTTGTGATACTGCAGTGACTGATTGACTGTTTTGCCTGAGTAAGACTTCTCATGAGCCCTAGAGGACGACAGACAGAGAGAGAAATTGGGATGCAAAGCTGAGCAACTGATAGATAGTGTCCTTTTTTATTCTCCCTGTCTACTTCTGTCACTGCAACTCTAGCTGATTAATCACTTCGTCATCAGTGGAGAAATGAATGAGTTGTTTGGTCTAAAGTTTTCTAAATCACCTTGGTAATTACGAGGAGTGTACCGAGATGCTGTGGAGCCAGATGATATAGCCATGGCTTCACCTGATTAGAGTTGACATGTGGTTTGGTTTGGGCAGATACACAGTTAAAAAGCTGTGGAAAAAGGCACAACTAAGGGAGAAAATGAAGAGGAATTGTGGGGCCTGGTGAATGGGTGAATTGGTTGTGGTGGAAGAGTGGATTATTTGAGATCTGAAGGGGAGAATGGAAACAGATACAGTGTAAGTGGAGGGATGACAATGGCCTTTTTCATCCCCATGCTGAATCATAACAGGCTAAATAGATATTGCCAACAGAGAAGGTCAATTTCTGTGATTGAATGCCATGATCTTTGTCTTTAATCACCTTACTTGCTAAGATCACATTAGACTCTTTAGATCAATCACTGATTGTATAAAAAGCCAGATAAATCAACAACATGACATCAACACCCGCACCAATCATAATAACCATATTTGGGAAAACATCATTGTTGCTGAGGAGCCAGAAAAAAAACATGGTCTGGCACAGCTCTAAAGACTCATTTAGCAGGCAGGGGAAGACAATGCTTAATGCTTCATAATCTCCCCCTTTTCATAATTCAGCTATGGTACACCACCTTCCCTCGATTCCTCTCATACACTACCTCACTCCACTGGAAATTATATTCAAGGAAATGACCTATTCTACACCTGGAGAGCATGCGAAAGCAGGAACAGAGAGGAAGAAAAGAAAAAATATGGATGGGACGTCAGAAGAACGAGAGTTACATCTTAGCAAAGCTCTCCTTGATATGTTAAGGACAAAATTAATATCTAAGCCAACTGCAGTTTAATTGATTCAATTAAAAGCTGAACTGTGCCTCAGCGGAAGCATTGAGGGAATGAGATGGGAGATGCAGCCAGAGAGGGGCCATGTCAGTGGAGAGATCCGCTGAGAGTGCTTGAGGAAAAAGATTGAGCTGCTAAATGTATCGATTTTCTGTAAATGTGGACTGGAAAGGCCAGGAAGCACAAGCAGTGGTTGAATGCAAAGCGTAGGCGATGTCTTCACTCCCGCACATGAGAGGGATCGATACTTCTGCAGAAACACATTCAAGGATGCACATGAAGACATACAGACTAGTAGAGATTTACCATAAACGCACACACAACCCGCTTACTTTGCTCAGGTCATTGCCAAAGGCTATAATGAGACAATGCTGATAGTGTTCTTGCAGAGAGGTGTGTCAGTGTCAGGTATAACAGCATTCTCCTATAACCTCTAGCTCTTCTCATTCATCTCCTTCAGTTTGTCTCCTCTTCCCAATAGGATTCATATTTCTTCTCTCCACAGGTGTGGTCCATGGATGGTTACTTCAAGGGACGGCGTGTCCTGGAATACCGCACAATGAATGATTTCATGAAGGGTCAGAACTTTGTGCAGCACTTGCTGCCTCACCCCTGGGCAGGCACTGGTCATGTGGTCTACAATGGCTCACTGTACTACAACAAATATCAGAGCAACATCATCATCAAGTACCACTTCCGTTCTCGAAGTGTGCTGGTACAGCGCAGCCTGAGTGGTGCCGGCTACAACAACACCTTTCCCTACTCCTGGGGTGGCTCCTCAGACATCGACCTGATGGCAGATGAGAATGGCCTGTGGGCTGTTTACACCACCATCCCCAATGCTGGGAACATTGTCATCAGCCGACTGGAGCCCCAGAGTCTGGAAGTTCTGCAGACTTGGGATACGGGCTTTCCCAAGCGCAGTGCTGGAGAGTCTTTCATGATCTGCGGTACACTTTATGTCACCAACTCCCACCTGGCTGGTGCCAAGATCTACTTTGCCTATTACACCAACACATCAAGCTATGAGTACACAGACATCCCCTTCCACAATCAATACTCCCACATCTCAATGATGGACTACAACCCCAGGGAGAGGGTCCTGTACACCTGGAACAACGGACACCAGGTGCTCTACAATGTCACACTGTTCCAAGTTATTAAGACTTCTGGGGACTGAGAGCCCTCAGAGTGACCCACTTAAAAAAATGCTGTGATCATTGTTCGGGGAGGGGCAAATGGCTTGGTTGAAGGTGGGTGGGGGGGTTATGGGTGGTGTGGGTGGGGGGGTTATGGGTGGTGTGGGTGGGGGGGTTATGGCTGGTGTGGGTAGGAGGGAGTTTTTTTTAAGAATTTAAATATTCATAGAGTGCTATTATTCACATCCTCAAAAAACACTCCGACAGCAAGGTCGGTAAAGATACAAGACAGAGTGCTTATCTTATTTTTCTTTCTGTGACGAGTAAGCATGGTTCTTTTTATTTGTGATGAGAAATAAATATCAATCTTTACCATTTATGACTTTGTATTTCATTGTCACTTTTATTTAAAGTAGACCTTTGCTGTATCTTTGAGGAGTGAACAAAAAAGGAGACACATGTAAAAACATGACTTTAAACTTGGATCTGTCTTTTTCCAAGATTGGGTGCTTCTTTAAAGCTGTAATCAGGTGTAGCATTTCTTTATTTAGTTATGATTACTGTTTCTTTTATTCATATTTGGATGAGGGGTACATACAAGTATGTATACCAGGTTGTTCACTGACAACTTGCAGAGATGGAAAATGTGTTTTGAATTAATTGAAGCTGTTTTTTCAGCATGAAATCAAAAATACATTTTAGAATATGTGAAATGGCATATTTTCTAAGTAATTAAATTGATGATTGTGTCCATCTCGTTGATACTCAGTGGCTATTACTACCACAGCTGAATCATAAAATAATGAGCCGACAGCTTGTGAATACTGACAAGTCAATCTCCAGGGCTGCATTAAACCACTACTTAGAAAACATTTCACCCATTTTTCTTCGATCTAAAAAGAAGCAGAGCATAGGGTTATGTGCAATAAAAGAGCATGCTTCCATATACTCACACTGTTAAATTTAACTGCAATGGCTACGGCTTATATTTAACGTTTCAAGGTGAACTTAAAATGAAAGCAAAACATCTGGTTAAAGGGAGCAGGTGGTGCTGCGAAGGGACGAGAAGCACAAACAGGGAAGGAGGAACTAACTGTAAAAGGAATTCTAAGAGCATTTACATTTGAGAAATAAAGCTTCACAATTACTGTTGCATTTCAAGCTCCAATCTGTTTTAATCTTGTTAGTCGCACAGCTCCCCTAAGGTGCTTTCTGAAGAGAAATGTTCAAACACACGGCAGACAGTACAGCGGGATACACATGAGGGGCTGGGGCTTACATAAAAGTCTCAAACTACATTCATCTTTGTTATTATTTGATACGGAAAATAATTCTGCTATAGAGGACACGGTGCTGTCATTTTTTTCCTTTCATTTTTACAAGACTTCTGAGGGTGCATTTATTCTTTGCAAGGTCTGTAGTGGACACAGAAGACGTCCACTACAATTGCATTCCCTGCGTTACCATGGTGATCCTACTCATCCTAGATGACCTTTCTATTAATAAAGTGCCCTGATGAGTTCATACGCAGGAGTGGCCCGTATTTAAAGCACAATACAATATAAGCACATGGGTCCACAACAGTATCAGCTAGAAAGGTCGAGTATAAATATAAACTAGGATTACAATTCAGAGGGCTGCGATGCGATTATAAAACGATTATCGATGCATCTAAGAATCGATTTTTTTCCCCCACCCCTACTGTAGAAGGAAACGTTTTAAGACATTTTTGTCCATTCCTCATCAAATTTGGTACACTGCAAGGTCTGACAGGCCCAACAACTTTTGAAACATCCGAATTATATAAAAGTTTCAATGTCCTCCAATCCATACAACCACATACCACATGTACTGTAGGTGATTTGTTTCTACCCCCTAAATGGACCCACAGTTTCCTGAATTAGCACCTCCTACTGGTGGCAGGAGATCACCACGTCCTCATATCTAAAACATCAGTTTCATCAATCTTTTAAAAACGATCACAGTTTGGTTAGGTAAGGAAAAGATCATGGTTTTGGTTAAAATCAGTATGTTATGTACAGTATGTAACGTCAGCTTCGTACATAAGAGCAGTCTATCCATCTATCCCAACCTCCTTGCTACATGGCTTTTTTTCATACAGTACTCCACCTGATTACTATGGCTACTAGAGGTCACCACCACAATTAAAACATATATGGTCGCTTACAAGTTGAGGGCTGTTTTTGGGGAAGGACACATTTTCAAAAATTTAGATAAAGATGTAATTGGTTGTAAATTGATGGTAATCAGTAAAATGCCCTTTCGGATAAATATATACAACTGAGATGAAAGTGGAAGGCGGTTGGTCTTGCTCTCCTGAGATAAGATCCGCACAGCATTTTCTCTCTGCTCTTCTAATGTCCAAAGAAAAAATAAAAGGATGATCGGACCGCCCGGTTAGCTACTACGAAAACCCATCCTAATTGTGCAGGCAATTATAAAACAGGGCCAAAGGTTTCTTATGGTAAAAAGAAGTGTTTCATAGATCCTCTTATAAATTCTGGAGCTGACCGTTTCACAAATACACAAAAGGTATTTAATGTTAGGCATGACTGGTTAAAATGGACTTACAATTTCCAGGCAACAAAGTATCCCCCTCAACAAAGAGCAGGGAAGGATGTAATGACTGCACACCAATAATGCAATCTCTATGATCAAACAGACTGAAAAACAATGCCAGCAGACTAGAAAGATGCATTCATGATGTGAGAAATATGAAAGGCTTTTCTGTCCATTCATGTCCATATTCTACTTACTTAAGACAATAGTCACAAAGAGAACTATGTGCTTTTTTTTTATCCATTGGAAAAATCCAATGCATTTAGAATAAAAAAACAACTATATAAATTATTGCCACTTTTCCAGTAACTTTTCTTGAAGATGTTATTACCAAGTACCAAAAAAACATTTTTTTCAACCAAAAGTCAATTACTGCAAGTGTTCAATGCCAGCAGCATAACCGTTGCCTCCAGAATTTGTGAAGCAGACATTAGCTCTGTGAGCACCATTGACTGTGCTGTTGTGCCAACTAATGCTCAGAGCCAAGGCCCAGTAAGTGATGTGATAACAACAATATAGATAAGGGGCATGGCGAACAGCATCAAATCATTATGGGTGGCCTCAATTGAGTATTGTATCTGTGTCAGGAGAGATCATCTCCAGTTAAGGCCTATTTGCCCGTACAACCCAAGCTGTGGAGCAACAGCACTTACGTGTCATCTTAGCTCAAGATTATCCTGAGGCTAAGAGAAAGTGTGGATTGAAAATGGTGAAGATTGTGATTGGTGGTTCACACAGTGTGTAAATCTCTCAAAGCTAAGATGCACACATAGTGTAAATGTATCTGCAAAACTGTCCAGTGCAACAGACAGCCGGATTGTCTGCACAGAGCTCTTTCTGGGTGTTTTTAATAGACGGTCTCTTACGTCACCAAACTGCTTTTTTATTTCAGCGCCCATGTTAACAGGTTGGAGGAGCTGCTCGCCTGAGCAGCGTGGCTCTCGCCTATTTTTATTGCAACAGACGATCGGCTTGCAGCAAAAAGAGACAATGAATGTTCTTTTGACAGTCATACTGACAGAATAACAGCACTTTCACTACAGTTTTGACGTGTATATATGTGAAATATGTCACAGACATGGACAAAATGTAGATATTGCTACTTAACTCAACACTCGGTTTCTGTTTTGTTTCTGTGGGCATATTCTCAACCTTTTCTGTTCAAAAAAAATATTAATTACATTTGTAATCAAATTAAATGAAACATTCTATTATTTATGGCCATTATCATAGGCAAAACTCAATGTAGAAAGTGAGGCAGAACCTATATCTTAAAATGGAATAAAACATAATGAAATCACTTTACTGTACATTTTTCTTAAAAACTAATATTTTATTGTATTTTAGATAGGACAAAATGTGTTTTGTTTGAAATATAATTGAAATTGCCATTTTGTTGTAAGGGGATGTTATTTTTAGGATACAGGGTTTCTACAAAGGATCTATTTGATATGAGATGGTAACATCGGCACCGTCATCTGAGTGGACAAATGGCAAACACAACATGATTCAACAAAGAAAATAACTTATAAAGTTGGTGATAGATAGATATCAAAGATTAGTTATTGGTTTTGTGCCACTACTGAATCTACTGATACTACTTACCTAGAAAAAGTGAGGTAAAAAAGTGTAATTGTGCAGCTTAAAGTTTAACGTGTTGTTATCCACGAGCTTGAATAAAATTGCAAACTGCAGTGGCTCTCTAAACTAAATGTGCAACAAGATTCAGGATAATCAAACTTGGCAGCTTGACAATAACTAATGAAAAGAACGTTATCTTTTCAAAAAAGATGCATTTGAAAAAGGCAGGTGGAAAATGTGTAGGGTAAAAATCACATGAGAGCTCTCAGTGGCGCAGAAAGACAAAGATTAGAAACAAGTTCAATTTGAATGAGGGTGGAAGAGGGCGTTTAATGTCTATGCTGCAAAGGAGAATATAATAACATAAAATTAATCTGGCATCTCAAGACAGCTGTACAGTCAAACACGCGCACACAGCCCTACAAAGCAGATTGCAATGATTACAATGAGAAATTCAGATCAGGTGTATCCAAGTTGTTGTTGCCAAGAAATCAGCATTTATTTTCTACTATGTTTCTAATAACTGCAGAGAATAATTGAAAGTTTATGCAGTAGTATATATGTATTCTTAGCAAACAGCATGGTGTAGCACACAACATAGCTCTGTATTACATAGTATAACATACATAAAAGTTTAGAGCTCCGCTTGGTCAACGGAGAAGAAACTCCAACTACTTTACCCCGAAAGACCTTCAAGTCATTCCCTTCACTTAAATTTTTCATTGGTGTCGGGGTCAGCTGTGACTTTGCTGGAACATTTCCTGAATGCAGACTTGTACAGGTCCCCTGAGAAAACAAAAGAAGCAGCTTTAAAATTGCAGCAGGCCTGAATAATAAGCAACCAATACAATATAGAAATTTGTATTTGGAGGATGTATTAACCAACAGAAGTATTTCAGCGTGAACAGCCCGCAGTAATGCAGAGCAAAAATCCAAAAGGAACAATAGACCACAGAGCGGCACTGGAAGCTTGATTTACTCATAGTGGCTATATGCATGTATTCTCACAGGCACTTGAACTGATTGAGGGCTAGTAAGGTCGCAATAGAACTGGTTTGATAGAGTGCACAGGGGTGAGATTCATAGGCATGAACAGAGAAAGAGACAGCAACTCAAGAATTAAGAAGCAAATGCAGTTCCCACTTTAATCATGCAGACATCCTCGGGACGAAGGGTTTGTTTTGATGGAAATCCAATCATCTGCTGGTCCTGAGACGTTTCTCCTTGATTCAACCATAGCACAGTTGCATTTGCTTTTTGTCCCTTCAATCCACCTCTTAGTAAAAACTAAGACAGTAAGGCTCACAATCGGTCCCGCTCGTGTCACATTTGCTTCAGTTTCCTTCACTGCACCATTCTTCATCGGGGCCCTGTTCCAAAAAGCAGGTTTAACAAACTCTGAGCCTAACCCTGAACTCTGAGTTGACTAATAATGAGATGGGAAACTGAGTTTTCGGTTCCAGAACAGCTGATCAGAGTCAGTGCAATCAACTCCGAGCCTGTTGAACCTGACATAAAAAGCCATCATCAATGGAGCTCCGACACTATGATTCACCATGACAACAGGTAAATAAAATAAAACCTCCATTTTAATTCAGTGGACGTAGAGTTATCAATACATGTACATGCAGACTGTGAATAATTACCTTTAAAAAAAAAAGAGAGAGCCTGAGTAAGAGAGGGAGAGTGTCAGTAGGTTAACAAAGTTTTACTCTAGGCTCTCCATTAATTCATAACTTTAAAATGTACTGGGCTCGACAGTAACAGTTGGCAGGTTGACCCAGGGCAACTATGTGTTATGTGTTACATAAGAAATGTTTAAATATTGCTGTTAGTCAGAGCCTGAACCAGACAACTGCACAATAACACACTAACACAACTTGTCTTAGTGTGTTCATTCACTTTTGCACAGGCATCTGTTTTAGAGATAATGGCAAAGCAAATCAAGTTGTTTGACTGTCTGGCTAAAGTCTGACTAACCCATCGATATTACAAACAAATATGCAAATTGATTCAACTGACAAAGAAGCAGATGAACAAGACCAAAAACCAAAAAGGAAATTTGTAAATGTTTGGGTCTTTTATGTCATATTTTCATTATTAGGCCTAGACACACAGTACAACTGCATCATATCTTAATTACTGATAATGGAAACCATATTTTCAGTTTTGGCAACCAAAAGCTGATGCCTTGTTGCAGCCACTTTTAAAGGTTAGTGGTTAGTGTTTTTTATACAGTATATGGTTAGTGCTGAGCCCTGATGTAGTTGAAGATTTAAAAAAAAAAGTTATATATATATATATAAATAACCGGGCAACCACAGTGTGGTCCGAATCCCGGCTGGGGCCCATCTGTGTGGAGTTTGCATGTTCTCCCCGTGTCTGCGTGGGTGTTCTCCGGGTTCTCCGGCTTCGTGTTAGGTTAATTGCTGACTCTAAAATTGCCCGTAGGTGTGAATGATTGTCAGTCTCTGTGCCCTGCGATAAACTGGCGTCCTGTCCAGGGTGTACCCCGCCTCATGCCCGATGTCAGCTGGGATCAGCTCCAGCCCCCCGCGACCCCGACATGGACAAGCGGTTGAAGACGAATGAATGAATGATATATATACATAAATAACCTAACCTAGATCAAAGACATGAAACATGATTGTAAAATGACAATCTGATCCAGTAATAATGTTGTTTGTAGGTAAAAACATAGTGGATTTTAAAATAGCATTTATTTGTTTGTTTAACATCATTCAGTGGCTTTATTTAAGCTGTTTCAAATGTAACTTTACACACAGTCACTTAAGTGCTGTTATGAAAAATGACTGATAGCGCATAAAAGCAGTAATTTCAGATAGTCCCGAGGAACAAACTAATATCCGACCGGGATTTTTATCCTAAAATACAGTAAACCTTCGCTATTAAAGCGCTTCAATACGCGCTTTGATCCAGAATGAATCAATGAGGACATTAAACAGTGAGTCTGGCTCTGTGAGAGGAAGGAGACAGGGAGAAACTCAGGGTTTGTTGGAGAAAAAACTGCCAGTGAGCAGGTTAGTTTCACAGAGTCACCACGATAACTGATCCAGATTTTAAGTTATCTCCTATTCTGGAACTGAAAATACTGAGTTTCTCCTTTCTCAGGGTTAACAAACTTAGGAGTTTTTACTAATTCTGCTGTCTGAAACAGGGCCCAGCTTCCTCGTTACTTGTACTCTTAGCCACGCTTAAAAAAACACCTCTTATCTTCTAGATTCCCAATAAACAAACTTTTTCCTCAACTCCCTGCCCCTCAAGGTGTCACAGAAGCACTCTGAGCAGTGCTCTGAATATTTGTTTCCTCATGATTAAACATAACTTGCACTAGGATTCCTTATTTACCCCACACATTTTATATTCATGTTTGAACCGAAAAAGGATGCGAAAGGTGCCGTGGTGTGGAGATGGAATAGCGGGTTAGCGAGAAAGGTGATTTTACTCCACTTAACTCGTCAGAGATCCATGCTCATTAATTGGCTCTTTAATTGTGTTTTTAGCTTTCATTGATTAATCACTCACATTCCTAATCTCATTAGGAACAGTTTTGTGAAGGACAGTGAAGTAGAATAATTCTGGGTTGCAGTGATGGGTGATTCAGTTTTATAACCCTGATGTCCTGATATTGCACACCTGGCTGAGGCACTAAAGATTTATCATGAAACATCAACCCTCCTGGATCCCTCTCCTCCTGCTGTAATTACAGTAAGATGCTGCTGCAGAAAAGAGTTGACGGTTTAGCTCTGCTGTGCTTGTAGAGAAGAGGGGTCACAATAGTAACTACTATACTAAATACAACAACAAATACAGCTGCAAGTAGATATGAGAAATAAGAGTCCATGTATTGAGTCAATATTACTGAAAGAAAAAAGTTCAGCCCCTATATGTACAGTGCTGCGAGATTTTATAAGATGTACAGAATTCAATGCATCATAATAGAGACTTGGATGAGAAATGGGGTTGTAGGTCAAAACTGTATCATCCCTAATGGCAGATTTGACCATATACGCATTTTTATTGCTGCACCCTTGAGGCTAAATGCTTCCAAAAGCAAAAGCAGGATCACTTGTCATGTCCACAAAATATGTCAGTTGTCATGTGTTCATGGGGAAGAGCAGTTTTGTGTATTGTATTTAAAGTCCTCACCAAGACATGTTTTAAAGTATGTACTCTGCTATGAATAGTATTTGGTTTAGGATGTTTTTTTCACAAATAAAAAACTCTGAAAAGGGACTGGAATCCCATCTTCTCTTCTCCTTCATTGATAAATTCTGGCTCTGGCCTCCTGCCCCGCCCATCACTGTTGATTGCATACATTCATTATATAGAATGCCCAGCAAGTTGAGGGAATTGGTCCCTTAGTTTTGCGACATACGAAATCCTGGATGTCTGAATCTGGAATTCACACTTTAGTTTCAAAAAAGAAATGCTAAGCCATGATTTAACTGTTCCATGTAGCATTTCATATCTCCTGAAGCATATAAAAAAACATATCTTAACAAGGTTAAAAACTTGATTTGTCAATGAAGGAAATCTACACATCTGTGTAGATAATTCCAGATGTTTTCTGTTCCCAGAATTTAAACAAGAAATAGCCTACAGTTGTGATGGACACTTGTACTGGAAAGGTTTTTGACTCTGACAAGCAATCACTTTATGATTGTGAACCTGTAGAGTTTTGATCTGTAACAAATTTCATGAAAACTGAACAAAAATCAAAAAGGTTTAAAAAAAAAAAAGAAAGAAGGCAGAAAAACTAATGGAAATGCATATGATAAATGTGTTGTATTAGTTTAAATGCTAAGTGCATTATTATAGCACACTGTCAGACCAATGGGGTACTACATTACGTATTCTATTCACATTAGTCATTCAAGTGAAGGAACTTTTAGTTTGAAGGCCCAGCAGTAATGACAGAATGTAATAAAACTCTGTGTGATGAAGATGTGACAACATATAATCTAAAAAAATATCTCTTTTTAAAAGGGAGCACTTTGCAATCCTTTCAACTCGCTCTATCCAGCCCAGCCCTTCCTGCTATAATGACTCACACCTTTCTGCAAAGTATGCATAATTTGCACAAAGAGCAAGCCAGTTTTAAATTGGCATCAATCACCCTGTCTCCATACCTACACCTTGTCCTTTGTTTTTCTTCCTGGTGCATTTCAGGACCATTATCTTAGTAGAGTTTATTCCAACATTTGCATACAGTATGTAAAAATAAATAGAGGAATTTCTCTTTGCTAGATGCTCCCTGCCCATCTATGTAAGCACCAATGAGAGTTGAAAACACCAAAGCTCGAAACAGTATCAGCTGACTGACCTAAGGAAAGTGATGGCTAGCGGCTGCTTGGCTTAGCAAAAATTAGGTTGATCGTCAGAGATGGACAATTTGCACTGTATGAGATTTATCGTGAATATAAATGTGTCAGCTTTGTCTTTCCACTTGAAGCATACGTATATCCCAATGAAAATATACTATACGACTTAGATTATGTGAGACCTGAGGCGTTATCATTCCCCATCAACCAATGTTACAATCCATTATGATGAGGAAAATCATGCTCATACATCTTGAGGCAGAAGATTAGACTCCTAAGAATCAGCTCTGCATTTGAGGTTGATGTGTTTATGACAAGTTCAAACTATTTGAATGAATCGCCACAGAGTTCATTTGCTCTTGGCAGCAGAATCAATCTTACATAACGTCGAAGGCTCACAGTGGGATTTTTTAATTTGAACCATTTTTTGGCATTACCTTCCAACAATTTTTTGCATTCCCCTGATCCACAGGAGCAGTTGGTGCGTTGCTCCAGTCCAGTTATAATACACTGCCAGTTTAGGGAGGCGATCTGCAGATACTACAGAAAGGGGAAATCATGTGACACTTTACATTTGCATTTATTGCTCATTACTCCTTTCGAAAGGCCAAGCTCCGACAGAATACAGCCACTGGCTCTGAGCACAGCTGCTCTGCCTGGCTGTGGTAAGTAAGTTGTGGATGTGCTTATTGTACTCCAGTTGCATTTTTGATTCAATCTGTGGTGCCAAGGATTTGGCTACGGCAGCTGTACTATAAGTACTTTTTACTGCTCCTATTAATATTAATCAAGAAAGCATTATTAAGCCACATGGGAGCTGAAACCATGGTGCTTATATTAAATACTGTCTGACGTTTGTTGTTGATGTTTATGTTCAGGAGTAAAGTAGCTGCAATACAACCCTCAGTCACACCTATGTCAATTTACTGATTATACACAACCTCATATTATAAACAAGTGTTTTCAAATCCATAATCATCACAACCAACGACTGGCTATAGTCATAATCACAACTACAGCCTGTCTCAATCAGGCCCAGCAACAGTCTGTGAGAGAGTTAGGTTAACTTGTAATCTATTTACTATAGCTGCAGTGGGTGCAACTGAGCCAGCCTCATACATAATACTATATCATACAGCTCAGCCTCCCTCTATGAAACAGAGGGAATGCTAAATGTAATTTCAAAAAAATATATTCCCACAGCAAACCTTTGGGGGTTCCATAAAATCTATGCAACTTTTTTTAATTTAAATTTGGAGATTCAAACTGGCAGGCCGACACCACAGCTTTAAAGTTGTAATGCGTAAGATTTTCATCTAGTTAATTGTCTTTTAAGTTCTTATCCATCAAAGAGTGAGTTAAAAAAAATGGTGATAGATCATATGACCCACTAATGAAAGCACTTCTACTTGCCTCTTTGCTGAGTGTTCCAATCTGCCTGTCTGTGGCGACATTACCTCCCTAGATGTGAATACCATGTTCGTGACGCTGCTGACAGCGGCTGGTCTGCCGGCTGAGATCGTCACGGTTAGACTGCATTCACTTGTAATCGGGAACTTCCAACTTCTGAGTCAGGCTTGTAGTAAGGGCAGAAGTGTAATAGCTACATGTGTATGTCTGTGTCTGGATTTAAGAGTGTAACTAATAGGGGACGGACTAGAGAGGTAATTGTGTGCCAATAAAGTTTACAAAAAATCACACACATAGTGACATTGAACGTGACAAGATGGAGGGCTGTGAAAGAACAGGCTCACCTACAATTACATCTTACTGCCAAAAAAGGCCACTAGACAAGGTATCTCAATTCTTACGGAGTACAACTTGCAAATGAGCAGGTGGAAATAGGAAGGCTAGCTCATTGTCTCCAAGGTTGGTGTGACCATGACTGAATGCTGGGCCTCTGTGAGAGCCTCTTTGTCCCATACATACCCAATCTTCAGTGGTACGTACAGTGTTAGGCCTACACCCCAGTGCACACTACACACTCCAAGCAGCTCTTTTCAAATAGTGACTGTCTCTGAGTCAAACTGACTCTGTGCTGTTAGACTATTTAACCACAGCATACGTGTACATGATCTCTTTTTTTCCTTTTTGAACAGTAGAATGAATCCAATTTCCAAAAATATATCATAAATCAATAAAAGAAACATCTTATTAAGACACCAGCACAGATCTTAAAGCTATTATAGGCACGAAATTATTATGAACAAATGAATCACTGGATATTTTCTTCCTTTTTTAAACATGTGTTAAGCACTACTTTACATGCTTAAATTGAGAAGGTTCCCTGGTTGGGACTACATCGACCATGTAACTCACAAACAGATAATGGAATTACATAGATGCTGTTGGTAGATTGGCTTTTGCACTAGGCAGTATTGTATAAATAAATACATTTGATACAGAACAGATTTAAAAATACTGTTTATAAATCTGTCCTGTATCAAATGTATTTATTTATACAATTGTCTCAAAGATGCCTCCCGTTTGTTAATATTCAGGATAATATTTAAACTTGGGAGAAAATGATGGACGTGTTTATAAAAAGAGTTTCTGTTTTCAGGCAGGATGCAGGTATATGAAACAGTCCCAGCATTACAAATGCAAGGTGGATCATGAACAGCAATAGCATATAAGCAACTTCAAATGTGGCACTCTATATGACAAAGTTCAGGCAAGTGAAGCGAGGGATGGTGAGGGAGACAGAATGACAGAATGAGACAGTGAAATCCAGCTTAGGTGAGAAGACTGTAAGATCACAGACCTTCTCCACTGTATGTCAATGAGACAAGATGCTGTTCTCTGCTCACGAAGATCAAAAGAGATGAGGGGGACTCTCAGGAGAAAGAGAGCTCTTTCCTTTGCCTATGTCAGAGGTGTCAAACTCAATTTCACCAAGTTAATTGGCATGCTTTTATTTAGATTATATTGTTCCCATGTCACATGAAGAGTTTACAGACACAAGATTGTCTTCTTAATGTTTTTTTTTTACTTTTAAATAACCCTTTTTGTTTGAAAGGCTTTCACTGTGTCACTCATATCCATTGCCTCCCTACAGATTCATATACAGTTCAATTTTCAATGCAATTTTATTTATAGTGCCAAATCGCAACAAATATTATTTCAAGACACTTTCCATATAGAGTAGGTCTAGACTGCACTCTGATTTATTTATGACTTAAGACCCAACATTCCCTCATGAGCAATAGCAAGTGGCATTGCAGCAAACTTGAGCACAGTGGCAACAAAAAACTTCTTTTTAACAGGCAGCAGTGTCAGCACAGACCCAGCTCTATCTGCAATCTGCCTTGACCTGTTGGGGGACACACAGAAGACACCCAGAGACGGACAGCCTTGTGTTGAGATGCTCTGTGATGTCACACATAAAAGCCAAGTCACATGACCACTTTTTAAGCTTGGCAAAAGGCCTTTTAGTCATGAAACTGGCAGATTCCTCACACATCACTTACCTCTCCGTGGAATGGTAGATCATCAGATTCTGAAATTTCCTCCTCCTAAAGTGCCCTGAATTGGCACGAGAGTGAAGCCTGTCTGTTTGGATTTGAACGGTGCAGCACTGTGCAGACCACAGCTACAACAAGGCGGGTCAGAATTTATTGAGAACCTCAATTCATATGAAAGCCGTATCAAAAATCAAGGGGCCAGCTTTGTCCTCCATGATGAAGATAGGAAGCTTTCAAAAGAGTGCTCTGTCATAAAACACCATGGGCAGTGGCCATGGGAATGGCAACAGGAGGGTGATTATTTTACAGACTTGAAGTGCTATGCGACTACAACACAGAACTAATTGCACCAAGGGCCAAAAAAACAAGGAAACATCAACAGTGTTTAAACCACAGTCTCACTCTGGTAGGTGGAGTGCACATGTTTGGTATTGTGGATACATTCAAAACTGACATACTGTATTTCTGATACATCACAATTTATCACACATTCTCTGTTTTTCTCGATCAGGCATACACAAGGACTATCACTGATATATCACATCCAGGTGCAGACTACAGCAACAGATTCACATATTATATTAGCAACCGACAACAGCACCTGCTGTGGCTCATTCACACCTGCCTCACCAGATGACTTCACATGAGATCAGCCTGGCTGTTTCAACATCAAAGTCACAGAATAATTTCACACAGGCACACACAATAAAACAGAATAGTTAAGTACAACAATAAAACATAAAAACATGTTCCAGGATGATGTTACAGGCATTTTTGTCAATTAGATCAGATCGGATCTACAAAGTCACATGTATAGAAGAACCTGCACAAGCTCATTCTGTGCAGAAAAGACAACGCATCCTGTGAGGAACTGATCATATAAAACAAATGCAATTATTTGAGGTTATTTCAAGAGAAACTGAACATTGTTGGAATTTCAACATTAGCAAAGGTATTCATTACATCATAACCTGAGTGTTTCTCAAAGAACCTCAACTCTAGCCTTTTCTATCATTGAGTAAAGTGACAACCCCTGCTGACTAAGTGATATTTCTGATGCTAATTTAATATTACTGTATATGTCTTCTTTTCTTTTTTTTTAATCTGTGGCAACTTCTAGTGGGCTCAAGACCCCCTGGTTGGGAACCAGTGAGCTAAATAGACCAATCACAAAAAATAAATGCACTGACGGCGGTCTTGTTGTCTATTTATATGCGTCTGTTCCCCAGGAAGGACATTTAAAAAGATGGACAAAACTAAATCTCCGAGGGGTGATGACATATCAGCAATACGCATTTGAGTCGTAGCCCGCATCATTTCAAGCAATGTGGCCGCGAGGGAAGAGGGAGGGGGGGACAAACACCCTAAACTGTACGAATGGACAGTGCGAGTGCGCCCTAAGAGTAGCCTCTATGTCCATGGAGAGTAGCAGGCAGCGGCAGGCATAGCCGTAGCACAGGGCGCCCCACAACCCAGCCAGCGTGGCTGTGTAGATCGAAGGCTAGCGAACAGAGAGCAAACTGCATTCCGAACGACAACATGAAACTGGAGCTTGCAGACGCCCCCCTGTCATTCATATCCCAAGTGTGAGATAACTTCGCATTCCAGGTTAATTATGAAAATGCACACGCATTTAATAAGGCACCATTTAGGTGTTACTATCACCGTTGCTGTGAAAAAAAAACCTGTTTAACTGTTGTGTTTAATTGTTTACTAATAAATTTATGGTCGTTCTGACAAACATGCAGTTTTTTTAATTTCCCCCCTTAACTATGAACCCCTATACATACTGATACAGCCCTACAAACTGTGGTAGTCAGTCTATGAATTATAATGTTATGCATTTATCCAGGGTTATTATATTGTGTCTTGTGTATATCTTCTTCACTAAAGATATCAATTTCTGTTCCATTTAAATTTAATTTATTCACCACCGCTGATGTCTTATGTGTTACATCTGCTGCTGTTGCAATATGCAATATTCATCTGCTTGTTTGTAACATTATTGGTGCCACACTCTGAATGGAGATGTGGGCAGGAGATTCATTAAATGTTGTATCTCATTTGTGTAGTAGTAGAGAATACAAGTATTAATGATGATAAAATTCATTATCAATCAATTTGAACTTTTGCCTCCCCAACTCCAATTGATATTACTTCCATGATACCTATGGTGTCCTCTGAAAAAGCTGCATCTCTCTCTCACTTTTTGTTTTTTCCTCTCTACTTTCTCTCTTTCTCTTTGCCTACAGAATGTGCTGAATTTCACTCCAGGTTGAGACGTGTAAGTTCACATTCCTCCCATAAAGCTGTTGTATAATTAATGCCTATAGAATATATATTCTGTTTCAATGTCGCATATATCTTCATCATGCTCGTACATTTAAAAAACGATTTCACCATACATCACACATGCGTTAAAACATATTGCAGCTGGACATTTAATAAGACTTTTAGTATTCATTTATGTAGGAAAGCACAAAAGCCTTAAAGAAAAAGCACTGGAGAAAGAAACCCATGGGGGTGGTTTCATATTGGTGTAATTATTTTTCTTCAACCTGCGCTAGTCTTCTGGGTGAGCAGGGACACCAAAATACCTTTTAATAAATATGCAAAAGCATTAAAAAGTTTCCACCAGGGAAATGCAGCCTTTTCTAGCCTCCACTACGGCGCGTCACAGCCCCACCCCTGTCACCTCCAGAGCCACACATAGTAAAGGTAATTAAAAACAGTTGCATCAGCCCCAGCCGGCCATAAACATTGCAGGCTGCATGCACCATGGTACATTAATATGCAAATTGGAGCAAGGGCTGTGATCATGGCGCTTCACGGATCCAGTTATTAAATTAATTTCCCCAAAATAAGTGGCAGGAGCTGCTGAGGTAGTCCCTCTATCTGTGCATATTAATGAACCATTATCAATTTTACATTCATCACAGCCAAGAGATGAGGGGACAGCGCATGCTGGCACCGCCACCCCTGTGGCAGGCCACCCCCGCTCTGCAGTCACAGCCATTCACAGGGTCGTCCATCACCAGAGAAAGTCAGAGACACAGGGGGACCAGGATCTCCATATCATCTTGCTGCCCCCCTCCCCGCCACACAAGCTCAATCTCATCTGTCAGGCTCTCCTTGCACAGCTACACCCTGAGATGACATGATCAAGTTGTTGCAGTGACAACAACAGGTGAGCAGCTAAAATGCTGCAGTCTCTGAGGAGCAGCACTATCACTGAATGTGCTGGTGAGAGTAGCAGACTGCAGTTCAGTGGGAATTACACAGAGAGAGAGAGAGAGAGAGAGAGAGAGAGAGAGAGAGAGAGAGAGAGAGAGAGAGAGAGAGAGAGAGAGAGAGAGAGAGGGAGAGGGAGAGAGACTGAGTGGGTTATCATCAACACAGTATGTGAATAGACACTGACACACACAAGAAGAAGTGGCCCCACTGGTAGGGCAGTGACGCTTTGCAAAATAAAATGAAGTCGACAGGCTGCTGTTAGAATTTGTTGTCTCTACTGATAAAGGCACACACATAAAATGGTCTATCCTCAAACCAACTATCCACAGAAGTAAAACAACTGACTTCCAATGGTCAAATTAACTGAGATGTTAAAATTGCCAAGGAGAGCAGGTGAAGTGAAAATTTCCTTCTGCGTGCCGCGTGGGAAAGATTTGACTGTTTGTTCTACTTGCCTTCTTTTATTTGTATCTGAAGTGACCTTGGGCAAAGACTAGAGTAAGGGGACATTAGCAAACCAGCAAGCATCGTTATAGCAATTACTAGGAAATCGAGGGGCCACAGGGAGCAATTATGTGCTTCGTGTTTACAATCCTGCATAGGAGAGAAACTGGGGAAAAAGATGTAGAAGAGCACAATGAGCTATAGGCAAGTGGGAGAAAGTGAAGCGAGAGTGCATGATGATGGGACACAGAGAGAACAGGGTGGAATATCAGCAGAAGCAGCACATGAGAGGGTCGGCAGTCATGTTTGTGAGAGGATAGGAGGAGGAATTTCAATGGCAGAGAAGTGGACTCGTAAGTGTAATTGAGTGAACACTAGTGTGGAAAAGAGGAGGAACAAAATAGCCAATAGCTCTTCTCGAGTCTCCGGAGCGTGCATTCCCTGCCATGATGGTAACTTTTAATACAGTATTTCAGTCCTCTGAGGCATACATTTCAAATGGCTCTGTGTCCCAGGTGTAGCTGCTCACACTGGCATATGTGAGAAGTGACGAGCTGGCCGCACCACGGCCAGCCTGAGTCTGGGGCTCGGCTGATAAGAGTGAGGTGAAGCAGGTCACTGGGCTCACTGTATAGAGACATAACCGTTGGTCAATTCAATTTCCTTAAGGACACAGCAGTCCAAACCGCAATCATACCATTTCATATCGCAGCCAGGCTATTCTTGTCCTTCTCTCATTGAGAAAAGGAGAAAAGGTGGAAGAATAACATAGAGGGGGAGTGTGGGGGTGGGAACTTTGGAGGTTCCTGCAATGGCCCAGAAAATCAAAATTTTCTCACAGTGTTGTGTTTGTAACCACTGATTAAGCTTCAGCCGATCTCGAGAGGGAACGAGGGGAGATACATCAGAGAACACATTCACAAACAGATTCAGTAAAGCTTTAGCACTTCAGACAAACAGGCTAACACTGTCGGGATGTCGGCTTCTGTAAAAGAGAAGAATCAGCCTCTCCCCAGCACTTTAATTATTCATATCAGCGTGACTTTCAGAAGAGAGTAGGAGCAGTATACATACAGGCCACCCAGCGGATCAAACACTGCGACAACGACTGCAACAGAGGAATCAAAGACGCTGAACCAACCTCTGATGCAGAGAAAGAAAAAAAGGACGATGAAGTGGGAGAGCCAAGAGACGGATAAAGTTTACAAAAGTAGAAATCTAAAATTGATTGGAGACTAGGATGCCTGTGGACACCCACGGACCTGGAGCTAAATAAAAGATTTTAAGTTTGCATCCTCTGCCTACTTTGACCAAACATGTGGCCTTGTTTTGGAACTCCTAATTTTAGTCTAACTTCCCTTGAATTCTTAATACAGACATGTGGTCACACAAAGTTCAAACCGCTCAATGGATCACTCTAATGATGCTTTGGATTGGTTTACTGCAGCCATTATGACTCAGTTGAGCCAAAGCTTTAGTGGCGGTAAAGCTAAAAGAGTAACAACTGATGGAAACATGTGTTCACCACATTGGAGGTCAAGATCTTGTTGAATGGACCAATTGCTAAAAAAAATTAAAATGGTAATTTATCACATTTAAGAATGTAGATTTACTGTCTTGTCTGCCTGATGCGTCACATTTCACCAAAGGGTAAAATAAACTGGTCCAGATTTTAAATGTCGCCTCTGGATGACACTGACATGATGTGACAGAGTTGGTATTTGTTGGACAGACGCATAGTCATTACTTTTGGAAAAGGAAAATCATTCGTGTAGAAACTTGAGCATTTTATGACATGTCTTCATGTGTAAACAGCCTACTGTGGGTGTTTTTGTTGGTTTTC
The DNA here is from genome assembly GCF_963691815.1 of Echiichthys vipera. Taxonomy (NCBI): domain Eukaryota; kingdom Metazoa; phylum Chordata; class Actinopteri; order Perciformes; family Trachinidae; genus Echiichthys; species Echiichthys vipera. The sequence goes on from NC_139842.1 coordinate 15,639,551, forward strand.
TGTGACTATTTTCACAGCGCAAGGCTAAATTTATGTCTATGTATTTGCGTAACAGGCAGGAGAAGAAATGTGAGGCACAGTTAGATCAAAATGAATCCTTGCAGACTATAAACTGGAAACACCGAACGGATGCTGCCCTGGCCATTTATCATTTCATAAACCATTCAGCTGAGGCTAATTCTGTTTGGCAAATCAATAGTTTGTGGGACTTTATCAGAAAGCCCTGACAAAGAGTTCACACAAGTGGGTAGCTATAATGAAAGTTGCAATAGAGAAACACGTTACTGCTGAGAGACTGTAAACAATGCCTTTGTTGCAGCAGAAAATTCATCAGCATTGAAAAGGCAGAGCCGGAGAAGAGAGGGGATGAAGAGGTTGTGATGAGCAGCTGAGCAAAAGAAGAGCGGCTGATGAAATGATGAGTGTTTTCAAGTAGAGAAATGCAAGATATTGGCTCATAATCAAAGGCCATGGAACCAAGTGCAATCATATTGTGTATTTACATTTACTTGAAAACTGGACATTTATTTGAACAGTCTGGTTTCACATTCCTCTCTATCGGCACATATTTCTTTTGTTAAATGTTTATGCAACATCTAACACCGGTGTCAGGAAGAGTGCAGTTTTTACAGGGATGCTGCACCATTTTGAATTATGTGACAAAAATGACAGGTGCGGACACACAAGGGTCAAAGTCTGGAATATGTTATTTCCCATTGGCCTACAGTTCATCACATTCGCTAATAACACTACTCTGAAGTCTGTAGGACGCCAAATGATTATGATTAAGCACTGTGGTGTGTTCCGGGTTCTTGCTAAAAAAAGAAAACAGAGAGAGAGGAGGAAGATGCGAGACAGCCAACAAACAGCATCACTCTGAGGAGAATCTCTGGAGCTTTATTACCAGACTTCAACAACTCAACCATGTGGAAGCAAACATGCTGTACAGGTTTTTCTCATCTGCCTCCCTTTCACTCAATGCCCACATCCTCCCTGCTCTCCTTGTCATCTTCTTCTCTCCCATATATGACATCACCCCTGCTTGGACGGCCCTCTGACTGACTGCCTTATTTGCTCTCTAATGTCAGGAATGCAGCAACTCTTCCGTGGGTCACTGCTTTGAGGCTGAACTTGTATCTCACTGCCAAAATGGAAAGTGGAGAAAGAAACAGGGCTCTTTCATGCCCAACGGGAGGGAAACCTAGAGAGACAGAGGAAACGTGGGGGCAGACTGAGGAGGAGAGAAGTTGCAAAGATACAGAAGACACAGCCATTCTGAGGTCTTCAAAAAAACAAAAGAAAGACAGCCAGTTGAAGAATACTCATACACAACCACACAGGTTCCCCACTCTGACAACTTTCCATTGCACAAAAACGCAGAACCTGACAGCAGCTGACAGGTTCCACAGCAGGAGGCAGTGCAGAGGAGCACAAGGCATATGTGCATATGTCTTGCATGTGCACATCCATGCATGAAATACGGTTTACAGCTGCTGACGTGACTGAAGCAGTCTGCAACCATGATGCATAATTAAAAAGCTCTTGCATTAAGACATCATTTGCATTCCGTTTTGTTTGACATCATTTCAAACTGACATGCCAGTTAATCCTGTGACTGCTTGATTGTGTGTGTGTGCGCGTGTGCGTGTGTGTGTGTGTGTGTGTGTGTGTGTGTGTGTGTGTGTGCGCATGTTAGGCAAATCCCGAGAGGTGTGCGAACTATCAAACTTTTAAATGTGCTCTTTATGTATATGGATGTACGTACCATTTCAACATGGGAGAGGGAAAACGAACATACATCTGAGTGATGTGGAAAGTGAAATGTGAATGGGGAACTCTTATGATGAGTGAGAGATTGAGGTCACCCTGCATCCTGTATCTATGTTACAGATGGAGGAGGTCTTTCCAAAGGCTGCCACTTCATAAAGTAAAGCTAGCTATTTTATCATCACTCTTATCTTCCACACATATTTAAAAAGAGGTGACATTATTGGGGCAAACATCATTGAAAACAAAGTGCTATTTGAACAATAAAAAAAAACCTTGGTTTTGATCTCTAGAATTCATCATTAATGGAGGCGCTAATAGATTGCATGCTGTCACAATTTAAAGGTCACACATAATGTTCATTTTCAGGCTTTAGGTTTCTATGCTTTCATTTTCAAAAAACGTTTTTTTTCTCATACGGTCTGTCTTAATAACTGTACACCCTCTGTCTGAATTATCCATTTTAGCAGCTGTCTCTTTAAGCCCCCCCTCCTGAAAAAGCCAAGTCTGCTGTGATAGGTCAGTGTTTCCTGGTCTCCCGCATAAGCCCCAAAGATTCTTCATACTAAAGATAGGCATTTCAGGCTGTTTCTCTGCACCATCATTGCAGCTGGGGAAAATCTGTAACAACACTGTAGCAGCACTTTCTACCTATATTAGGAGAGTATGATTGTGACATCACAACCGTGCAGAAGTCCTGACGGCTCCTGCTTTTTTCCATATTACTCAGACAACTGGACAGCATGTGTGCTCGGCCAGTGACGTGGGTGTGGCTGTGAATGACTATTTCTCACAGCTAAGAACACATTTCAGCAAAGGCTGAACAGGGTAGGAGCTTTTTCTATTAGATTTTTGCTACAATGATTTAATTTTTGTTTCCCGCACAGCGCCGAGAGCTGCACTCCACCACATAACAGAAACTCACCACACCATCCAACAGACACTGCTGCTTGACCTCTTGATCTTAGATCTCTGATTATAGACTGTGCTTTTGATTAACATGGCTTCTTTAAATAGATTTTGTCCCACTTTCTGTACATATAACATAGTGTTTCTTACATAAGTATGCAGGAACACACACATCCAGATTAAGCAGGGTCCAGAATAAGAGAGAAATAGAGAGCAGGTGCTACTGATGTGATCTGTGCATCTGTGCCTCATAGGACTCCTTAGATTTAATTAACCTCCCAGCTGTCCTGTTTCTCTCAGCAGGTCAGTTCAAACATTGTGCATGGATGCATGCCAATAAAACGAATCCTTTTCAGAGACATTGCATCGCACTGGTATGGTAATTGCACACCATGTGAAATATTTTGCAACTGAATTAATAGAAGAAGAAGAGGGAGGTCTTCTGGAGGAACATAACAGGGAGAAAGAATAACAGATCAAAAAGAAAAGGAGAAGAGTTAGTAATTAGAAACAACAAATACAAGGTCATTAGAAAAACGCTCAGGTGAATTTTGATGAGCTGTAGACATGAATAATGATTAAATGGAACTTTGAATTTCTTCTTTTGTGTGATTGAAATGAACACAAAGGCTATTCACATGTGACAGTGATTAACAAGGTATACCTCCTCTTACATGACTGTTCCTCACTTTGGAGACATACCAGACCAGATGCAAGGATAAGATAGAAATAAAAGGTGTCCTTTCTCAGCAAGTGCAAATTGAGAACCATACAGGCTAAACTCGGTGATGATGCAGAGCAGGGGCCACTTATCCAGCTTTCTTCAAGGTATACTGTAAACCAGACATCTATATCCATAATTGGGGCAATATATCCATTTCTCTCACTGTTCTAAAGCAGTGGACTGCCAGAGTCTCACTGAAGCAATCTGTACCAGCATCAGCTGCTGATGTCAACAGGGAATAGAGAGATAATGAAGAAAAAATACACCTGAAACAAAAACTCAGTGCAACTAATATGCATGTGTTATGTGAAACATTAATTCTATCTCATCTTAACTTTCATGTTTGTTTCAAAAGTGGCCACAAAATGTTCTGGCAGACGCTTATTGTTTGTTGTCGAGCCACTGAGGCCCTTTTGAATTTCAATTTGCTGTGGAGGGAGGTAATAAGAAAGAAAAGAGAACGGGAGAAATGTAAGGTAGCAGAGGGGCAAGGCAGCAACAAGTCCAATCAATCATAGATGAGAGTCATTTATCTCAGTCTGAGGGGCACTCGTTCAATTATTCTTTAAATGTTTGCTTTGAAGTAGAGCAAGTATTGATTTATTTCTCTTTACATCACATCAAGAGAGCAGTTCCCCAAAAATTCTCTCCAAGAAAAAAAGTATGCACTGTACCAATACATATGATACAAGATCGATGGTGTAGTACCTGATATGCCTACTCTTTTTACCTGCAACCAAATCTACCCTTGGGTACAATAAAAGTTACCTTAACCTTAACCTTTATGCACTCGATCAAAGCTTCTATTCTATTCTATTCTATGGCTAAAAGCTCATTTATTCTACTTGTTTATGTTAAAGTAAATTCCAACTGGTTTATGCAGCAGTAAGCAACCAAGAAAAAGACACTGCCAAAGCCCAAATACAGTTCAGATTGTATCATAACATCCAAGATTGCATCGTCTGCCCTGCCACATGTAAATGACAGCGTGTGAAAAAGAGTTCAAAAAGGCACCAACCACGCCATTTTGGATTTTATACAGGAGTTGTTAACCTTATTCAAAGCCTGAAAAAAACAGCTTGTGTCCTTTCAGTCTGAAGTGAGAATTATGTGAACAAATATCAGGTAAGTACAGGATGAAAAAGCAACAAAAAGGATTTGGGCTCCCCGGAGCTGGCAAAGCTCTGCTGCTACAAGGTTTGTCCTCGAGGATGAGGAGAAAGGGAAAGGGTTTATGTATTTCTGTACAGAAGTGAGTCATTTCATTATGGATGCCAGCGTTAGAAAGGACAATGAAAATATGCAGTTTTTAGTTAAGTGTGTGCGAGGTGAGTTTGTATATGCGTGCATGAATTACACGTGTTTGTGTGTGTGTGTGTGTGTGTGTGTGTGTGTGTGTGTGTGTGTGTGTGTGTGTGTGTGTGTGTGTGTGTGTGTGTGTGTGTGTGTGTGTGTGGATTTAAGATGGTAACATGTAGGTGACAGACTGGAAGTAGAGTTTACAAAAGTTTTAATGTGACAATTTTAATGTGACAAGGTGGAGGGCTCTGAAAGTACAGGCTCTCCTGCAGTTACATCTTACTGCCAAAGAGGCCGCTAGAAACAAGATATCTCAAACATTAAGGAGTACAACTTTAAAGAAACCATCATACAGAGGAAACCAACATGTTGTCCCATAAAGTCAAATTTTTATTATTTCAAACTAAATTGTTGGTCATTCTTTCTTGTTAGGTTTCCCCTTAATGTTTTCTTGAGTTTTGCCTTTGCCTTATTTCTTAAATGCTTCAGTAATATAATATGAATGAATAAATCGCTGCCATGTATGAAATATCAGTAAAACAAAATACATATATATATATATATATATATATATATCTCAATTAGCTATAGCTCCAAGCAACACACAAATGGCTTTTGGAATAAAATGTGAAATAAATATAGTGGGATTATTAAAATAATAGGTTGTATTGACACAAAGCAATGCAATTTCAAAGTTGAGGGTTGACTGGATAACATAGAGACATTTTGGTCCAGGCGATATATGCACAATAACCGCAAGCACAAACTCTGAGTCGGAGTAAATTGCCACCCCAACGACACTGCATTGTACATCAGGCTGTAAAATTGGTCAACGTTCTCCACATATTGTCAGTGTGGCTAGATAACCGAGCTGTGAGCAGTCACCTAAGATGGAGAGGAATGTAATCTGTTGAATGAGACAAATCTTAAAAATAAAACTCATTTCCGCCGCCTTGGCATTGTGCTTTGTCTGCAAAAATGAGGATTTGCGGTGACTTCTCAGACACCCAGGGCCACTGGTGAACAAAAAGAGTTATTATTCACGTCACAGTAGTCCACACACACTGAAGGAAACACACATGCGCTGGCTCAGACGTCCCTTTGCTGCACTTTCACACCCATTGCTATTCAGTGTCTCTTCCCGCTTGGTCCTTTATGGCTCCCTTAGCAGCTCTTGGGCTCTGTGGTTACAATAGGTACAAGCCTGCTTAACAGCTCCTGCATATTCAGAAGACCTATGATAAAGGAGAGGCAGGAGCAGTCAGGCAGTGGGTGGGCAAATCTGACATCAACACCTCCACGAGACTCTGTGACTCCTGAAGTCCAGACATAGTGAGGGCTGGGGGGAAAGCCAACACACACAGAGATGATCCACATTAGGTCATACAGTTGAAAGGCTCTGATCAGAGAGAAATCAACTGCTAATTGAGTCACACCATAAAATAAAAAGGCCCACCAGTGTTTATACATATTTTTGCCCAAAATATATTCTGTATGTTTTTTATTCATTCCAGGCAACTGCCATTGCTTACCATGTCAAAATGAATTGCAGAGACATGAAACTTGCTTGAGACAAGTTATTGATTTTAAGCACGGACTTGTCTTCATTTATCTTGTCAAAGTTACATTATCAATGCATGACCATGCGTTTTAAGGCCCAGACTGATTTGAAGTCTGCACATAAAATTATACAGTGTAGCCTTTCTTTTAACCCATCAGGTTCTTATTTTACACTACATGTATGTGTGTTTATTTTTGCTGAGTTGCAAGTGAGCCAGGGCCACATTCAATGATGGTTTGATTAATAAAAAATCCAGTACATAATAGTGGTTTGTGGTGCATGAGTGGCTCTATAGGACACTGAAATCCAAACACTTCAATATTAAAGGTTATACAGTACATATGCCTAACAAATCGTTTTTGTTAGTTCTGTCATTCTTCTGTGGAACAAACTGCATCTCATACGAACCACATCTAATAAATAATTTCACTAAGAAGATTATTAAAGTATTTCTGATTCCGATCTGATTCTGACATGATGGATCAATTAAGTCACCAAATAGTATTATATATTTTTATTTGAATTAAAATGTACATTGCAGACATGGAAATGCAAATGCATGACAGGAATCAAAAAAACTTTGGAAAAATGTCCACATATAGAGGACGGATGGGTGTGTGGGTCGATGACTCATCATCCCATGAATAAAAAGAGATAGATGAATTAATTTAAATAAGCATATAAAAACTAAATTGTACAGGGCATATGAGGAATTTTTTGTTTTAAGCCCAGTGACAGCTCATGCAGCTGTGCACACACCATAAGAAAAGGTCTTCATTTAAAAGTGAAGCTTGAGTGAACAAGATGTCCCATTGCCCAACTGAGGATTCCTCTGTCCTCGAGTCTCACTAGGGTGGCGCTAAGACGCAAGGAAGAGACAAGTGAAGGAAACCAAACCACAGAGACCAATGTCCCATGACATAACAACTTGGGAAACCTCGCAACCTTTTCCCTCACCCAATATGCAAACTGTTTCGAGTTTTTTTTTTATGTGCTGGGATTTTTTTCCAATTCCCACACTGTGCTTCCCACAGGAGCGCAGTGTGGGGAGCGCAGTGTGGGGAGCGCAGTGTGGGGAGTGCCCCCCCCCTCCCCCTCCCCCCTCATGTGATGTCCTACCCTATTTTGTAAAAGAATTTCCCCTCAGGGATTAATAAAGTTTGATTGATTGATTGATTGATTGATTGATTGATTGGTTGATTGGTTGGTTGATTGATTGATTGATTTGAGCAGCACCCATGATATTCCCAGTAATCACCAACTGCCAATAACAACTGTTTAACTTGAATATGGTACACACATTTCTATACATTACCATATGATTTCAAGTTCATAAAATTGTTATTTACAACCTTAAAGCCATTGAAGAAAAAGGGTTCAATGGTTTCTATATTTGAACTATGAATGCATATCCCGCCAGTCCTTTTTAAATAGAAGACTGGCCCAATAACAGTATGAAAAGTGCAAGCACATTCACAAAATTGCTAATAACTTCCCATTTAATAATCTGTCATAAGAAAAGGCATGTGAAAAGGCATGTGGCGTGTGTGTGTGTGTGTGTGTGTGTGTGTGTGTGTGTGTGTGTGTGTGTGTGTGTGTGTGTGTGTGTGTGTGTGTGTGTGTGTGTGTGTGTGTGTGTGTGTGTGTGTGTGTGTGTGTTCATGTGTCCATTTGCAGAGTAGATGAGAATAATAGAAGAAAATATGAACCTAGAATGAAGAGAGCAGGAAAATAGGAATTTTGATCACCAACCGATACGATCTGGCTCATGCATTATGAATGATGTAGAGGAGTATGAACGGCTCTCTAAAGCATCTGAAAAAGCAGTTAAGAAACTGAAGGACTGAAGAAAAAAATTTGCATACGAGTTTATGGATTAATTTATGGGATAATCAGGAGTCACTTTCAGCAGAGGTTTGTTTAATTAATGTCAAGAGGTTTTTCAGATGAGCTACAATAATTCACATAAATTCACTTGGACCATTTAGATAGCAGTCCCGGTCCCCAGGGCCCCCCCTTCTATCTTAACTCAACATTAGCTTGTATATTTCTAAGTTAGTGTAGACAAGAGCAGCGTCACCACGGAAACCACAGCCAGCCAAGTATTACCATGGGAGCAGAAAGCATAATTATGCAAAAGAGCCGTCTACTAGATATATAAGAAATTGCATAAAGTAAAGCTTTAATTAGACCACAGTTCCTTTATTTGAGTTTATTTAAATCATTATACTATTATTATTTGTATTATCCCTTCTTGACATCCATAAGGCACGAGTAATAGTCCAGGGGAAAATGATGTATGTAGTGAGGAAGACAGATAATAACTGCAGCAAGGCAGAAACTGGAATGTGTGAATGTGTGTGTATGTGAGATACACACAGGGCAAGGGAGAGAAAAATGTCCCTGTTTGTCATAACATGATGGACCTCATTGGAAATACAAACTGACAGGCGTGTTTAATTTCCTTGCAATAACTGAAAATTGAACATCGTGGATAAACACCGACAAGGCTTTTCATCAACAGTCAGTGCTTATGATGAATCATCATATACGGCAATACTGCAAGCACTAGAGAAAACACTTGCAACTACTGCATGAGATTTATAGATCATATTAATGCATATATGGATGCAAAAAGCTGACATGACAAAAAAATTCTACAAATATGATTAGAAGTATTTGTCTCATTTTGAAAGCATTTTTAAATTTTAGATTTATTTTATTTATTTCAAATATGTAACAATAAAAAAGAATAACAATAAACGTGAATGGTAAACATAAAACATTCAATATACAAAGTCTCATAAACAACATAAATAAGTGTTATATCTGGGCCTAACCCCTCTCCATAACTCAAACAATGAAATCCTAGTTACTACGGCCCATCTTCAACTTATACAACTATCCCAATGCTATCTTAGCCATCCCCAATATCCACCCAGTATCAGTCATATATAACTTAAACCTCATCATCGAACCAACTCTTCCTCATCCTTATACCACTTAAAGATTATTTTTCTGTAAATCTTATTAAATTATTGTATATTTTACTTTGCTGAAGGTCTATTTCCAAAACATTCCACAAATATGCAAATGATTCTATGATTCTAATTATGTGCACATATGGGAAAATAAATTGCATTTACACGTCATCTTAAAATGAACCATGAAGTATATTCTGGTAAATGGTACTGAAGCATGTAAAGTAAAGATGTCCCCATGACAGTTCAAAGTTGTCATCCATTTTGCATACATCCCTGGATTGTCTTTCAATTAATAGTGGAATGGGTTAGCCTACTCTAGAAATAATTACCAATTAAGAGTTGATCTTAACAAAGGCAATGCTAATGCTGCTCACAACCCAGGAGTTATCTTTTTTCTGAAACTGCAAATGTAGATAGATGAAAGTGTTACAGCTGTTGATGCAGAACACTGGAGGAAGATGAATATTTATACAGGGAGGCACACATGGGAGCACTCCTCTATGCAGCTGAAATCCCAAAAATGCAACCGACTCATTCGCCTCCCTTCTTCTGTCAGCCCAAACAGCGCCTCAATCAGTTCTCCGCTAAAAACACTCTCCGCTGTGTGTACATCGTGTGTCCTGCTCACGCATCAAAAGTAAGGAATCCGCTCATATTCACTCTGCCTTGAAAACATTCTTTTGAAGAGGCCAAAAACCCAAATCCCATGAGTGTGTGTGGTTAACAGAGAGTCCATGTGATGACTAGAAATTCTCTGCTTGCCGTTTATCCTCAGACAAAAGCGCTGGGCAGAATGAAAGGGAAATTGGAGTGCTTACTGAAGCTGCTGAGAGGGCCCGTAGCCGAGCCACAAATTGCTTCCCTCCTCTCCTCTATACAGCCCTAACATGGCTGTAGCCATACATCAATTACCAGCTACCTCAATGGAACATCTCTGCCACTGCAGTACCTTTTCTGGTTTACTGCCAAATGAGGGCTGCGTGTACTTCACATTATAGAAGTCAAGCAGGCAATACTGAGAAGGCAGGTGTATTATAAATCTGCTGCCCATCCAAAGGAACTAAGTAGCTGTTGACAGGTGCCGGTGGCATCTCGAGTAGTGTGTGTCAAAGAGAGAGAGCTGACAAGGGTCTGCGAACTAGAGTGCCACGCAGCTCACCGATTTCACATTCTGCCTCCTAAGAGTGATGATTAGGTTTTGAGGCATTTTTGGTACCCAGCTTGCCAAGCAGTTTGTGTTATATGATTGCTCTCTGTGTTCATTAGAGAGAGAGAGAGAGAAAAAAAAGCCTCACCACCCCTCACTTGATTTCAACCAGTATTGTGCTTTTACCCCAAACAACTTAGTACTGGGCAGGCATCCATCAGAGTCCAAGTAAGAGAGAGAGAGAGAGAGAGAGAGAGAGAGAGAGAGAGAGAGAGAGAGAGAGAGACAAACAAGTACAGCCATTTTGTCCAGCTCCCTACATCCCAAGCCCTCGTCTCTTATCTGGTCGCCTGCCAGGCAAACCAGCAATCCCAAGTGCATGTGCTGGACTGTCCTCTTCAGCGATTAAAACAGTCTGGTGAGTGCACCCTGTTTTCCATTTCATCACAACTGCAAGCTAAATCTGCATCAGGCAATTTTGCCACTGCCACAACCTTTAATGAAGCTATGCAAAGAAGAGAGACGGAAAATTTAAAATATCTGTAATGTATGAGGAAGTTGGAGAGAGGTAAATGATTGATGGCCCACTGCTTACACATACACGCTAAGTTGGTTTCAGTGTTTGTTTTTTTTCCCCAAACACAGCCATAATGGTTCTTTGGGCCTCTGGGCAAGCACACATCTTGTGCTTTCTGTATGTATCATGCGTTCCTCCACACCCATGCATGTGCATGATTATGGAATAGCAGCATGGCTGGAGGTCTGACTAGAGCTTGGAGAGCATAGTACATACTAAAAGACAAGCCAATTAGCAAATTCAGCAGTTGCTCGTTGAACCGGCACGGTGCAGAGGTCTACGTTAAATTAAAATACAAATGTGAACTTGCCAAAAGGAGGCCAGAGTACTTGTAAATCCCACCACAGCCACTTTGAAAAATCAGACAGAAGACAAAAGCACCAAGAAACATTAAAAAAAGTTGTATGAAAGAGAAAGAGAAGACCAACTCAAGAGACCTGCAATGCTAGCCTAAAGTTATAAAAACATGGCACGATTTAGGTTATCACTTTGTGGAGTTTGATCAGATTCCCCCACTAGAGACTTTTGTTTAATTGCCGTTCGCATGGGAAATCACGCAGCCCTTTGGCGAATGAGCAGGAACAGTGCTCTCAATATTCTGGAGACACACGCACGCACGCACGCACGCACGCACGCACGCACGCACAAACGCGCAGACATTCATACTGGCGAGCAAACCAGCTCTCACTCAGCTTCCTTGTTTGGTTGAAACATAGGCTGAGAGGAAATTAAATCCTGTAATCCAAACAGTGTTTGATCTAATTTTCCTTTCTTTTTTACTACCGCACTGCAGCAACTGCTAATGTGAGGACATGATAGAGATATTGTGAACCTGAGAAAAATGGCTACATTGGGCATAATGAGAGAAGAGCATTTATCCAAAGATGAAGCATCTGACTAAAGTCCAAGAACAGGCCTGGATTAAGTGAAACGGGGCTGACGGCAGAAGCCTAAATTGAATTTACCACACTGTGCTTGAATGCATAATGTCGTTTTACTCCCTGGAGATTCATGTGTCTTTGTGCTGCAACAGGCGAATTCCCAACTGTGTTAGTAAACAGCAAGTTTAGTACCCTTTAAAAGGCTTCCCACAATTATAAATAAACATAATTGACTAGGATATTGATATGGAAAATGTCTGCCCTGCTCATAGAAAACTCTGCTGCATATCAAATCAAACGCTTCCTAAATCAACACCCTGCCACAAGGGGACAATCGAGAGGTTTGGCTTCACTTTCTGGGAGCTGTCTTGTCACTGCACTTCCTGAATGTTGCGGCTGCAGTCCATAGTAGAAGAGTAATATACAACAGAGAGCAGACAAGCAAAACGGAAAAAGAGCAAATATCTGGAGCAGAAGGCGAAGAGCTAGTCCCTTTTGGGTACAATCTGATATATATTTTGCTTGGATGGAAGTGAAAGCAGTCCTCCCACAAATAAAGATTATAAAATGAGGATGGATCATGCACTAATTTGTCTGACCTATTCTCGTATAAAGAGATTCATTGTAGCCCCAGTGAGGGTGAATTTGATCTAGGGTTGACATTTAATCCATGCCAATGTATCACCCCTGCAGCCCACCCTGGTGGATGCTACTGGGTGGCATATTGCCTCAAAGTGGACCTCTGGCACAGAAATGGAGCAAATGACAGCTGTTTTTCCTTTTATTTCCTTCTCTGCGTGTGCATGTGGGGTTGCATGAGTTGCATCGGAGTGTGAGATGGGCTTGTTCGTATTTGAATAAAAAAATAAAGGATGGCTATAATGGAAGCTATTGTTTGCACCTTTTATGGCTGCATGGAAGCTGGCCAACTTTGCTGTTGTGCAGCGATATAGTCATGAATCTCTTCAATAGCCCCAGAAGGAAAAGAACATTACTAAGTTTCTTGAGAGATTCATTACCATTTTTGCTGCATTGAGAGAATAGTCGATGATCACTTTTGTTTTAAATGCATAAGGCCACTGTAGAAGTATTCATTATAAAATAAGTTTGTATCAGGAGGCCAAGCCTAATAGAAGCTGTCTATGTTCACAGGGCTAAACCTGTCAGAGATGATGTTTTCCCCCAAATCCTCGGCAGCCCTCGGAAGCCTCTCCTGCATCTCCTGTGATAATAAAAACACAGATTATATTATTTTCTGTCAGTTTCTCCTCGCTCCCTGTGCATCATTGTGATTGATTTTCAGTTAATTCACTGCAGGGGAATGATCAAATATGTGTCCCAGAAAGGTGGTACACCAAAAGATTACGAGACAGGCAGTCCATCTCACACAAAACCTTGTTTAAGGTGATGTTGGCATTCAAGCTGTCACATTGAAATAAGCACATTGACTTCATTTTCAATGATGTGAGGATACCTGAAGAGAATGTAAAAACAGAAGAAGGTACGAGGGTGTTGAATTATCTGACAACATTTTAGCAGTATATATCATTTAAATTGTAATATTTCATCATACACATTTCACTGCAATATTTGTACCCTGAGTTGAGACTCCCATTTATCCTTTTATCTTAATCTGTGTACTACACCACTGCCCAATGTCTTCAAATCAGGGTCGTAAATGATAAATTTGGGGCCTTGGTTTGGACTTTAATTTAGATAATATAAAAAGGTGCAATAGTTGTTGAGAAAGTTTCTCAACAACTCAACTCTGAGATATTAAGTAACCCGAGGATAACAAACAGCTATTTCTGGAACACGTTGTTACTGTATGTGGAGCAAAGCATAAACCGGATAAATTCACAGTGATTCTCGGCTCATCTTGAGGAGAGAGAAAGAAATGTTTATTTCACCGTACTCAAAAATACACAGATTGTATCATACATTTTGCCTTTCCTCATACTCCCACCACAGCCTCTGCATCCTCATCTTTGCCCCCGTGATCTGTCTTCTAACTCCCAGCTCTGGGCTACGGGGGCCCATGACCCATCAGTTCTGCTAAGACCTCTAAGGAGCTATCCATCACCGGGGCTCGCTGTAACCTGGGGATAGATTTCCTCTCCACTTGCTCACTCATCAATCACCGGGGGCTACCGTGCATACCCAAGCAGGCTGAAGAAGGTGGGAAAGGCCAAGCCAATGTCACTCATAGGCCAAGTAGGCACTTGCAATCTACTCCAAACAGGTCAGGGAAATGACTTCTGTATTTGGGCTGTAGTTGAGAAATAAATGTATAAATCTTGGAATAAGTAAAAAAAAAAAAAAAAAATCTTCCTGCAGACAACAGCATCTAGAGTGCATTTAAGCAATAGCTCACAACCTGAAGTAAGCTATTGCTCTTATAAAACATTCATAAAGTGTGGCAATATGAAAGTTATAGACAGATCCTAAGTTAAAAAGATTTGTATTAATAAATAATGTTTGCAATAAACTAGGCCCTCCTGGGTTGGCTGGCTGCCTGCACATACTGGGGCAGTTGTAACCTACACTAGCAGATATCATTCACCACCGTCACACAATAACACAAACAATCAACCGAGGCTGCGGTAGAACAGCAACTCCCATGTTCAGCGAGTTAACATTAGTTTTTTTGTCAATGAAGTCTGGCAGCCTTTGAAGAGTGTATAAATAATGAACTTGGTTTCAGCATTGTCTTGCTGAAATTAGCAAGGCCTTCCCTGAAAAAGACAGTGTCTACTTGGCAGCATATGTTTCTCAGATCTGATTTATACGGTTTTCTCTTTGCATGGTTTCAACTTGCATTTGTGGATGTAGTGATGGAGTTGACAGACAATGGTTTTGGAAGAGTTCCTTAGCCCATGCAATGATGTCTGCTACAGCATCATGTCTGTTTTTAATCTAGCGCTGTCCGAAGGCAACATCCAATATTGGTTTTCAGCCTCGTCCCTGACATACAGAGATTTCTTCAGATTATCTTAATCTTTTAATGATGTGGACTGTAGACTGAACTGTAGAAGATGACATCCCCAAATTCTCAAGTTTTACATTGAGAAACATTATTCTTAAACTGTTGCAATATTTGCGCAGTCTTTCACAGAGCTCTTTTTATACCCATTATCATGCTATCAACCTGTCGCTAGTTAACATAATTGTGAGATGTTCCACCAGGTTTTTCCCTTTAAGCATATCACACCTTTTGCAGTCTTTTGTTGTCACTGTCCCAACTTTTTTGAAATGTGTTGCTGGCATCAAATTCAAAATGGGCATATCCTTTTAAAAAAAACACTGAAATTTCTCAGTTTCAACATTTGACATGTTGTCTTTGTGCTATTTTTCAATTAAATATGGGGTTTCAATGTTTTGCAAGTCATCATGTTGATTTTGGGCGGCTGTGGCTCAGTGCTAGAGTGGGTCGTCCTCCAATTGAGAGATCGGCAGTTTGATCCCCAGCCTCCACGGTCCACATGTCGAAGTGTCCTTGGGCAAGACACTGAACCCCGAATTGTTCCCTGTGCTGTGCATGGGTGTGTGAATGTGGTTTGCATGGTTAGATGGTATGTAGCTGTTCACTGCCATTTGTGTGAATGTCTGTGTGAATGGGTGATTGCGACAAGTAGTGTGAAAGCGCCTTGAGTAGTCAGAAGACTAAAAAGGCGCTATAGAAGTCCATTTACCATTTTATATACAATTTGCCCAGTGTCCCAACTTCATGCTTTAACGTTAACTTTACGTCAAATGGTGGCACTAAAATATAAATTTTATGTTTTGGCGTGTAACTTTTGAACAGTAAGTCTCAACAATATACCTGGATTCTGTGATCCAGCCACGGCCATTTGCATCTGGATCAATTTCTACTACTTTGAGTTGTCCAAATCTGTGTTTTTGCTATTTTTCCAATTACTTTTGAGCAATAACCAAAGCATCACCAAATTTTGTACAGAAAATCTCTGGACAAAGCTGGAAAAAGATTTATTTTTTTTTCGTTTTCAGATTCAGACGTGTAGATATTATGTGTGGCCATGACAAATCTGTAGCCATTTGGCCAATATATAGTGCTGTAGCAGTGTCATCTCACAATAAAGGAAAGAATGAATGTCTGTGTACATATGTACAATACCGGGAGCCAAGCAATCGGCCAATTTTAAACAGGCGATGCAGACTGTAAGTCAGCCAAAACAGATTTTATATTGTGTTCCAAAGTAAAGAAAATCATTGTTAACAATGGATTGTTTAGAATTAATCTGGTTCATTTGTGTCAGTAATGAATAGAAGCAGCAACACAACAATCCTGATGAACAGACAAGAGGGTTGTGATAGAAAAGTTTGTGTTGGCTCTGATTTGTGTTTCCGTTACCACTTATAGCACGCTGTGCCGCACCAAGTCGGCTACTTTCATGGATCTCTGTGGTTTGATTTTTAGTTTTCCTTGTGCGTCTCTATTGGAACCTTCACATATCTGCTTTATTTTACTGTTCATGTTCACTTCACCCAACATATCCTGAATTTGCTGCTTCATAATGAAAGCTTTTCAATTATAAAACAACAGTGGATATTGATTATGAAGACCTAATGGAAAATGAAATGTGTTATCCACCGTTTCGACTACTCAGGCTTGCCAGCTTCACAGCAGACATTGGGGCATAAGAACAGGAACATCTGTAGTAATATCCTACATATTTGTATTAATTTGAATTTGTGAATTCAGGCACACTTTATGGAACTAAAAATATAAAAATACAAAGTCAGCCAAATTACACAGCAATCGTATAGAACTGTTAAACCAATAGCCAAGCCAGACCATGTGTATGGGAAAACAGCAGGGTAGTGATGCAGAGCTGTGTTTGCCTGGGAACCCTGAAACAAGACCAGCATTCTCACAGAGGTACTGTATATCTCTTACACAAAGTTCACTGAAAGTCATTCAAACAAACAAGTAGTTTCACAGCACATCATAAACTTGATATTTTAATAGAGGGAAACAAGAAATCATTGATACATTTAGAGACCGTAAGAGGCGCCGACGGTGACGCAAAACAGTGAAAGAAGGTACAATGAAAGAGACACAAGAGACGTTAGAATGTAGGGGGCGTTAATCATTCACACTACAGAGGGAAGGAGTAGTGATGCAACAGAGTTGAAAGAGCAAAGACTAGAGAGAAGAGGGAAGAAAATATATGTTTGCGAGTAGAGTCACCTACAGTAAACAGTGTTGCATGTCACTGACACCTACACACAGAGGACGCAGTGGTGGTTACAGCTTTTGTCATGTCAATAGAGCAGAGGCTGAGCACAGTGGCTTACAGCGATGAGTCAGCCAGTGCCAGGTGTCTTTTTGACATGGGCACCACTCCCCTAAATCACTGGTTAGAGAGGAGAGCGCGCGCGAGAGAGAGAGAGAGAGAGAGAGAGAGAGAGAGAGAGAGAGAGAGAGAGAGAGAGAGAGACTGCCACCAACACCCTTCCAATTAAAACTTCTAATTAATCAGAGCTATTTAAAAAAGCCCATTCATCCCTGAAAGCAGGAAGCAGGCAGACGAGAAAAGATAAACTGCACATCTTTGCCCCGATTTACCTCTGCCCCTTGGCAGTGCTGCTTTCTTTCCACATGTAGCAATGGCAAGCATCTGTCACAATTATAAAATACAGAACTGCATTTTCTTTGTCATATATCTCTTTTTATTTATTTCCCTTTAAATGCATTATCAACTGGTGTTTTGTGACACAAGTAACTATTCTACACACACCTTTCACATTAAGATCACAATGCATGTAAGGTAAGTTTTGTATCTATTTTCCCTGACATATAGCAACAAACAGGTAGTTTATGATTGAATGTCAGCACTTTGACACGAAATTACTTAATATATACTGGTCGCTAGATCAAGATCAGTATCATTTTTATTACTTATTTTATAGATGAAGCAATTGGATTTATTGGCCGTTCATCGATATCGCCCAATACTGGCCGTATTTACTGCCATCGGACTATAGGCAAATAAGTAGACATTCGCAGAGGCAGTAGCTAATATTTATCTGTTGTGTTGCATCAATTTTACGCTGGCTAAATATTGAGTTGGATTTTTGGCAGTAGGACTTAAGCAACAGTCGCTAGCATACGCTGCTACTGCAGCTGCTGGTTCGGAAAAGAAGCCACTGACTGGACACAACTGTTTAACACTGAAAGAAGACTATATAAAAATTGCTTCAAAAATTTGCATGGTTAAATTGCTGCTCATTCAAATATACTGTAATGAAAGGCTGAATGACTTTAACAGATCAGTTGGGGTTTTTTTAACTGGAGATTTTTTTGTTTCCCCTGGCACAAAGGTTGAATAAATAACAAAATTAACAGAAAAACTAGACACCACAGTTCAATGGGATCCAACCAACGATATCGCCAATCCGGGCCCCTTCCAACCGTAGCTTTGGAGGGGGCACCAGATCACACATTTTTGTCTTCTAAATTGGGATGTTCAAGTTATAAAAATAAAAAAAAAGACAGGAAAGGTAAAATATCCATAACCAGCAACAACAAGTAAAGCAACAAGGGAAAAGAGATCACATGAGATGCGTTGACCCCATCATGCAAGATCTTGTATCTCTGTCAGAATTTCCCAGAGCGCACAAAAGCATTTCATCAAAGCTGAAACTTTGTGGAATACAGAGGAGAGGAACATGATTTGGCAGGCTGCATTTTCTCTCTGTGAAAAGAGCTCATTAGCTTCTCTTGCCCTCAATTGAGCTTCCCAGGCAGATCTTCCTCTCATGCTGAATACAAATCCACCTCCTTCACCAGGATTGGGACACCCAAATGCTACACAATATAGACATAACCCTGACCATCTCAAACCTAAATCAAATATAGCCACTGAATTACTTGAACTTGTGGGGGACACTGCAGGGCCTGGAGGAATTCTACCTGAGGGGATCAACTCAGGACAGGCACACTAAACTAAATGAAAATGTTTCCTCCCTTAATCTTGGGCTACAAAGCTGGTTATCAAAAAATATATTCCAATGAATGCATGTACAAAACTTGTACAATACCCCAAGGGTTAGAAACTCCTGCTGCTTCAAACTGTGATTTAGTCTGCTTTACAAAGTGCAGGAGGCAAGCTCAGATGGAGAAACAGTAAAGTTGTTTAGGCATGTCCCCCTATACGGTGTGTTTTACTGTGTTGCAGTAAAACACTCCGTATAGGGGGTCCACTCAATGTGCCCAGTCAGATTTCTACAAACTGTACTATACTATACTTTACTCTCTAGATTTAATTCATGATTATGTATGCTACAACTATCTAAATTAAAGAACATACTCCAAAATAAAATAAACTGCATTCAATTTCAACGAAGGTTCCTCCCCAACCGGTCAAGACAGATGTCCGTCCTCCACAGAGCTGGGTCTGTCTGTCGTTCCTGCCTGTTATAGGGAAGGTTTTCGTTGCCACCGTACTCTACGGGGGAATTGTGGGGTCTATGTTTATCATAAATAAGTCATAGAGTGTGGTCTTTACCTAGTTTGTAAAGTGTCCTGAGATAACTTTTGTTATGATTTGGCACTATAAATAAAATTGAATTGAATTGAATTGAATATGCAAAAAATATATTTGTGAACATCCAGCTGAGCATGCAACAGCAATGTGGTTCACAATATTGGAGGGAATTATCATATTTGCATCATTATTGTCATTTTTTTGCCAGGATCTTCACCAAACAGAGATTTTTAAAAGGTCAGATACATTTGCCAATAGGATTATTTGATAGGTACTAATACCTTGTTTTTTCTCTTTATAAAAAAACTGGATACTTCAATTAAAAAATGACTAGGGACTTACTCGAGACTTGGACCAAATAACTTGAGTTACATTTCTGTACAATGTTGCAATTGTGTCATCTGCAACTGAGGATTAGGTATCAAGTGGAACAACAACAACACCAAACCCCCTTATGTCCAAATCAACAGTAGCCTGAATTCTTTCTATAGAGGGCACTTTGCAGCCTGTGCATACAACTGATTATAAGTGTAGCTTCACTAGAATGAACCAGAATAAAGACAGAACATAAATAAACTGCTGCATACATTAAATAGCCTGACAGTTCTTCTTACTGTACATTCAACATCACTTAAGAAGAAGACAATGTGAACATGTATAAACTCCAAAGCAGGAACCACATACACATTAAATACAGCAAAGAGAGTTTTTTTTAACTACACGTGTTGAGATAAGTTGCTAGGCAACGCATTTATTTTTGCACTCACCTGTATGAATGGGCATGCTGTGAGTCTCGACTGGAGCACAATGAAGTCCTCCTCCCTCCATCATTCTCGGGACAAAGCGTGATTATAACCAGTCCACGCGGCCCCTCTGTCCGAATGACGGGTGAGTCACGTTAGCGCCAGTAGGTGCATTCAATTATCCGTTAGCACTGAGGTACAGTAATAGAAATTGTACCACACAACGTATGTGATTCTTAATGTGATTAGACACTGTTACACTGTGCACTGTTACACTGTTGTCCAGTCCGTGAGCTGGACCACTGAACGCAACACGACGCAAAACAATTACTATGATTTCCGGAGGGAAAACAAGTGTTGCACAGGAGTTTGACCGACATTTAGCATGGCAGCTAAGTAAACATGAAAGTTGGCATATCATCAAGGAGAAACGTGCGTTTTAATGCTGTTGAACTCCTTTATCTCCGTGCATCGAGTCTATGCTTGGCCTGTATTGAATCTACTGTAGCTTTTGCCCGTCCCCTGTCACTCAGCTGTGGGACAAATAACGTCCCCTTCACAGAGGCTCCGCAGCTGCAGGATTGGCAAACTCCATTTCACCCAGTGCCAGCCTACAGTAGCTGCGCTGAACAACAGACAACCATTGCAACCCGCAATGCCTGCAGCTATTGGCTGGTACAATGTAAACAGATCATGGCAGAAAGTCATTGTCAAATCCCTAAAACTTAAAAAAACTAAATATTAAGGCAGGGGCTGCTGAATGGTTAGAGCAGTCGCCCCATGTAAAGTGGCTGAAGGTAAAGAGGCTAAAGGTCCTGAAGGCAGAGACTGCGGGTTTGACTCCGACCTACGGCCCTTTGCTGTCTGTCCTTGGAAAACTGCCCGAAATATAATATAATATTTTTATAAAAGTCAATTCAGACTGAATATATATATTTTTTATGGAAAAGCAATACTTCCATTCTGTACCCCTCAAAACGCCCCGTGGGTGTAATATTATTAGTATTATTATTATTATTATTATTATTTCAAATATAGCTTTTAATGAAGATTCTACATATTCAACCTTTAATATATGTGCATATACTGTACAAAACTAGCCTATAGCTTTTGTAGCTTTTTTGCTTATTTGTTTATAGTATGCCTATTTGTTATAGTATTCTAGTAGTATCCCTTTAATCTTTTTATGGTAATTTTTCTATTATACATGTAGGATATATTTTAACTGTTGCAGTAGCCTGCTTTGCTTCATAAAATTGCTGTAGCATATATGTTTTCCATTTCTTCTTAACACTTTTTATTTTCTGCACCAAAACACAGAGGCAAATACCATGTGTGCCAATAAACACAATTCCCATGATTAGCCTAAAAGCAAAATTATAGATTTTTTAAATAGAGAAATACTTCAACCCTGTTTTTTTTTATATAATGACAATAACAATGAAAACCAGACCAAATTGAAAATTAGCTTAATTGTGCTTTTAAACTTGTTTGTCCCCTCTAGGGTACTTACTGTTGGTCCATTCAGTTTAGAAATAGGACTAAGTACAAATGTTTCAGTCTTCATTCAAATGTCTTGGCTGCGAAATTGCCTCCCTCAGTTAATCACTCCTATTCGCATGAAAAATCTTATTACACACTTATCCATTAAGGCCTTGGCAATTTGAGTGAGGAGCAATTAAACTGAATCGCCCCCATTACATAAATATGTGAAATGGGACGACCACTTTTCTATGTCCTTCAACTCAGTGGAGAATAATAGTAAACCATACGACTGTGTGTACAACTGGAAAGCTTCTTGATTCTGAAAAGATACTCAACTCAATTTTAAGGAATTATACAGTAGCAGCACTGAGTTCAAGGTCCTTCGTATTCTAATGACGAGTACCAAGTGCTCCAGGAGAAGACTTTAGGATCCAGTCTTATCAACTATGAATTCAATGTTACATTCTTTAGTGGTCCTATGTGAAAAGACAACAAACATCAACAAAGAGCAGCACATTATTGTTTTCTATCAAGCAAGTTAACAATATAATCTGCAGTTAAAGTGATTGTTTTAATGAGAATGTGATTGTCACTTAAAATCCAGCAGTTTCTATTCTCTTATTCAATGTTTGATTCCCTTGTTGTTGCAGGCAGAGAAAGAAGTCTCCCAGATACTTGCCCTGACCTTAACCACATTTAACCCCAACCCTATCCCAACCACCTCTGACTTTACTCTAAACATAAAGGGCATTATCTCAAAGTTATACAACCTTTTAGGCTGAGGGATCCTCTGAGTCTTCTCTCCTAAAACGGAAGCAGCACAGAGGCAAACTTTTAATGCGCAGCTCAGGTTGCTGCAATATAATTGGCTGATGAGGACATACATGACACCAGAAATTCTAAACTAAAGTATAATAGCGCTATCCCACACCTGTGTATTAGTGGGAATGTGATAAAGTGGAAGAATTCTTAAGGGAACTTAAACAAGAATATACTGGGCTTACATTTAGCATTTTACCCAAAGTTTTTCATTCCTACACCCTGATAAACATCATATATTACATAA
The DNA here is from genome assembly GCF_963691815.1 of Echiichthys vipera. Taxonomy (NCBI): domain Eukaryota; kingdom Metazoa; phylum Chordata; class Actinopteri; order Perciformes; family Trachinidae; genus Echiichthys; species Echiichthys vipera. Next base: position 15,662,205 of record NC_139842.1, read on the forward strand.
GTGCATACTGAACACCTATGGATGGTTTATGAGACAATGGGCCCCTGATGCACAGAACAAATTCAAAGAGTCTACTAATTTTGATGGTTTTCTTTGTGGTCATTTTGTTTCTCTGCATGGTCATTTTACATCCAGTTTATTTATATTGTATTTCTTTGTAATTGTTTTGAATTTCTGTGATCATCTATTTTTAGTCATTTTGCATCTTTTTGTGCTGGTTTTTTATCTATTTTTAATCATTTTGTGTGTCTTTGATGTGATTTTGTGTCTATTTTCAGTCATTTAGCATCTCTACGTGTGCGTTTTGCATCCCTATAGTAAGTTTTTGTCTCTTTGTAGTCATTTTGTGTATACTTGTGGTCATTTCACGTCTCTTTGTGATGATTTTTTTTTTTTACAGCAACATTTTATGGGCCCCTGGGGCTGTACCTACACTGTAAACAATTGTCTTGTAAATTAACAGTAAAATACTGGCAGCAGGGTTGCCAGCATTCTACTGTTAATTTTACAGTTCACCTACTGTTATCTACTTTACAGTATGTTACTGTGATAAAAACCACATACTGAATTACAGTACAATCCTGTATCTCCTTGATTTCACAGTAAAATACTGGCAGCAGGGTTGCCAGCATTCTACTGTTTATTTTACAGTTCCCTTGCTGTTATCTACTTCACGGTGTGTTACTGTGATAAAACCACATACTGAATTACAGTAGACTTAAACAGTATAGTGCTGAATGAATTCACAGTATACAGTACTAGTGCAAGGTAGTTGCAATATTTTTGTTTTTCATTAATTGCATTTAACCATAATCCCATATATAATACAATGCAGTCATTTTTGTAGATAGAGCATATTATTGTCTGAAAGCCACTTGCTATGAATTAAGCGCTGTCTTCACTGTAACCTCGTTTAGCAATTTTAATATACCGTATACTGAATGAGTTAGTTAATTATAATACAGCCATTTAAAATGTGTAAAAGAAGAGACTTACAAAATATCAATTATATAACCTTTATTTAAAAATGATCACCAATTGCAATACCTAACAGGTTAACAATTGAATAAAACAAATTCAACTGTTTTAGTGTATTTGATTTGCTTAGTTTTGTAGGCAAGAGATACTATGTACAATGGAGCTTAACCTGCTTGTGGCGCTTAAGGCCCTGAATAGATACAAAATTATCTGCAATGGAACACTGATTTTCAGTTAAGTTATTTAAAGTGCTTGCATTGAAACTCTGAGTTGTGCTAAAACTAACACAATAATAAAATATAGAATAAAAATAAATATCAAATAACAATAATAATAATCCCTGCTTGTTAACTGTAGCTACACACACGTTTTTCTGCAGCGTTCAACAATATAAATATCTACGTTTTTTAAGTGCAATATAACATATTTAGTCAGTGGAACGAGAACACATACATAACTGTAAACAAAAAAATGGGTAAAAACAGTGACTGCGACAATGACTCACTCACCAACCTATACAAAATTCCACTTGAAGTCCATCAGATTCTTCAGAAGTGTGGACACATGGGGTTTGACTGTGACCGACTTCTTCTGGACAACTTTTCCTGTTTTCTTGGAGATAATCTTTCCCCAGCTGGACTTGGACTCTCTCTGGGTTGATCCCGATGAAGCGCCTGAAAACACAGCAGTCTGAGATTAGAGGGATAGCAATAATGTCTGCTACTATATAAAGAGGACTGGGTGATATGGACAAAATCAAATCAAAATACCTTTGACCAAAGACAACCCGAAAAGAGTGCTCACTCACAATTTCATGTCAGAATGACTGCTTTGAAAAAGGACCGTTAGGTAACACAAGCCTTACCTTTGAATTAACTCAAGACTCCTCTTGGTACTGCAGGTTGAAGATATAGTACAGGGAAATCAGAGCAGCAAGACCTGTCACAAAGGTGGGCTGGATGCCCTAACACAACCTTCAAGGCTGATCATCCAGTGTCCAATATTCACACGCTCTGTTCCACCTGAAACGTCAAATAGGAGTAATATCAGAATTGATTGAAAATCCTGGATAAATGTCTCTACTTGGAAGAACATTCATGCTTTGTTGTGATACAGAGAACTCACTTATCAACGTAAAGCTCATCTGATATGAAATAGACAGTATGTCCATTTACTGAATACATACAGAGGAGGATTAGACGAGGAGTTGCCGGTAAGGTGAGGGCCTTCTCGACGTCATCAACTGTGGCAGACAACTGTGAGAACAGGAGTTTTTTCACTCTTTTTTCAACTTCTGGTCTTATTTTTACTGACCTTTTTATTTTTGTAATTTAACTTTTTTATATGTCGAGTGTCCATGAGTCTGAGAAAGGATACTTTTAAATTGAATTAATTTGTATTACTAGCTTTATTTATATTATTATTTATTCATTTAATTAAGAAAGAAGAGACACTTATGTCTGCAAGAAGGATGAGCGCATCTCTGGTATGGGAACATTTTGACAGTAAATCCAACAGTGATAAGAAAAAAATGCCAATACACACACACCAAAAAATGGTTAAGCTCATGTTTAAGTGTGATTCTTGGTAATGCAAATATGCACTGCGAACATTAAAAGAAAGAGCTAAGTAGTTCAAGCAGCCTCACTATGTCGTTAAGATTGGCTAACTCCCTCTGTAGGCTAATATCAGCACATGAAATCAAACAGGTTGTATACAGCTTGTCATTGGTCTCACTGAACAAATAAGAACAAAAATGAATAATGTAGATATCTGCCTGCCTGACAAAAAGAACTATAAAATAGCATGCTAAATGTTCCTGCTGTAGCTGTCCAGTTACCGCATGGCAAGTTAAGATGACCATATACTGATTAATCAAAGTTTAACTAAAATAAAATCATAGTATGATAGCAAGCAAACATCATCAAACAAATAAAATATAGTTTAACTTACCCTGTGATTTGCTCATGAAATGCAGGATTAAAATAGATGTTCCAAGAAAGGAAAGACCAGAGTTGGCTTGATGACTCCAACTGTTCCCACGTGTTGTAGCATGTCTCCTCTAGAAATACAGTAGAGTTCTGTATTTGCGCGGCCTCTCTGCTGTTGATTCTAACATCACTCCCAGAATGCAATGCTATTTACGGTTTATTACAGTATTTTATGGGAAACGGCAAGCTACCTACCAATATTGCCCAGAATGCATTGTTTTCTACAGTATAATACCTTTTTAATGGGAAACAGTATGTTACTGTCGTAATTTGGCTGTTTTCTTACAGCAATTCGTTACAGTGTAGTAAGCCCGATCAGTAATCCACCCGTACATACACCTAAGAAGGATATTGTCTCCTTAAATCTTTGTTTACTGCTTGAAAAAGGAGTTCTCTCACTCTCTTGGAGGAAGACCAAGAGAGTACCAAAGTTCATTAATTGAATCAAAGAACAGTCCGTAACTCTTCCTCTGGGAAAGATAACTTACATTATTAAAGGTAGACAATCACTCTTTGAAAACATGTCGGGCTCTTTTATACAATAAATAGAGAATTTCAATCAAAGTAATGTAATGAATGTGTAGGCGAGGTATAAACGTAAGTGGTCCTTTGTTGCTTAGATTTGAACTCCTTTAATACATATTCTGTTTCATGTGAACTATGTCTTTCAGCCTGACACAATGTACAAATATTGAAATTATGGAATTAATATAAAATAGAAATTATATGAGTCATTTTTTATTGATTTTATTTAATTATTATTATTATTTTTATTATTATTATTATTATTATCCTTATTTGTTTAACTTATTGTGATGTTTGTTGTTGTTGTTGTTGTTATTCGGTATTTGTTGTTGGAAAGAATGTAGTTTTGAAAGAATTAGTAAAATGTTGATGTTTAAAAGAACAACAATTATAACGTGATAAATAAAATAAAATCTTCTTTGTCCTTCTTTTATGACTCTAATCCATGTAAAAATGAAACAAACGTTTATTTTGTTGATTTGCCATTTTCTGTTTCACAAAGGAGAGAAGTGAAGACATTTTTCCAATTTCACATCTGCCTGTCTCTGCCCATGAAGCCAAATATCAACCAGGGAGGGGGTTGCTGCTTAAAGGGGCCTGCCGCCCACTGATGAAAATGTGATGCTTAAAAAGAGAGCTAATCGCCTCTGTTGGGAGTTGTTAAATTGCGTTTTGTGATGTCTGAATGACTCAATATTGAATTAATTATTATTTATTAGCTATACAGGATTTATTCTGTGTGATTGATGAAGCGTATTACTGAGTCTGTGGCAGTGTTGCATTACTTCTGGTTCAGGTGAAGCTGAATGCAGGCTTGATGATATTATTAAAATACATTTGATTGGTGGCTCTTATCACAAGCTCTTTAGCTTCACATGTGCAGAATGGCACCAATGTGGCAGGAACAAGCTCCAGCAGAATGGCTGCGAGGAGACAGAAGTGTAAACAGACTCAAAACTGACCTCAAGCTGTGCTGCAGGAACGGACATGCGGCAGTGATTAATCTGAGGGCCATTCATTTATTTATTTATTTAAAGTTTCATTAAAATATTCACAAATCAGTTGCAAAAGTTGGTTGTTTATTCAAGAATGTAATTCAATTCGACATAACTAAAGCATTCATTATTATGCAATTGTCCTACTAATCTTGTAAATTGTGAGATTTTATTCTATTAGACCGCATAGTGCTGCCGAAAAGCTTAAAGGTTTCCTTCCATCTCTGTCTTTTATCCTGCAGCAACTACTGGAAGATTGAGCTCTTAAATCTTTAATCACCTGTGGTGCAGTAGGCTGAGAAACAATCGCTTGTTTTGCAACAGCAGCACCCACCAAAATAAAAGAGGTCTAATGCATCACTTACACTCTTATGGACTCACACAGAATATAGATATTGAATTCTCGCCAGAAGACGATTATTTAAAGTGCAGCTTGTATGTCAATATTACCATAATATTCAGCTGACCTATTAAAGGAATGCTTATGATCATCAGGTTGTTGCTCATTAGTAGATCTGCCATGACAACTGTAAGAGCCTTAAATTAGGTCAGTGAAGTAGAAGGTGAGCCCTGTTAGCTTTGGTTCCTGTAAAATAAAAACAAATACCACTGCATGCACATCAACGACCTCTGAGGTCCAACATCGAGGTTTAATCTTTGGAGCTGGAGGAATTTTCTAAAGGCACAGTTAATCCACCAGCAACCAAATTACATCACCATATGCTCTAATAGTGGAGTCAGATATTTCAGCCTCACATTTCTAGTGAAATAATGCTCAACTTCTGACTCTGCAGTAGTAGTGATCTTACTTTTTCTATACAAGGTTACAGAAAAAGATGAAATGTTTATTCATTTTGAGTGCCTTGTTTCACCCCACTATTCTCATGAGTAATCATGAGAATTCACACAAAGTGCACGTGAATGTTTATTCTTTGCCTTTTACTTGCATACTATAAAGCGAAAATGTGTTTTTTAGAAACAAAGATTATGTAGAATGAAACTTTGGCCATATTAAACTCCATAACCCCATGTAAGACGTGGGGAATATAAATTAAAAACAGTAAAAGAGGTCTTGTCTTGTAAATGTCATCTCGTATAACTACCTACATCCTCCCGCCGAAGCTTTTTCCCAGATCTTCCGCAGGATTTACAACCCTGTTGGTGACGCTGCGTAAAATAGAAATAAAAACAGAATGCAATGATTTGCAAATCATTGAAACCCCTTCTCCATTGTTATTAGAAATAACACAAAGACAACATGTCAAATGTTAAAACTGGAAAATTCAATTGTTTTTGAAAATGATATCCTCAGTTTGAATTTGATGCCAGCAACGTGTTTCAGAACAGTTAGGACAGGGTCATGTTTACCACTTTGTTGCCTCTGCCACTTCTTTGAACATCACTCTGTATGCATTTGGGAACTGAGGAGACCAACTGAAGTCATTTTGAAAGTGGAATGATTTCCCATTCTTGCTCGATGAAGGATTTCATCTGCTCAACAGTTCAGGGCCTCCTTTATAATAATTTACATTCCATAACATTTTCTGTAGGTGACAAGTAGAGACTGCAGGCAGGCAAGTTAAGCACCTGGACACTTACTATGGAGCCGTGCTGCTGCATTTTCTTGTTGATGTAGGAAAGGCCTTCCCTTCTGGCCTATATTGCTCCAAAACCTGCATATATTGTTCAGCATTATTGGTGCCTTCAGAAATGTACAGGTTACCCATATTATGTGCACTAATGCACCCCCATACTATCAGAGCTGCTGGCTTTTGTGTGCTGATAACAAGCCGGATGGTCCCTCTCCTCTTCAGCATGGAGGATGCAGTGTCCATGATTTCCAAAATAAATTCAGGTCTCATCAGACCACAGGACAGTTTTCCACTTTGCCTCAGTTCATCTTAAATGAGCTTGGGCCTAAAGATCACAGACATCCAATATTGGTTTTCAGCCTTGTCCCTGGCTTACAGAGGTTTCTTCAGATTCTCTGAATCTTTTAATGATGTTATGCACTGTAGATGATGAAATCCCTAAATAATTTCCATTTTATGTTGAGAAACATTATTCGTAAATTGTTGCACTATTTGCGTAGTCTTTGACGGAGCGGTGAACCCCTTACATTTTACACAGCGTCCCACCTTTTTTTAGAAATGAGGTTGTATGTTCCAAACCACTGAAGCAGCTCGGGTCTAATCCCTGTTGTTAGGTGATGAGCGATAATAGATGTTACAGGTTGACTAAACATTGACAGCTGAGGTGAAATTACCCCGTCTCTGTTGTTTTAAAAGCATAAATCTTTAATGACGCTGCTGTACCTCTGTGTGGATTTAGACCTTCAAGCATATTGTTCTTCTGTCCACACCCCAGTCATGATGTTACAGCAGGTGTTGTCGCAGCTGATTAGGGTGTACCCATGGCAAGTACTAAAACAGCTGTTTTATTCTCAGTGATATGTTATTCAGTGTGGATTTCCTCTTTAATGTCCCCACCAGTGTGCCAGGATGCAATGTTTTCTCCCAGCTGTAGGCAGGCGCAGGATGTTGGCTGGGTCCAGTAGTCTCATGGAAACGCTGACCTTTAAAGCATCTTTGAAGCTAAAGGCTTTGCATACAAATGATGATCTGATTCCTCAGTCAGTTGAACAGTCAGTCAATGCTGCAGCACGCCTCTGCCAGATGCTCCCTTAGCCTAGCAAATCTTCATCAGTGATTTCTAATTTTCATTGGCAATATAGCAGACTAATTCAGTTTAAACCTTGTGTTCACTTTAATTGTCTTTCTCTTTACTTGTCTGCTGTTGTGAGTAAGGTGAGTATGAACGTGGGGCACATGCCAATTTGGGGTTATTCAATTAGTCATTATAAACAGTACGGTTTTGAAGCCGCTGCAATTTAATCAGGTATGCAAATGCATGGCCTATATTGAAAATATAATAATGCAGAGAGGAGAGTAGACGCTGGTCTATGCTACTTTCCTAGGAAATAATGCGACAGTGCCACCTACTGAGAAAATTCTGCATCTGCCATCTGATCTGTTTTTTGTTCACAGGTGTAGCAATGAATTCTGGGCCCCCTGAAAGAAATGTGATCTGTTCCTTTTTTTATTAACTAAAGGTACTGCAGTTATGTCTTTAGCAGTTGGGTGCACTACGATGACAACCTTTCGCTGAAAAAATTTCAGCCTTAAGAAAAGGATTACTGCGATGCAATTTAATTAACCTCATTGACAAAACACTGATAAATTAAAATGCATGAGTTATTATATGTGCACTTTCCTCTGCTGCCTGATTCCCAAGCAACACCCAGAGGATTTTTAAATGATTTTTTTAACACTTAAACACTAAAATAGAACTATTGATTTTGTTATGGTGCCAAGTAGCACCCAGCTCACTGATGATATTTTGAAATTCAGCTGTGAAATGTGTTGAGCTGTGAGAAAAGTTTGGGATAGGGGTCGGTGCAATAAACCCTCAATCATTACAACTTTTGCCATTAAACAGAAAGTGTAACATTATAAATGGATAGAAAGGGTGACTGTGGATGGATTGTCTTGTGACAAGAGAGCAAACATTGTGGTTTCCTTTTTACAAGCTCAGTCTGCATTTGTGAACTACACAATTGTGTAACAAACTAGAAATAAGAGAAATCCATCAAATCTGTTATAAGGGGAGGATTGGGAAAATACACATTCTGAATATGAAATTCATTCTTCATTAGTGTGAAAGCAGAATTTACAGTAAACCTCATTTGACCTGAAAAGCCTCAAATCTCCCTTCATATCATATTGAGCATATTTTCATCCCAGGGAAACCACAAATTCAAGCTGCAACAGTTTCTAGCTTCAGTTTAAGTATTGACTAAACTGTCATGGTTCAGAAAATGTATTGACCGAGTAGTTTTGGGAGACAAAACTCTAAAACTCTACTTTATAAACCTCAAATTTCATAACATCGATCAAGAAATTGTAAAGAAAAAAAAAACATTACAGGACCAACAGACACCATGTTTATTTCAAATATTTATTTTCCAAGTCCAACTTTGAAGTGCTCTTTACATTTATTAAAAAAAACAAAATGTCTTATTATGCAAAAAATGGTATATACACACACACAATGCTTTTAACCAGAAAGGCACCATAACAACGTAAAAAAACAGGACATGGAGCGACTTGAGAAGTTGTGAAGTAATTCCAAAAAACATCAGCGACATAGTCAAAGACGTTTAAATTTCTCTCACAATGTAACAACCTTTATTTGAATGGTTAAAAAAGGCTAATAAGACAATAGTGGTGTTGTGATAGCTAATATATATATATATTATTTGTTACATAAATACAATAGTCATAATGTAGCACATTTTAAGTGTGCATTATGTACTCCCTTTTGTGGCTACAGACGGTCCACTACATGTGCAAGGGGAACAATGTGAGAACATCCTTAGTACAAAGTACAACTTCTGTCAAACTTGAAAAATGTATTCATAGAACATACACATTTGTAATAAATAAGTTTTAGTAAAACGTTCAGGTTTTATGTATAAGAAAACAGCTACATCCTTGTTACTGCTATAGATTCAAAATTGACTTAAAAAGGTGATATGGCTGTGATTGTCTGAGCATTAAGAGTATTTGTATGCTTGTGATTCACCATGATGGCAGGGCATTTGGTCTCTCACATACACTGCTAAAAACCAAAAGTGAAGCACGTTTCTCCAAACCTCACTCATTCCCTGGGGACACTCAGGATCCTAAGTCCAACCATGAGCAAAGTGACGGTGCCATACATCTTCACGAGTGCTGGTAAAGCTAGAAAGTGGCACTTGTGAGACGAATGAGAACTACCGGTCAGTTTTGAACTGGAAAAAAGGTAAACAGGCGAGGTAACTTCCTCCTAGGTTTTACTGGTATAAACACTCAGTGTAAAGATGGCAGCAGCACTCACCTTCCTCCTCTACTTCTTCTTCCTCTCACATTCAGAAGCTAATGCCCCATTAGGCTGTTGAATGAGGCGTGCACTTGTACCTTAGATCCATGCAACATTTTCTAACCAAAACCAAAAAATTATTGTGACATGATATCAAAAAGTTAAATAACCTTGTGGTTTAGGTGGCTTGGTCAACTGGGATTACAATATTGTAATCTTACTTATGTAAGCCATAAGGAACCTAGTGTCACCACCATTCTTCTGCCCATTTGGGGCACCTCTCTCAAGAAAAATCAAAGCACCTTATTTGGATCTCCTTCTGGATTCACCAACGGTCCCGCCCACAGTGCTGTAGGCTTTCTTTATGAGGTCCCATGGGAAGAACTGCATACAGTTTGGAGTTTGAAGTGATCATTTTCTTTTTCTCTTGTTCCTCATATGTCTGTCATTTGTTTAGGTCTATAGTGACATAAGATGTAGGTATGTAGCCTTCCTCCCCATTGTTCCTACGGACACGGGTCCAGCCGTCCCCTTTGTCCTCCTCTACCACAGCCAGCACCTCCCCCTCCTGCATAGCGATGGTCCCTTCACTGGCACCTAAAAGAGACACAAGCTTAATGGTAACAAATATCCCATTACTAGTGTTTGCATGCAAGACTAAACAGGACCACAGAAAATAAACCTTTGTCTCATGATACAGTACGATATTCCTTCCCTGCCTATTTGCTACACTTGTGTATTATAATATTGACATAACTACATGTAGTATTTGCTAATAAGAAGGCAAGCTGCTATATTTGAACTTTTGTGCATCAACAAATGACAAACTTGTTGACATATGCTCATATTCAGGTTAATTTCTACTAGAACATGTTTACATGCTTTTATGTTCAAAAACACAATGGCCCTCATTTATCAAACTAACGTAGGGCAGAAAAACGTGCGTACGACCATTTCCTGGCAAACTTCGGCATTTATCAATTTGGACGTGAGCGGGAGCTACGATCAAATCTCACGTCAGGTCTGAGATCGTGTACGCAAATTTCAGCCTGTGGATTTGAGGTGCAGCAAAATCTGGCTGAAAAATAGTTAACAAACCTCAGCTGCCATTAAGCATAAGCAGTCACATATTAAGAACCGATCAAAACAGATTCTTAAAACGAATGAAAAAAAATAAAAATTGTGGTTGGAGCAATTGATTGTAATCATGTGCGTCTGAAGGTACCATCCATGAATGATTACGCATTCATCAATCGCCAAAACTGCCACTCGATAAATGTACGGGTGATTTGTGATGCCAAGCTATCGCTTTTAAATGAATGAATGAATGAATGAATGAATGAATGAATGAATGTGTTGGCGCGCGGCTGCAGGAAGGCGCACTGCAGAGCCAAATTCATCTCCTCGGTTCGTGGCTACCCTCGATAAATTGCATTAAATCAAACAAGGTATCAGATGATTAACATTTTGGTATGGTTCTTCTAGGTGACAAAGGTTATCCTCTCACGGAATACCTAATAACCCCGCAGGCAAACCCTGCTACAGAGCGCAGGTTCAACAGTGCGCACACACGCACACGGGTCACAGTGGAGCGCTGCTTCGGGTTGACTGCCTCCGTTATTTTTTTCCATACAGCGTTTTCATGGGCCCCTTTTATTCCACTCTTAAGACTGACAAAAAGCACATCTTTATTTTGCTACATCTCAGATGTCAGGATGCCGATCTGTGTGTCGGAAAAGTTTCTTTTCGTACCAACATTTCTCCTCTCCATGTTTGACCTCAGTGGGCGAGGCCTCCGAACCAGGAATATTTAAGGGCGTAACATGTTAATGACGATCAAATTCAGCCACCGCATTTATCAAGGCCCGCTCATTCATACGCTAAGATTGGTCAGATACGAATGTTTCATAAATCACACGTGTGTCCTGTCCTACGACCAATTCTGCGCTCAGATCTTTTCACGCAAGATTGATAAATGAGGGCCATTATGTTTCTCATATTGTCTGTCTGGATATACCTGTGTTCACCCTCTGACAAATCAGAGCTGAATGTTTTTTTTCAGTGTTTATGTGGTCTTCAGCATCTGCGTTCTCTGCGTCTCTGCACTGCCATTGCAGTCAATTGCATAACTATATATATATATATATATATAGTATAGTTGTGACGTCACAACTGTACGGATATCCTGACAGCTCAGTTAAAAAGGCACAGTTTCTGAATATGGGCTGTGTGCATTTTTCTGTGGATTGAGCATTTTGATACTTTCACAGTATTTATATAGCACCTCGACCTGCTTTAAAAGTTTTAAAAAAAAGAAGAAAAAAAGACATGTAAATCTCACCTTTCAAAGTACGCTATGTTGTTACTGCCAAATAGCAGTCCCTAATCTAAGTGAACTAAAAAATAGTGTACACTTCTCCCACCGTGGGAATACAAAGATTCTTGAACTAAATAACATCATCAATACACCAACAGCAGTAAAGAACACTTCATAAGTCAAATTAAGAAAAGGCCACTTATTTTCAAAGTGATAGCTAAAGATTAGAGGAAACTGATGTCCTTTCATTAGACATATGATCAAGGACAATTTCTCACATATTCCAGTCAGCTAAGAAAGCCTGTGACATACCGGGGAAGGTGTACATGGCTGTGCATTTCCCAATAGGAGTAGTTAGTTCCTCGTCCTCAAAGTCATCATCAAACTCCGCGTAGATGGCCTGTGAGGCATCGGGAGTGCTTTCATCTGAGTGAGCTCCATCAGGGCTGGAGAGAAAAACATAGGTAACCTGTGCACAGCAGACAACACACGGTTGTGCCAAACACTGTCTATGAGTAGAGTTTAGTGTTACCTGAGTACATCAAGAGCTCCGTTGTTGTTGAATGTGTGAGTTTTAAAGCGCAACGTTTCCCCTCGACCTCCTGCCTCAGCCAGCCAAGTCTACATCAGAGCGCCCAAGTGAATGAGAGAAGGAGACAAAATATATTCAATACTGTTTAATTATGATGCATTTAATGGTAGATGAACCAAGTAGGGTTCATTTGTTAAGCCCAATATCACACAAAATGCCTCAATGGGCTCACCTCATAATGGTAAATGATGACCTTATAATATGAATAAACAACAAGGGTCTGGATTACCTCATACTTGTTGAGCTCTCCTCTGAGCCGCTCTATATTCTGGGACGTCTGGCTGATTTGGGATGCCAGACTAGCAGGGTCTCCCATTTGAGGATTTTTCTCATAAACATCTTTCATTTTCCCCAGGGCCTCACTGTAGAGAGGAGGGAGAGAGGGGAGGGGGGGAGACAAGGGAGGAAGGGGGGTGACTTTCAGTAGAACTAGGTTCCCTGCAGAGCTCAGGGCTGAGTAAACAATTCAAACACTCACACAGACACCAAAGAGTTATACACATTGTTGTGCACTGCATGAATATTATATCCACATTTCCACCAGAGGAGTTCTAACAGAGATGGTTATTAATACGCAGAAGGATAACCACATATACACACAAACACACACACCTCTGATCTACTTCCTTCTGCAGCTCTTTGCAAATTTCCTCTAGTTTCTGTTGTAACCTCTTTCTACGCTGCTCTGGAGGAAGATGGGCGAAGTCCTCTGTCACCGTAGGCTGCAAGAGTTCACAGGAAGGGGTGTGTTAACACTGAACTTAGCCTTAACAGTTTCATAACGACAGTAACCATGGGAAAAGAAACAGACAACTCAGGAAGAAACACAAGCCTGCGGTTTGAGTTCAGCTCAACGGGCAGTGTTTAACCGACCAAACGATACTTTCAAATCTCCTAGTGACACATTTGTTAGGCTTATTAATGTGAAGCCAGCTCACGTACACCAGTGAGCTGAACCCAAAACCAACAATATGAAGTAAAAACTTGTAAAAACTACAAGTTCAAGAAATAAAATCTTGGATGGAAAATTGTGACCCAAGTAAATGCAGCGATAATTAAGGCTATTCAGAAATTAATTTGCTTTTGTGCTACCAAGCATTCCTCCCTTATTCCACCACCAGGTGGCCACCTCTTCAATACAAACTCAGGAGGACAAGCCTTTTGCCACATAACATGATCATGGATGCTGCATGTTCAGTAGTTTAACAGAACTTTGTGATAGGAGATTATAATGAGATAAGCTCTTGTAATGGAAAGGTGGCCATTTGTATGTGTCAGGCAACTGAGACCCCCACACCAGCTTTGTTATCTATATTACCATGATCCTCTCTGGAGTTAACTTCTGAGGGAAGAAGAAACAGCATGTATATAGAAAAATCTCATTATATCTTTAAAAAGTGCTTCTTAATTTTCCACACTTCCAAATCTTTATAACATGTATACATATTAAGAACAGCAAAGGAGCCATTGTGAGATGTAAGATATGGAACACAGGATGATGAGTGGAGGTCTCCTGGAGCTCAAACCTTCTCCTCTGACTCACCGATCTCCTGAGTGTCCGGAAGGAAGAGATTCTCGGTTTGACTGTCTTATTGATCTCCTTCAAACAGTACGACAGGGGGTCCCGGCCAAACTTGGGGGAAGGGGGTCCATTAGCGGGCGAGGGGGCGGGGGGTGTGGAGAAAGGTGGCAGCGTGGAGGGAGAGAGCTGTGGTGGGGCGAGACCAAAGTACCAGCACCCGAGCATGAGGTATGCAGGCGGCGTACAGGATCGGGGAGAGGGGGATGGAAGGGCAGAAAAAGAGGGAAGACGGGGAAGACAAAGACAACAAGGTGACAAGGGAAAGAAAAAGACACCATCAACACCTTAAAGCACACCACAAAGCCAGGAAGACAACACTGGAGCAAACCCAGCACACAAGCCCAGAGAGCATGAGAGCGCAGACACATATCTGTCTCTTTGGCTCTCATCAACACACAGGTAAAAAAAAATAATACAAAATACAAAATGAAGACGGCAAAGAACCACAGCAGCCCGGCACCTGCAGTCCAACTGGTTATAAGGGGTAGAGTAAGCCTCAGTGAGGAACCGGGGAAGGCCAACTACACTAAACCAAGTTTTAACTGCTTAAAGAAAATGTTATATTTTACAGTCTGGCTCATGGTTGTTTTCATAGTTCTACCCATCATGGGTTATTATCATCAACAACTGTATAAAATATGGATGTAGTCTCTGTGACGTCACCCATATTCTGAAGAGCCATTGTAAAGTTCAATGTGGGTGGCTCTGGCCGTTGTCATCTTGGCAGCCCCTGACGCTTCCTAACTCCCAGCCAATCCAAAAAAGGGCAAAGACTTGGAGCATGGATGGAGCTGAGGCGGGCTGAAATAAGCCTACATTCTATGCTAGACAATTATGCAGAACTTTAATCCTTGACGTAATTTAAACAGGAGAGTGCAGATGTCATAAACTGGGAAATTAGATATAGAGGATAGCTATAGAGACCAAACCTGTTTAAAGGCTGTAAAGTTGGGTATTTTAACATGGGGTTCTATGGAGACCTAATCGCTCTTGGAGCCAGCCTCAGTTGGCCATTTGAGGAACCAAACTTCCATTTCAGCTTTTTAAGCCCCTCAGGATGCCGCTTGGTTATTAGATTTTTATCCCCAGCCTCATTGTAGATACATGGTGACACTGCAAACACACAACTTTACAGCTAATTTAATAAGGCATCACATCACATTCCAATCTTTAAACTACTTACTTGGGGGCGTGAGTTTCTACTCCCCAAATGGCTAAAGCTGCGTTCATTAATACTGACTGCCTATTAGTTAATGTATTTGCTATGCTCTAATGAGCTCGCTAGTTTATCATAAGAATCAGATTATTTTTCTATAGGTTGCAGCATTACTGTGTCTACAGTCATTTCTTTCCCCATATAATGACAATTTTAATGGCCAAAACTATGAAAATAAGACCCATTTTATAAAGAAAAAAATCTTTGAGCCAAATTGCATGTTCAACCTGTGTCATCATTTCAGTCTGACCTACAGTATATACACGTAGAGTGTTATTTGTGCATATAGATTTTTGTGGCTTAATGAATGCCCATATGACCTCTTAGAAAGAGGTTAACTTGAAACCATGCTGGAGTAAACTGAAGTCAAAGCTCTCAGTGTCAGCGGTATGTCTGTGTGAAAAGGTGGGCGTGGGATCTATTAGCTAAATTACACAGGAGGCTGATGTCTTCTAGTCTTCAATAGTAAATGTCTAAAACAGTCCTACAACCAGGTCCCTTGTGTAAATCCTGAGAACTGGACGTAGAGAACTATGATTATGTGAGCATCTACTGGGCATGTGCTACTTTTCTTGGGAGTTATGGGAATCTAAGTACAGGAGAGCAGCTAAGAGTGGGAATGTTTAGGGGCCAGACATAAACCAAATGTTCACTCAAGCCAATATAGTCAGCCTCCTATTCATACAGTTCTGCTGGCCTAATTGGGAGAGCATGACTGATGACACAGAGCAGTGTGCCACACACACACACACACAGAACAGGAAGAGTGCACAGCAGAGCACAGCCAGTAAGACATGCAGAGAGAAGCGAGGCGCTGAACAAGCAAACACTGTAGGGAAGAAAGAAGGGATCGTTTAATGCTGAGGCAAGGCAGGAGGAGGGTGGGGGGGGGGGCGTGAGCTGGTTAGTGCTCAGCTACTCATATCACCAGGTCAATTTTGGACCTGAGCAAGAATGCTCCTTTGAGATAAGATCGGTTCTATGCAATGTGGTGAGACTCTCTTGACCCAAATAGATTCTCTAAAATGTTGACATATAGATGTGTGGATGAACCTGATCCTATTTTTCTGACCTGACAAACCCTTTGTTATCCTGGTTGTTGATACAGAGATTTTATTGTGGCAAGAGACATAATGCTAGGTTCTGGGCAGTATAATAGAAGCCGTGTGTTTGTGGATGCCTGTAGAGGAAAATGCAATGTTGTTTGGGCCCCGTGCTGATGAAAGCACAAGCACAGCAGAATGCTGACTGCCAGCTGAACTATTGGAAACCACGCTGCAGGAGGAGGGAGTGTGTGTGTGTGTGTGTGTGTGGGGGGGGGGGGGGGGGGGGGTGCTTATTCATGCACAGTCAGGGGCAGAGTCATGCAAAGGACCTGTTCTAGAAGTGTCGAGGTGTGCGTGAGTTAACATATAATATAATGAAAGAGGTTCATGCTTCAGCTTTAGAGATGAGAAGGTTGAGTGTGTGTGTGTGTGTGTGTGTGTGTGTGTGTGTGTGTGTGTGTGTGTGTGTGTGTGTGTGTGTGTGTGTGTGTGTGTGTGTGTGTGTGTGTGTGTGTGTGTGTGTGTGTGTGTGTGTGTGTGTGTGTGTGTGTGTGTGTGTGTGTGTTTGTGTGTGTTTATGACCACAGATCCATCATGAATGCAGAGGGGATTTCCTGGCTGCTTCCTGCTGGCTCTCTGACTCTAACATTGAGGGTGTGCAAGGAGCTGCCCACTAATCTAACTGCCTGCCCACCTGCAGACTATCAAATCTACTGTAGTTGATCATTGATAGAAGGGGTGGCTAGTGCATTCAATGCACAATTACCCCAATGCAAATATTTTAGTGAGGGCATGTCTAATGTGGACTGTCTTACCTTACTCTTTTTGCTGAAAAGCCAAAAGTTTTTGCTCCTGTTCTTTCCCAGAAGTTCCATGGGGCCTTTAGGCGTGCCCAGGCTGCTGTCAGATGAGGCTCGGTTGATGCCCTGACTGTAGTCTTCAAACTCCACATCTCCAGGTCGTTCAAAGCCTGACTTATTCTGCTCTATTACAACCATGGAGTCCTACATTAAAAGGAATTATGAATGAGAGCAATCTAGAGTTATTTTCAAGCAGATGCACAGTTAAAACAAATGGGCTACATAAAGTCCTGCTGCACATTAAAATCCAATCCAGCATTTTTTTTTGAGACCAACTCACATTCTTCTCATTAACATTAGTCCCAGCTTTAGTCATGCCTTCTAGGCACTTGCCAATGATAGGCATCACATGCTTCTCTGTGTCTGAGAACAAAATGTAGCCTTGTGCCAACTTCCGCACTCTCCTCTCATCCAGATCCTGCAATTTCTAGTGAACACACAACAACAGTTGCTCAGACACTGCCATTATAGGGTGTAGGTAACAGGGTTGAGATCATACATAATACATAGTCCATAATACAATGTGTATCTCAATATCAAGCAAGAAGTTTAGTTATTTAGCAGTACTGATTGTATTTGTTAATGCTCTGATGAAAGCTTCGAAGACCAAAACTTAAGCATGTGAATGGGAAACTAAATGAACTGATTTGACTGTGGAGTTTATCTCTGGCTTTGAATCAATATAAATGCAACTTTTATTTCTGCTATTCAGAAATATAAGAATCTAAATGATCAGCAGAAATCTAAAATCAGTATGAATCGGATACGTGCAAGTTTTCCATTGTGCATGTAAAATAAAAAGTACTAAACATGATCAGAGTTCATTCACAAAATGTTAACAACACGGTTATATTTTTGCAAAAAACAGATATTATGACTGTACTGTATGTAACAACTCCAATAAACTTTGAGGGCAGTAACAGTGTCATGTTATTATAATTCACTTACATTGAAAATGAGTGGCATATCATTAAAATAGAACTGGTTTTGCTCCTTGTTGTACTTCTGAAGCTGAGCAGCGTAGTCATTCTTACACTCCTCTGCTACATGTGCTCTCATGTGAGCCTGCTGTTTGGCCTGGAAGCACAAAAACAGCAAATAGGTTAGACTAATGCATCCAATTTGACTTTTGATCATGGTTCATCATCATGGACTATCATTAAATAATCCTTAAAATAAAGATTATGTTACTTTTTCAACGTCTGCCTTCGTGGCATTGATGTCTTGATCAGTCTTCTCGGCATACTGTGCTGCACGCTCCGCTTCTCTCCATTCCCTTTCAAAGCGCTTTTTACTCTGGTGTGCAGAAAGAAAAGACAGATAGTGAGAAAAGGAGAGAGACCATGTACGGTTCAATCAACTCACTGATGCCTTTGCCTGAATGAAATATGGGGAGGTTTTACTAATTTGAGTAAAGCATTTATCATTGTCTTTCTCAAAAGACAGATAGTGAAGGGAACATCTCCGATTATAACTTAATGGGTCTTGAATTCATGATAGGACTCTAAAATGGGGAACTGCTTTACACTCTGTGCATTATTTTTTACTATGGAATAATGCATACCATATTGACCATTTGCTGATGTGTGTTTGTTTTTTTTCATATCTTTTCACATGTACACACAGGGATATATTTTTTTAACGGCTTTACTTATAACAATGTAATGAAACATGAGTAATGATGGATGCCTCTTCAGAAAAAATGTGTTATGGAAAATTCTGTGTCTAGGCTTACACCGTCGAGCTGCTTGTAGGTGCTCTCCAAACTCTGCTGGGCCTTCTTGGCCTCCATCAGATACTGCGGACATTCATAAAAATAGACCGAGTCAGAGGAGGGGAGGCGGGTCAGATGACAGAAAGAGAGACAGACACGTGCAGGGGGCAGACACTGAATCAGCAATGCACTCCAAAAAGCAACAAAACATAACAGACAAGAAAACAAATATCACTGTGTCTGTTTTGAGACATCACGTCTACAGCGAGAGCCTGTACACGGCTGCAGGGTTTTGCAATCCAATGGGACAGAGCCAATGCATTCCTCATAGAGAAATGGCACACCGCCGCTCAGACCGTGCCTCCCCCTGGAGACACTAAGGCTTCCTTCCTGCCACAACAGTGAGATCTCCACATCTCCACTACTTCTTTAAATCTCCCTCTCTTCTCCTCCCACCCTTCACACTCCTCCTCAGTAATGTGTGCCGTAGACTCCAAGCGCAACGATTCTTTGACGATTATTCGACTAGTCGATCGACAGAAGGTTAATCTGCAACTACTTTGATAATTGGCTAATCATTTAAGTTAGATTAATCAAATATTGTTGGGTTTTGAACTGCTAGTCAGACAAAAAAAGAACAGCTGAAGCCACCGTGGGCATTTATTTTCTAATGTTTTATAGACCAAAGGGATATAACAATATGTATGATAATTGGTAGATAAATCGATAATAAAAATAATATTAAGTAGCAGCCCTAATATACTCAATCACTGTAAAAAAGTGGTTGACAAGCTACAGATGAAAATGCTAAATAAAGAGTAGACAACTGTTGCAAAAGGAGCCTGAATGTAGTGTGTTTAAAGGAGACATGTCATGGTCATTTTCAGGTTCATACTTGTATTTTATAATTCTACTAGAACATGTTTAGAAGCTTTAATGTTCAAAAAAACACATTTGTTTTCTCATCCTCTGTCTGAAACGCTCCATTTTAGCACCTGTCTCGTGAAGCCCCCCTCCTGCCCTGATTGGTTGGCATGTCCTAGTCTTCTACATCTGCGCTCTTAGCATCTCTTCACCATCATTGCAGCCAGGAAATGACTGTCACAGCACTGTAGAAGCACTTTATACCTATATATGGTTAAGTTGTGACATCACAACCATACAAAAGTCCTGACAACTCTTTTTTAAAGGCACAATTTCTGAATACGGCTGTGTGCATTTCTCTGGATTGAGCATTTTGACTTTCACAGTATTAAAATAGCACCTCAACCTAAACCTGCTTTATGATTAATATATACCGTAAATAAGTATACACACGTGGAAATATCACTTTTTACAATATGGTACCTTTAAAGCTCAGTTTTTTAACTTCAACCAGCCTGACACAATGAACTTCTGGTCCGCTCACCGTCTTTCGTTCCTGCTTGAGCTCTTGCAGGTACTTGGTGAGATCGATGCAAATGTTCATCATCATGTTCTCAGCAATAAGCTCTCTCTGCCCCGCGTAGTCGTTCATCTCATTCAGCATGTCCAAAAAAGACTGGTAGCTGGACAACCTAACATTAAAGAAGAGAGAGGAAAGGGTGGAGAAAAAAAGAACACAGTGATGGGACCACTGATAAGATCGTGCACACACAGGCTCACAGAGAAGTCAGCAGTGGGCCAAGTCATAATAAGAAGCTCATGACTTCCTTATTCCTGCTTGCTTCTAGGGGAATTTAAATGGCTCCAACAGCAGTCCCTGAACTACACCACTACAACATGAATGACACTAATGTCAAGGTGATTCCTAACAGTTTGATATTATTTGCAGGTCAGCTCTGTTTTTGTTTGTTACTTCCCCTTAGTGGGAGCTTAAGAGCTATTACGGCCAGGGTGTGAATCCAAATTGACCCAGTAAGCACAATTTTAGCTGACATTGTACTTTAATGTCAGTCCTTAAAGAGAAGGTAAAAACTAGACCTCAAATCAATCAATTTTAACCTGTAATATGTCTTTGCACTTATTATGGGTTTATTTAGGCCTCGGCTCTCTTTACTTGTGTTTCTCCTATACTTTTTCTTTCTATATTGCATTGCTGAAGGAGCTTGAGACTCGAGAATTTCCCTGCAGACGACTGCTCTTGTAATTGTTGTGCATATGACAAATAAACCATCTTGAATCTTGAATCAAGTTCTCTTTGAAGATATGCTTTGCAAAGGCTCACCTGCATTCTGGTTCATCTTTGCCGCTACGTTTCAGGTTATATTTCTTTGAAAGGTTCCTGTGGACAGTGAAAGTGAATGGGTAGACAAATACTTAACACATTCTCAAAAAGGGAAAGGTGGATGATCAGCAGCTGAAGAAATCTCACTAAATTAAACTATTCTTATGCAATCACTGGCTGTTTTAGACAATAGAATTGAAAACAGCAGTCCTCTATGAACATATTAAAATAGCTTTTCTTCCTTCTTTCACTCTCTCTCTTTAACCACATCCTGTCTATCATGTGCCAGTCTGCTCCCACTTCCTCTCCTCTCCGGCAAAGCTCAGCACTACAACAGATGTGGGCCTGGAGACCGGGAGAGGACTGGGAGAGGGAGCAGCATGGACGAAGAGAGAAAGAGCGAGAGAGCGAGCACGCTGCAGCTGGAGAATGGGGCCAGTGTTTCAGAGACAAGTTAGATTCTGTCCCAAAGTAGTCATAAGACCCCACAAACATTTTCATAAACAGCCTTTTAACATGCACCCATGCAAACAGACAAACACACACTGACACAATCTGCTTCGAGAAGCAATGACAAGAACGAGGCCTACCTCAGTTGTTTGGCATAGTTTTGCTCAATCTCTGTCCTCTCCTTCACAAATTTCACATACTTCTCCACCAGCTCCATGCCAGACTGTGTGTGCTTCTCAATGATGTCATATTGGTCCTGGAGAAAGAAGCATGAGAGACAAATAAGGAAAAGATATTAAGCACTCTGCAGGAAATGGTACATGTTTTAACCTCTGGGTAATAACTGGGATGTTTCTCTCCGGTTGAGTTTGAGGTCATCTAAACGAATCTTGAATGCAGGCTAATAAACTAAACACATAGACATATGTTCCTGCATTTTGGATTCCCACGAATGCTCCACACATGAATACAACATCTTGGCAATGATGCCTAAACTTCTGCCTAAGTTTAAATCACAGGGCGTGTTTTTAAAGAGAGGGGACAGTTGAAGAACACGGGTCACGACAAGAGGCACAGGCAGGAAAAAGGAGGTGCTCCTCTGATAAACATCCTGAGAGCGATGTGGCATACTATGAATTGCATCAAATGAGCTTTAGTTAGTTTAAAATTCATAAACCCATCCGGCACAGTACAAGTCAATTTTTTGACTTTTCTTTTTCATGTTGTACAGTATGACAGAGAGCTGGAAATCAAATACCATGATATTATTGACCAAATACCTCAATATCAATATTGTAACAGTACCGAAGGGTTGACTATTTGTGCTCTCACAAAACATTTACACAATCAGATTTTTGATAAATAATAATAAGTAATGTGGATATGATGACTAAAGGCCTTTACACACCAGTGGCATGATGACTAAACGACACAAAAATGCAACATGCTCGCCTGCGAATATTCATCCCGGTTATGTGCTGGACCTGCCAGATCGAGTTTTTAATTGTGAAAGGTGGGCTCGTAAAATCGTAACATTTTGCCGTCATGAATTGGACTATGGAGCCTGGCTGTATTTTGTAGTGCAAAATCTTAGAAAATTGAAAAAAAGTTGCTTTATCGCTACATAATATTTTCCTTCTGTGTAAAACTCATGACAAAAATAACAGTTCCAAAAAATATATGAGCGTGCAAATTAATTGCAAACAAAAAACATCCCCAGTGTGTAAAGGCCTTAAGTGGGTAAATGCAAATAATAGAACAGCTAGAAAAGGCTGGTTCGTTCAGAAAACTACATCACTTTACTGTATTTTAATGTAATAAAACCAGAAAAAGACAGCACTAGTCTCATATCATGGTATCAGTATATTGATATATTGCCCAGCCCTAGTATGACGGAGGTATATTGTGTTTCTCTTCCTCTTCTGTTCCCTTCATGACACCTGCAGGCTCAGACAAGTCTTTTAAGAGTGCGAGATGATATCTAAGGCAATATTCTCTCACCCCACACTCAAAACAATTCCCCCAAGCTTTCTTTACTGCTGACTTAAGTATTGAGGAGGGGGGAAAGATGAAAGGGGATTACTAACAAGTTGGACCATGTTCTTTTTCTGTACCCTTCCTGCCCTTCAGTTAAAACAAAAGTAACATTAAGCTTAATCACAGAACACAGTTAAAGGTTAAGACAGAGGCCTGCAATCCATCACCGCAATAACATCTAACCAATAGGCAGTGTAAGGGCTTTAATTTGAGTCATTAATTACCGAGCAGAAGTAATGACAGTCAATACAGCCAACTTACAACTACAGAGTTTCCAATTTCCTGAGGTGCTTTTGTTAACAATAGATTTTCTTCTTAGATGTGGAAAATAATTGTCCTGCATTTGACTTGGGAGAGAGAAGAATAGCAGTAAAACAACCGAATGGCAGGGTTTTAGGGCACTGTTTTGTTCAAATGCAGCCCTCATAAAGTGTAAAAAGTGACTATTTATTTATTTGATGATGATTTAAGTGCGAGCAGTTGTCTGCATCCAGTCCAACCTCACCACATCAACAGAACAGGCTGCAATTATGTACAGTTACTATAAAACACACTGAATGTAGGATTAGATTCTTTACTGATGAAAAGTTAATGTGCTGCCCCTAACCCAAAACACTATTCAGTTCTACCCAGTAACCTCAAACACATGAAATAACCAAGCAGCAATGGCAGGAGAAATTGAAATACATTTGAAATGCATTTGAATCAGTAGGAACAAGAATAAGTATGGGGGCATAAAGAAGAACAGCTGGTAACATAAGCCCCTTTCACACATGCACTGCAAACCTTAAATTATCTAGACATGACTCGGAAGAGCTGTATGTGAGAACGTAAATGTTGGACCGGAGATTGAGCGGTGTGAACCCCTTCCAGCTTCCTCATACAAAATCTCATTGCGTGGAGTACCCCTCTAAGCAAGTGGGTGTGTTGATTATGTTTCTTGCTGAAAACACAAGAGAAATTGGGGAACTTCTGTAGGTAGTGGTTGACGCTAAAAACGGTCAAATTTGAGGAACGACAAGAGACTGGGTTGTTTATGACCAAATCACGAACAGGCTACGTGACCGGGATGTAATCTGTGTCATGTCCTGCCTCCTGCACACTTTACCCAGTGCCACCCCTCACCGAAACCGACCGGAGTATTTCCAGTAGGTGAAAATGCATCTCACACGGACAATCTCCTGACAGCTCATATGAGATAACAGCTATAAAGTAGGGCTGTGCTAAAACATATCAATACAGAACTTTATTGTGGCAGTTTTAAAAAAGCATCGCTAAGTCCAGAGATGGCAGCACACATCAAAATTCAAAAACACTCACTCAGGCATGTTAAGTTTAAATATGTAAGGATATTTCATTTGCATTAATTAACAACTAAAGATATGTGTGGGCCTGGATTTTAAGTTGTACGATCACTCTTTTACAGAATAATAAAGAACAGCTGTTGCAGTAAATTCTGTACAAGACTATTGTGATACGTAGCCTCTGTGTCATGATACATATTCTATCATGAGCTTGTAGGCAGTACCCTGCTCTACTATACAGTGCCTGATTGGTCAGAGCCAAACCTTGCATCAGGCTAACTGGGATGGCTGAAACATCTGAATTTTTTGAGTTCATGATATTGATCGTTAATTGCATTACTAATATGAGTGAAATTCCAAATTATGGAATTTCTATGATAGCAGAAATGGAAAGTTTTGCACTACACTCATCTCTTGATACAGCCCTTTTGCATAGATGAGTTTATTATTTGCATATTTCAGTTTCGGGATTGCTGATCAGTGTGTGCCGAAAAGGTCAACTGCTGTGGAAATTGTTCAGCAAACTGTCATGAGTGTAGCATCTGTGTGGGCTGGACAGCAGGGAGGTCACCAAAACAGTATTTTGTCTCCCCACTCCGTGTATCTGTCACTGTCCCATTCCAATATTTGCACTCCTGTATACAACAACACAGCTGCACAGTGCGTAGCTAAAAATGTTGATCAAATTTACCAGATTCTGCTAAGATATTCTAGACAACTGAACACCTCTGCATTAAGATAAATGCCCTGCATCACAGCTTTCCTTCAATGGTCTTTCAGAGGTATACCTGCCATAATGTCGAATCACTGTAGCTGTAACAAATAGATCTATCTGGGAGTGTCAGTCACTGTTCTGATACCTTTCTCTGTAAGGAATATTGCAAGGATGTTGTGTGGTGCCGGAAAAAAATGTTTCACCCATTGTTGAGTCTACAGTTTTCACACCAGGGAAGAAGCAACACATTTTACTGGATTGTTTTCCTATTATTTTTTGTTTCAATATTAAAATAAAATAAAACATTCAACAGGTTTATGAAATGATGGAAGTCGCTGAGTGAATGGAGCCTATCTATTTTCACCAAAATAAAAGATTTTGTTTTGTTTGTTCGTGATCACACTATCGGACCATCAGGGTATATTGATTTTGCAAAGATGCTATCAAACTACACATTAGAGTGTCTGTCACTTATCAAACACATCAGCCCCACAGTAATTCAATAGCTTTTCCAAAACAATCAGCATCTGTTGAGAAAGTGAATTGAGAAACAGACCTGAGCAGCAACTGTCAAACATATTCTGGGGTTATATACATACGTGAACATACACTGTATGTTTCTCAGGCTGAGAGCAGCATTGCTGGAAAAGAACGAGCCTTGGATGAACTTGTGTTCTTTATAAATGGCAGAAAAAGTAGCATCTGATGATCTCTATGAATCAACTGTGACTGCTTGATTCAAAACAAGAGTGCTCCAATTAGAGAAAAGCCAACCTCATTAAACTGGCTTAGATTGCTTTCAAGGACATAATCGTTGTCTCGTCAAACACCAGTGGCTGTCACACTACTGAGATTTATAACCATCAAAACAAAGCCGCAGTGAAAATTATCTTTATAAGTCTCCATAGACTGGGTTCGTACTTAGCTCATCAATCACAGTTTGAGTATGAAACTTGTTCTGACAACCTTCAAATGGTTATGACTTGAACTGAACAGCAAATGCCATGTTTCTGGTAAAACTATGGCTTGTATCCTGGATATTTCATTATTACTTCTCCTTCCTTCTCCTGTGCCTTTTGTGTCTGTGTAGCTTTTGACATAGTATAATGCATTCCTTAGGAGCACTAAGGAGCATTTTTCTCACCTCCCACATTTCACCATTTTAATTGGCTAAATAAGCTAAATATTGAAGTTCCGTGCTGGTAATTAGAAACTTCCAAACAAGGAGAGCCATAACCTATTTTTATGACAGAGATTTAGGCTAGGGTTGCGATAAAAGAATTCTACATCATGGTTCAAATATGAGGTCTTAAAGCTCTTATCTAAACCCTGAAAGCATCCAACATGTCCTTCACACTCCATCTTCAATTACTTCAAGTAATACCAGTGAACAAACAAGCATCAGCTAGTGAATGCCACATAACTCCAAAAGGAGTCATTCTGAAAGTCACTGACCTACAAGGATTGGGTGGATATTTCAGCCTTGAGTCACCCCGTCTTCTAGAAAATTAGGTGCCTGGCTCGACCAGAGCTGCCACACTGTAGTTCTCAGGATTGGCCTGGTAACACTCACTATCACAGCTTATGTGTAGACAGTGTTCTTGCACTCTGCAAACTTGTGCCTTAAAATAGCCATTGGATTAGCGACTATCAGGGGACAGATGCCATTGAGCTAACTTGGCCCCAAGGATGACTCTCCAACCAAACATTAACAGAATTATGCCTGCAGGGCTTTGTCTGACCCGAAAGGTGAGGCACTATATCGATCAAATAAACCTCCTGTACAAGAACTTTGAATGAAATGTGCTTCACATTTGACTGAAGAAAGAATACTGTTTTTGGCGTAATGCATTTCCAGTAAAACAACTGAATGCAATGAACAGGAAAGATAGAGCCGCTGATTAATACAGGGGTACGGATGTTTCTCTGACTCAATCAAAGTAGGGCAAAACTAATTAGGCTGTCCCACCAGCATGTAGGATGGAAAAGGGACAGGGGAAGAGGCCTAGGGGGAGACTCCATAATGAGGTCACAATCTCCCTACCCTCCTCTTTGCAATGCTCCATTTTACACAGGTTCCCTGAGAATGTGCCTGCCTGAGTGTTTGCAAATGTGAGGCTTTATCACCATGGTGCAGTGCTGCTGGCACATAAACTGTGATAGTCATCAAGGTAATGTGTTATATGGGGGGAATTTTCAGCATGGTTTGTTTAGATTCTGTAGTGTCACTACTGTTACCAGGAAATGGCTCAAGATTTACAAACTGTAGCACGCAAATACTGTATTTTTGGACCTACAAAAACAGCCCTTATATTTCGAAATGACCATCTGAAGCAGGTAATTTGAATTGCTATATTGGTCAACCAAATAAAAAAAAAACACGCCCTAAGGAATCAAATAATATACTGGGACCAACATTATTGGAAAATCAAGATCTCTTGAAAACCAGTTTGTTGAATAACTAATCCTGGCACTCAGGTGGACACATGAGGCACTTCATCTGTTCACAGTGATGCTTGTTGTCAAGGCAAATGACAGCATCTGATTGCATCGCTATGGAAGCAAGGAGTGTCAGACTGTAAACAGTGAGGCATCCCACTGGGCACAACCCACATCAGCACACTTAAAACTCAATTGCATATGCAGAATAAATAGTATCCCGACACTATTTCCAGCCTGGTATTAAAATTCATAATTAACATTGCTAAGAGTAGCCTATGTCCATGAAACTTTCCAGTCATGCAGGTCATGTGATATCCAGAACTTGGGCTCTATGTTGCTTTTGGTTTAGAACTTCCAAATATGATTTGTGTGTGAAATTGGGCAAAAACGGACTTTGCTTTACAATGCAATAAGTTCCCCGTGTGCACTGCAGGCATCCCACTATAAAAACAGCGGAATAAGATCCAAATATAGACCAGACACCACGATCGATGTGCAAACGTGGATCAAACATTAGACGCCTCTCTTTCCACAAGAGCAACATGTTGATAGTGAGCTTCGGCTAACACACTCTTTGTTTCAACTACTAAACGGACAGAAAAACCGTCCGAAAATGGAACCATGCTCGCGAATGCACTTTTGCAGCGTCTCGCCGCTTCTTCAGACATCAGATATCCCTCAGCGATACATCGTTTATGCGACTTTCCCGACCAACTCTAACAAAGAACTCGGATTATTTCCAACCCTGGCAACTTTTCCTCCCAAAGCAAGCCAGATGACGGACTCACCCAAAGCTCTGTGCCCCAGTCCATGTTCAGCTTGTCGGCCAAGCTGTCTCCCGAATACAAAGAACTTCTCCAAAGTTATCCCAGAGGCAGAGGACGGCCCTGCTGTGGCAACTGCAATCCCGAGATGATAAATCAGTCGTAACCACTCCGCACTGCGCGTTTGATTCCTTCAATAAATACTGTAAAGCAGCATCATAATTAGCTAATTAACTCGGGCTTGCAGGCGTTAGTCTAGTTTGTCCAAATATTTTTTTCATAGCGAAGGAAAAGAGGGATAAACTAGCTTTCATATCCGCGTCACTCCCAAATCCTAAGTCTTAAAGGGGCAGTGTACTGAACCACAAGCAACACTGGACATGGGGGCTGTGCTGCATCCTGACAGTGTTGTTTCCAATGAGATGTTTTAGTATAACCTGGTTTATAAGTGTCTCTGTGCTGCCCAGACACATCATCCTAAAAGTCATCATCAATCACCACTTCATCCTTGCAGCCTCAAAAAGTGATGCTGGCAGAATTATACAAGCCTTGAAGAGCAACAGGCGCTTCTTCAATCATTCAGTAATTCTCTGAAATAAAGACACTGGCAAAATAATCTTTGCAAAATCAGTCACAACTGTACTAGCTGTACAATTATATAAAATACATGTTTTAATGTGATAAACAAGATGATTACACTACAAAAATCAGGCATTGACAATAATCATAGCATTGTGAAAGCAACAAGAATGTGAAACCATAAAGATACTCATTGTAAAAGACACAGTAAGTCATTATGTTTCTAATACACACACACAACATATTGACACAGGTTATTGTGTGACTTTATGAAGAATTCAAAAACATCTAAAAAGCTAGATTATATGACAGCTGCACAATTAAAATACAAATGTTACAATACACCTACTTTGTCAGCAGCACTTCTTTGTAAACAAGTGCTCCTCATTAGTAATTTTCACATGTATTCCCTGGTGTAAACTAGAATCGTACCACATCAAAGTTAAAATGTAAATACAAGAAAAACTACATATCCATCTCACCTATTCAGCAAGTAATATATATCCTATGATTGCACCCCGTTAGACAGAGGAGCCATAGGGATACCTGAACCATCATTGGCTTCAGTTTTGTCAGGAACAAAACTATATTTTCGATATTTTTTCCTGCGGTTGTTGACAAAGAGGATGATGACGATGATGAGGGCGACGATCAATATAAGAAGCAACAACCAAATGACTGTTGGGGGGACTGCACTTCTTTTTTCTGTAAGACAAACAAGATAAAACAACGTAAATTGAAAGTGTACTTTTCACTTTTTGATGCCATGAATAGGGTCTTGTCTGCAACCTATGTATAGCAACATCAGTTACAACTTCAATGTATACATTTCCATGAGTGCTCTGCACATAGTCAATAATGATACCTTGAATCGCCAGTGTGACAGATCTTGTCACACTCCCAACTTTATTCGTGGCAACACAGATGTAAACACCAGCATTGGTAGACGTGGCTCCTGTGACGCTGATGCTCTTCTGGCTCCCCCTGTTGGTCTCCTTCAAGTTCACTGCAGTGGGGTAGCCACTCCAATGGATCGAAGGGAGAGGGTTGCCATCAGCAGGGCAGTCCAAAGTCACATTTCCACCCGGGTTCACCTGCTTATTTTCAGTTTCCACCTTGAACACAGGGGCATCTTTGTAGAGAAGGGTGAGGATTGAGAAGAAGAATATTCATAATCCTAAATCACTTAGATTCACTGTAAACAAAACAGCATAAAAAAGATTATTTTGGTGATTCCAAACAATACAACTTACACAAAACATTAAGATAAAGCGTGTGACTGGCTGTTCCATGTTTGTTGGTTGCTCTAACTAAGTAATCTCCACTATCATACTTTGTCCAGCGCTGTGGGGAAACCTCTTTATCATCTTTATACCAGGTGACGGTTGGTTCAGGTAATCCCTCTGGTTTACAGTGCAGATTACCATTCTCTTGCACCTCATAGCGATCACCACAAGCAAATGAAGGGCCATCTGTGAACATTGTATCAAAATACTTTTAGGAATAAATAATGGTGAAGGAAATATGAACTTATATACAATCAAGTAGGACTGATTCACTTACATTCGATTGTGATATCCACAGAGGTGTTGCTCAAGCCAAGGGCATTTCTAGCTACAGCTCTGTACTTTCCTGACTGACTCCTGGTGAGGGGCTCAGATGTATTGATCAGTTTTCCCTCATAGTACCACTGAACGTTGGGTTGAGGGTTCCCGTCAGCTTGACAGGGCAAACTCTCCATGCGAAACCCATGCTCCACACCAGCGTAACGGCCTGGACACGCTTTGAACAGCGGCTTATCTACGATTAAAGGTCAGCATACATTAATTAATACTTGATATTATAATCCCAAATCCCTTATATTCAGGGTAAGAAAAACAGCATACAAAGATTATTTTGGTGATTCCAAATAATAAAACTTACACAAAACATTAAGATGAAGCGTGTGATTGGCTGTTCCATGTTTGTTAGTTGCTTTAACTAAGTAATCTCCACTATCATACTTTGTCCAGCGCTGTGGGGAAACCTCTTTATCATCTTTATACCAGGTGACGGTTGGTTCAGGTAATCCCTCTGGTTTACATTGGAAATTACCATTCTCTTGCACCTCATAGCGATCATCACAAGCAAATGAAGGGCCATCTGTGAACATTGTATCAAAATACTTTTAGGAATAAATAATGGTGAAGGAAATATGAACTTATATACAATCAAGTAGGACTGATACACTCACATTCAATTGTGATATCCACAGAGGTGTTGCTCAAGCCAAGGGCATTTCTAGCTACAGCTGTGTACTTTCCTGACTGACTCCTGGTGAGGGGCTCAGATGCGCGGATCGGTTGTCCCTCATAGTACCATCGAACATTGGGTGGAGGTTTCCCATCAACTGGGCAGGGAAAGCTCTGCATGCTGAACTCATGCTCCACACCAGCGTAACGGCCTGGACACGCTTTGAACAGCGGCTTATCTACAATTAAAGGTCAGCATACATTCATTAAAACTCGATATTAAAGGGATGTATTTAGTAAGTAAAAATCCAATAGTGGACAACTCACAGTACACAACAGCCTTATAAGGTGATGAGGTTACAGTAGGGATGAGCTTTGGTCCATTTGGTCCTAGCTGCAGCTCAGCCTCGCATCTGAAAAGTGCTCCGTTGTAATCTCTCTCAGGAGTGAATATCAAGGTTGAGTTCACAGTTACTGGGACCTTTCTGGTGTCATTAAACCTTTGAGTGTGCACAGTTTCGTTGCCGCGGTACCACTTCACGTTCAGCTTCTCCACAGGAGCCACATCCTTGATGTCACATTTCAGCTGGTGCTCCTTGCCTTCACAAATCTGTGACCCATGAGTCACAGAAGAGACTGACACCGAGTCTGGAGTCTCTACAAATAATGCAGTTGAAATTAA
Source organism: Echiichthys vipera (assembly GCF_963691815.1). Taxonomy (NCBI): domain Eukaryota; kingdom Metazoa; phylum Chordata; class Actinopteri; order Perciformes; family Trachinidae; genus Echiichthys; species Echiichthys vipera. Next base: position 15,693,850 of record NC_139842.1, read on the forward strand.
TTAGTAGGGAAAAAGTGTATGAGAAAACATCATAATATCTTCCATATTGAGTTTGCTTTTGTGGTACTGTAAGTGTACTTTAAAGAGTTTCTATAAGCAATAGACAGTGTATCAAACATTTTGTTGGAAAAGTATCTCAAGATGAAGACATAGTGGTCTGTAGACTTGTACTCACTATAAACAGTGACATCTATCATCTCAGAACACTGGGAACCATCATTTAGATTAATGTAGCATAAAGGTTTCATGGTCCAGTCTTTCAGTTTTTCAACTCTCCAGATGACATCCGGACCTGTAGACGTATTGGCTCCAACTGCAGCCTCCCAGCCCATCAGGGGAACATCTGCAGCTGATGTGCTGCAGTTAACTGAAACTGGATCCCCAAATCTCACCACGACTTCAGCAGGCGTCACTACTAAGGGGCAAGCTGCCATTCAAAAGTAAGCATATTTAAACAGAGCTTAATTTGCTGCACAAGAGATACATATTTCATATCTAAATGAATGTAAAGGACTTGAGACGTATACCTTTTGGTGTTGATGCCTCAGGGGTGGTCATCGCTGCAGGGGCTGCTGCTATGGTCATTTTGATGACTTGCACATGGATTTGTTTAGTTATGCTTCCCAGGCTGTTGGTAGCTGTGCAGTTGCAGGTTGTGCTGGTGGTTATTCGACTGATGTTGAGATTATTTGTGGTCTCTGAGATATTCAGTCCCTCACATGTCCAGTGAAAGAGAGGAGTAGGGTGTCCATCAGCTTCACAGTTCAGGGTGACATCATCACCCTCATTCACATAGACACCCTCTGTTTGGTTTTTGAGCTCAGGAGCATCTGAAATGCAAAGGAGGGCTTTTTATTTGCTCCAATATTGACATGATAGAGAATGACATTGAGGAAATTATTATTCTGTTCATCTGGAAACAACAGTGTTTACTCACAGTGTGCAAGAACAGTGTATTTGTCAGAAACAGCAGGAGGGGATCTATGTGGCCCAAAGTCCAGCTGAGCCTCACATATAAACTGAACTCCGTTTTCTGCTCTGCTGATGTTGACTGCCAGAATAGACGACACGGTTACTGGTGTTTTGGTTGTGCTGTTGAAAGTGTCTGTCCTGATGGTTTGATTGTCTTTGTACCACCTCACAGTGAGGTTTTGGACAGGAGCAACATCGGTATTGCACTGCAGCTCGTGCAGCGTCCCTTCCACTGCAGCTCCATGCTTTAAAGGAAACACGACGATTTCTGGATCCTCTATCAAAACAAAATTCAATATAGATTATGGTTTTTGCCCATTTATACCCATTATATAAAATTCATTTGAAATGACACTTACTGTACAAAGTGATTTCAAGTTCTTTGCTGCATTCTTGAGTGTCATTCAGCTTCATTTTGCACTCTGCCCTTACATTCCAGTCCGAAAGTGACACATTCCAGATGGTATAACTGTCCCCTTCCCTTGGAGAGTCCGTGTTTTCAACAGTCCAGTACATCCCATAATGATCATCATCAATGTTGCTGCAGTTCACCACCACCGACCCTCCAATTTTTTCTACAACCTCAGGGGGAACCAGGATGAGGTCAGTGGGGCAACTACTGTCTGCATCTGTTGCTAGACAAATGGTAATGTTTTTATTAGACTTTACAAGTGAATTGTGCTGCACTCTAGTGGTCAATGCATGTCAGTTTTACTTTGGACCTGTTGAATTTCAGCTCACAGTACTGTCTTGTTTCCAGTAAGAACAACTATACAGCATCTTTGGCAGAAATTCAGTAAAAGTCCCTAACAAACAGTGCGTATATACTGAATTACAGTTAATACAGTATTTATATATTTTCTGTTAACCATCTGTGCTGTGCTAAGACGATAATTGATCTAAAATTCTTCTTATACGTTTTAATTTCAAAATGGACTCCATCAACCACACCCACAATTGTGGTTTATATTAGTCAACCGTCAAAAATACTTTAGTGGAAGTTTTTACAACAAACATCCTAATGCGCACCTCTGCCATTTCAATTTTAAAAAAAGTTTTAATTACGTCTACAGAAGTTACACTTTTGTTAATTTGTTTCACTTAATTCTTTCAAAAAGTCAAAGGTCTTCAGCATGACAACTTCCACCTTTTTTTACAACATCCTTTAAATGATAGATAACAGCACCTAACTAAAAGGAATTAAAATATAATTAACAATTCATTCATTCAAAAGGTATCACTGAAAATAGTCGAGTTAACAAGTTAGAAAAGCACAGTATAATTGAAATGAAGTTGAAAAAACTTTTGTTACCAATTTACATAATCATTTAAGTTAGTATGTTGGTCAGCATTTTTCTTTTCTCAAAATATCCAGTATACAGTTGTCAGTTTCTTTTTCTAGTCTCCATCACTTGTAACACATGGGGCTATTGAAAATATACGCAAGCAAGAAATTACCCCACTATTTGAATGTTTTGTCCGTTGTGCCAGCACAAAATAATCTATCGCATTTAAGACCCCCACAGAGCTCCTGTAGAAGATCATCATCACTCACCGCACAGTGAAAACATGAGCATGAGGATGCCCAACATCCTGAGAGGCAGCATGGCGAGCATGCAGCAGGTAAGAGGTCGATGGAAGAGGTGAGGTGTATTTCAGGGTACTCCAGAGGACGTCCAGCTTTAGTACCTGGATAAAATTAATCCTGGCTCAGAGCTGGCCTCGGCCTGCTGCTGACAGTTTCACCAGCTTAGGGCGGTAAAAAGAAAAGTATACCAGGGGAAATTCAACGCCCTGTGTACAGGAAACTGCAAAACGGAAATATGACACCAAAACCACAGTTTGCTGTTTGTGGAACAGAGCTCCTGTCTGCCGATATTTTGTATATAATTTAATGGATCATTTTCTGAATAATTTTATAATCATCAAGAAGCAGTTACTTTGGCATAATTGTATTTATTATTTTTGAAAGGTACATTGCAAATTATAAAACATCAAATGTGGTCAGGAAATTGCAAAACAGAGACATTTCAACATAGTACATGTGAGTCATCATCCAGTGATTCATAGTCTATACACACGTTACTAACTGGCCTCTAATTAACATATACAAACATTATTTTATTAACAGACACACTGACTCAAACTATACAGGGATAAAACTGAAACATATTCTTTAAGGCCCTCTACACGTCTGCATCATTACGTTTCTTTCTCACACGTCAATAATGGAAATGTTATGTGGGTTTGATCATCATGGAGACTCGTTTGAGAGAGTAGGACCCTCCGTGGAACTCTGCCCAGTAGACCCCATCCTGGTAACGGCTGCGATAGTGTCCGCCACGATACCACACACCATTCAAGTTGGAGTGGGCACACATGTGGTACCACCAGCCTCCTTTTTGGTAATGAGCGCAGTTACCTAGCGACACAACAGAGGAACATGCTTGTCAACTGAAAAATGTCAAAATACCAACAGAGATGTAACAAACAGGACCGGGAGGAAAGAATACCTGTATAGCTGTCCTTGTCTCGATCCAGAGTGGTGAAGGCCTTGTTGTTGTGCCATGAGAGGGAATCCCCTGCGTTGCCGTGGTATTGTCCTAACCGCAGCCGGTACCAATCGCTCTCCGGTTCCAGGTGGAAGCTGTCATACTCAGCAAAAACATGCCGGCCCTGCCAGTCCTCCAGAGCCACTCGCAGCTTATATTGGGCCTGTTTAGTCAGCCAGTAGAGGTGTTCCAGGCCGAGCCAGTACTCTCCATCTAGGTTCCCAAAGCCTTGCTGCAATACACCAACAAACCGATTTAATCTGAGGAAAAATATTTATCTTGTGTTGTTCTTAAAAATATGGATCAGACATTGACGGTCCTCGGAGGATGTATCCTACTAGAACTTTGGTGATCTTCTGACTATTCATTTTTTAGAGAAACAAGTGCAGTTGCTGTTCAATAAGTGCCTTCTGCTTGCAGCTTTCTGCTCATCCAACCTCGTCCTTGAACTTCCTTGGGTCATGAGTAATACACATTCCATGGCCTAGTCATGTCCCGTAGCAATAATGGAGTATACAGCTAGCTATTTGGGAGAAGGCTATTTTCGTGGGGGAAAAAAAGCGTTTATTCCAAAAGTTACATCGTTGAGGCTTGAAATGTTTGAGTTTGGTACAACTTAATGTCTTAACTGAATGGCCTTTCTTTCCTCATTTGTTCTTTAATGTACTGTAGCAAGCGAAGGAGAGCAATCTGTACCCAGCATGCCGATAGATGCTCTAACAGTTAATAGGGGTCTCCTCTCAATACACTAGACAGTTTATACATAACACACTAAATATTTCCCGTTGAGCTCAAGAACTCAAACTCAGCACTACACTTCCTTGGGTCATCAGGAATACACCCGCCATGTGTAAAGTTGATGGGATGAAAATCAGACATATACAGACAGACACTCCTTCTATTATAGTTACAACTATTGGATGTATTGCCAAGACATTGATATTCATGTTCCCCTCAGGATGACCTTTACTAACAGTGGTGATCGCCTGACTTTTCACCTAGCACCCTCATCAGGTCAAAGTTTCAATTTGTCTAATACTTTGGTTTATGACTGAACACCTGCAGAACTTTGGGGCTAATTATCCAACGTCAGCATGCTAACACACTACACTAGGAATCACCTTATACTGCTCCCAAGTTCTGAAGAAGTTAACCGACCCATCCTGTCTCCTCTGGATGACCGTCCACCCTCCCTGAGCCCGACTCTGCTCACACCAGGCCTGCAGGAGCCGGTTGGCGCTCTGTGGACGGAGCAGGTAGATACCGCTGGTGGTCTCACCTGATTCCAGCACGTGCTGGCAGTCCCGCCATGGCCCTGAGATGGGAGAAAGAAATATATGGAACCAAATGATGGTGTCTGAACCACAATAGGAAATATGCAGATATATGTTACTGTTATATTTTGACCATAATGTATTGCTATGTCATGGCCAATAACTCTCACTTCGAATTAATTAGTCTGTGAAGCAAGACAGAGTCGAATCGAAACATAATACTTTAGATCCTATCAAGCAGTGATTACCTCCGCCAAGGAGATCATGTTTTCAGTTTGGTTTGTTTGCTTGTTTGCCAGCAGGATTACACAATACGGACTACTGGCCTGATTTGCATGAGACTTGGTGGAAACAGAAATAATACACTTTTTGTGAACATTCTCTCTCTCTCTCTCTGTCTCTGTCTCTCTCTCTCTCTCTCTCTCTCTCTCTCTCTCTCTATCTATCTATCTATCTCTCTCTCTCTCTCTGAGTGCCTTTCTAATTTTCATAGTACCTTTGAAATGGAGTTAATGGCTTGTGGGGATTTATTTTTTGTCAAACTCATTGCAACATTGATTTAAACTCAGTTATGGCAATCTAAGAAAACACTAGGGCGCTGGGTACGGATGGTTTTGATAATCCTCATTGGTTTCAGCTCCGGGAAGATCGGCTTATCTTTTTAGAGCTGAGGAATTTTCCCCCAAAAATGTTGTCTGTGGTGTCTTACATCCCACTGATAAGATGAACATAGGAATCTGCACGGAGAAAATGTATACATTGAGGAGAATCTCCCACACTTAAGTGATAATGCCTAAATCACTGACAGGCATTTGTATTATGTGCTCAGTCACATCCACACAGACAACATGTGGTCTTTCATCATGCCTTGTTTGAAATACTGCTGAAATCCTCTACTTTGTCATTTCAAACATTCCAGTTGTGCAAGTATACAGTAGCTGTGTCATTTAAAACTCCAACAAATCCTGTGTTTTCACAAGTTTTCTTCATTATAAAGCCCTCTCTGTTCTGATAAGAGCTGCTGGCTGTGTTTCACACTGTTTAGGCATTCTCAGAGAGATATGGCTCCTACCAGCAGGTCACTGACTCCTTCAACTTTCGCTTATCTAAGCAGCTAAATAACTCTGACAGAAGATTGATACGTCTATACACACAAGTCTAATTAAGCAGTTCTGCTAGAAGATATGCTTTACATTGATGTACCTGGAGTCTTTGTGATAGGAAAACTAACAAAAGGAGGGTCTGTAGGGGTGTTGGCTGTAGTGGTGGGAAGGGAAATAACTGTTTTTTCCTGCTGTGGAGGAAGAGCACTTTGGTCCCTTTGAACATCATTGGTCATTTCGTTGGCTTCAGAGCTGTAATTAGGATGCACATTAGACTGCCTTTTAGGTGGTTCGGGCGTCACCTGTCCAGGCCAACACAAAAACGACAAACCATTCTTAGTTCCCGTGTCAAAACAGAAAATAAATTTGCAACATGCAGACCAGCTTGTTTCCTACCACGGAGGCCTTTGTTGAGTCCCTGCACTGGCACTGCTTCTCCAGACGAGCAATAAACTGGTTCTGGGAACTCAGCGTGGAGGTGAGGGCTCCATATTTCTTCTCCAGGTCCCTGTAGTTACTGGACACCTGCAGCGCCTGACATGTTGCACCAGACATAAGGATTAATTTGATAACGAGAAGGATAAAATGTAGCTTTGCTGTGCTCTGCTCACCAGTGTTGTCGCATTTAGCAGGAGGTTCTCCACCCGTTGTTGCTCCAGAGCCTGGTCTTTCTTGTGTATAACTTCTTGTAGCAGCTGGGCATAGAGCTGGGTGATGCGTGAATTCATGCTTATGCTCTCTTTGCGCAGGGCTCTTACGTCCATGGCGAGGGACCCTTCCTTCTCCAGTTGGCCCCGGAGCTTCTCCAGCTGCTCCTGCTGCCGTCTGAGGTCCGCCCGCAGTGCTGCCACCTCTGACTGGTTAGTAGAAGCAGACTGTGTGTTCAAACACAGCGCACCAGTCAGTTTTTGCTGTGGAACAATGAAAGTGTAGGAGCAACGGCCTCCTTTTGTATCCGAAGATCTCGATGAACGTTTCTGGGTGCTCTCGCCATGGGCCCCTTCATTCCGTCCCCTGGCTCCTGGTATGTCCACACAGAGTGTTAAGAAAAGAGTCAGACCTATTGTCAGAGTCTTCTCCATGAATGTGTTAATTTTCGGAGGGCACCCTGGCAGCGGAGGAGAGGACATGATGGAAATTAACACACCAATAACAACACATTAATAACAAGTGATACTAAGACATAAACGTTGCATTCAGAGAAGCAGTTGGTTGTCGGTCTTAACTGTTCACCAGATGTTTCCTTGCAAAGTGATAGTAGCTACACACATTTCCCCCTGGCTGGAATTTATTAGCAGGTCAACACTGAAAAGACAACAGTCAACATCGACCAGCCAGAATAAACACATCTCCATCTCACGGTAAACAGAAGAGTTACCCCACACCTAGCCACAACAACCACGGTCAACACCATAAACATATGAATCCAAATAAGTCAATATGGACATCTGACACAGGAATCTCTTGCCCAGATTTCTCACTGGTACCAGAACCATATGTCTACATTTCAAACAAATACCTTTTTACTGAATTAAACATATTCCGGTATGATTTAACAAACTAATGAGTTATTTGTCTAAGTGCAATTTTTAAATGCCATAAACATTTCAGTCTGCATTAAAGTGGATTATATTGACTTACCGTAGCAGCTGAAAAGTGTTCAGGGTGTCTTTGTTCTCCTCTACTGTGTAGCTGAAGCTCCCAGGATGCACAAATGTAAAATAACGGCTAAAGCATTTTCAAAAAAATCACATGTTCAAAGACCAAAAAGAGTCACATGAACAAGCCTCTTCCTCCGAATTAAAATCGGACTGTGGTCCTCCGTAAATGTTGAAGTGAAGATGACGCAGCGAAATTTGGGTCACAAATGAATCTCAAGAAGCAAACACAAGAATGGCATCGCAAGTTTTGTCAGCAGCTACAGACTACCTCTTCTTCTGTGTCAGGATTTCTGGAGAGGGAGACTAATTACAAACTATCCAAATGACGCCGCCTCCCAGTACCTGCTGTTTAGCTGGATGTCTCCTCCCTCTGCCGTCAACCTGATATCCTGCCACAGACTCTATCCCATAAGGATCTGAACTAGTTGCAGTGGTTCACACTAATGTTTATTTTTATTGATGGTTTTGTGAATGGTTGTTGTGTCTATAAAATGTCTAAAAATAATGAGAAATGCCCAGAGCCCCAAGTGACGTTCACAAATGGCATCCTCATCATACGAGAAGTGAGAAGTGAAACAGTCAATGTTTGGGATTATTTTTTGTATGCTCCAAAACAATACTTAAAGTATCAAAATAGTTGCAGATTAACTTTCTGTTGTTCAGCTTATCAGTTAATCAACAACTTATTTCAGCTCTTTCATTTATACTTCCACCACATCACTTGTGCAGTTGGCATATGTTCTCCCTGCTAGTGTGTGTTGGCTCTAATCTGGGACTATCCTTTTGGTACGTTTTACTGTAATAGACAGCTCGGTTTCCTGAAAAATATACACATCGTAAACAATTGTACATTAGCTATAGATGTATAGGGACTAACATTTAACACTTAGACATTTACATGGCTTTATCTTTTATCTGACTTAAGTTGGGTGTAGCAGTTGTACAAGAAGTATTCATATTATTTACTTTATTAAAAATGGCAATGCCAATAAAAGATAACATGATATTGGAATATAATTACTAATACATGAGCATGTACATGTACGCTGCAAAAGCAACAGCTGGTTGAGGTAATGCTAATTTTACCTTTAATTTTGATTTTCTATGCTACTGCTGGTTACTTTAATCCATAACAATGCATCTTATTTTATAAACTGATCATATGTTTTACATGTAAAATCTTAATTTTTCAACGTAATTGTTGCAGTCAAATAATTGCAATGGAGTGAAAAGAGTGCAATATTGGAAGTAAAAAGGATCATAACATGTAAATATTTAAGTACATGTACCTCATAGTTATTTAGTTCAAATTCAAATAGCCTTAGTGTAGTCATAGCGAAGTGTGCCAACTACCCTCAAGTTGATCTTTAAAGGAGAATCAGACAAGTCTGCACCGGTCTGCACAAGCGTACAGTTTCTGATTCAGCTTTAGTTTGTTGTACATAACTGCAGCTGCTTTCTGTTGTATGGGATGACGTAGCAATCTTCCCCTTAAAAAACTTTGATGCATTAAATGTTGTGGGGTGGGATGTTCTTCCACTGCTGGTTACACCCGATCTGTGATATCAGTGCAGTTACAGGGTGGGGCGAAAGTGTGCAATCAAATAGGCCAAATTTATTTTGGCTATCTGAATTCTATCACAACTGCTTGCTGTTTGCATGTAATTCTGGTGTTACATCATAGTCTGTGGTCAGCAGTGTTGTCAGTAAACACTTTGAAATAACATATTTGATATTGCAGCAGTTGTCTTCCTGTAATAGGCTACAGACCTGTCAAAGATTAGACCCTTCAATGATGGGGTGTGTGAAGTGCATGTGACACCTAAAATTATATTCTTGTTTGTGGTTTCACAGCAGCTGGCAGTGCTGCATTGTTGCCACCCATTGGAGCTAATTACATATTGTGATTTCAATGTGTCCTCTTCTACCAAATAAAATCAATGTTTCTGTTTTTTTTTTTTTTTTGTTACAGTCCGTTACCACTCCTAAATAAAGTTAAAGAAAGACAGTTAAAATTAACATAGTATATTGCGCCTGTTTTAAGGAGTCCAATAGAAAATAACGGTGCATTTATACATTTTGTGCACACAAATAAGAATGCATTTATTTTGCCAGAAGGTTTACAAACACAAATGTATATATACATAAGTCCTACCTCGGGCATGGTTTACTGCAGTCTCTCTAGTGGCTGTGGACACAACGAGGAATGCAACAAAACGTGCTAACATTTCCGTAAAAATAATCTTTCACAATAAAGTAGCCACGCGAAAACAATCACAGCTGAACAAAAACAATCATATAACCATTGTTTTTTGTTGGTGACAGTTAAGATTTACAGTTCAACATTATTCACACGGAAAATACAGATGGTTACTCCATAAAAAGGACAAAGGCATAGATAATATGCATTACACCATGTAAAAATGTGTAAAAGAAATTTTAAATATGCTGTAGTTCATTATTGTCTGACCAATGGAACACATTAAAATGTTTTGTTTGATTGAATGATTGAAATATTTATTCCGAATATGTAAATAAAATTTAAACAGAAAACAAAAATAGCAATAATAATAATAATAAAGCGAAATGATCGCACCACTGCAGGTAGAAAAACACATATAAAAATGATTTAAGCACAAATATTAAATTTACAAATTCGAAAAGTTACTTTTTTAAGCGCACCCCTTCGCCATAATTAGTAGCATTAATTTATTTATAGTGTATATAATAAATACAATTATAATAAATGAATTATTAATACATAAGTGTTGAAATTAAGAATACTGTACTGTACAGTAAACACAGCGGATCACTTTCGCTAGGAACTATTTCGAGACACATAGGCAACACGGATATATTAGAGTGTGACACACATCGGTAGCACCATGTGGGAGACGACGTCGTTACTGGCGTTGGCTTCGTAGTTGAAACTCCGTTCGTGCTAACGGCTGTAGATAGCGTTTTGCGGTCATAATGAACGTGTTTTTTAGTAGAAGTACAATAATAGTGTAACAACAATTAATGTAACGCTGTTGTGTTGATTCAAGCAGCTCTAAAACATCCCGCTGAATAATGGGGAAATCAAAGGTGAGTAACGGCCTAGAGCTAGCGGGTTAGCCTAAACTAAAGACCTAACGCTATTATTCAAGATACTGTTATCATTGTTCCTGTGTGAAACTGTACCAAGTGTCAAATGTCTTTTTAAAACCAAATGCATCACAATTCATATATGGATGTTGTGCTTTCAGACAAAGAACCAGAAGAAATCCCGAACAACTGCCAACCATGTGGCCGAGGAGACTTACGGAGCCATCCCCCACTCCTTCGTGTTTAATCGGGGCCAGGTTGGGAAAAACGTGGGTCAGCTCATCCTCGACATGCGGAGGGTCATGGAGCCGTACACGGCAGAGTCTCTGAAGGTCTGTGTGTAAAACTGGGGCATCCTTTCTTCAGCACAAATGTGACAGATAACTGCTGGGCGAGGAGGCCATGTTGCTTACACGGCATCACTAAAATGTAGAGTAGGGGGTTTATTCGAACTTTTGAGTAAAATAGCAATGTTAATCAGTAACATGAAACGTCTTTGCCATATCATGATGTTTCACAGCCGCTGTGCCTGATCTGTTGTGTTTTTTTTAACAGGTCAGGAAAAACAACGTGCTGAAAGACTTCGTGGCTATAGCAGGGCCACTGGGAGTGACACACTTCATGATCTTCAGCAAGACTCCCAGCTCTGTCAACGTGGTACGCTCACATTCCGCCATCAACAAACAGATCTTAGTAGTGGATGACTTTCCAGTTGTTTTTGTTTTGCCAGCGCCACCGTCCAACCACACATTTCTTGTGCTTTCAGAGACTTGCCCGACTTCCCAAAGGACCAATGCTTCATTTCCGAGTGCTGAAGGTACAGATATGAACTTGTGGTTACGCTGCAATAGATAGCTGGGCTCAGATGATGACATTTTAATATTTGACTGTTAGTGATGCTTTCAAAGTAAACGCACTGATGAGCCCAAACTGCCTACGCTATTGTTGCCTCTTAATTCTTCCCAATCTTAAAAGGATTCTTTTGAACTGTTTTACAGTACTCTCTTGTCAAAGATGTGGTTTCATCTCTAAAGAAGCACAGAATGCACGAGCAGCAGTTCACTCATCACCCGCTACTCATCCTCAATAACTTTGGATCCGACGGCATGCATGTCAAACTCATGGCCACCATGTTTCAGAACATGTTTCCTTCAATTAATGTGCACAAGGTATGTACTTTAAGGCCAAATCTTGCGTTGTCCCTTTGGTTACCTCGAGATTCAAAGGCCTTGTTGGCATGATGAACGTATAGTCTTCTGAGATTTCCATTGAAGATTTATTAAAAGTAAACGCTTTCTGATTTCTGAATCTGAGCCATTTATCATCTTAACTGTTTAACTCTGAATTCTAGCAAAAACAAGGATATTGTTGTTTTCCAGGTGAGCCTCAACAATATCAAGAGGTGTGTGCTGCTGAATTTCAACCCAGAGACCCAGGAAATAGAATTTCGACACTAGTAAGTAATATTTTGCCATAAGCATTGTTTTCTCAGTTGAAAAATCGTCACAGCTGCATACATTCGCTCTTGGTTGTAGCTGCTCTTTGACAAAATACGAGAGGCTCAGATGATGACAGATTGTGATTTGACTGTTCAGTGATGCATCTTCAAAGTAAACGCACTGATGGGACCTCCACGCAATAACCACATCTCTTGTACAGTATATATTGCGTAGTTATCACGCTAACCTGCATTATCCCTTTCCCATCCTGCAGCAGCCTGAAGGTCGTCCCTGTGGGCATGAGCCGTGGAGTCAAGAAGCTGATGCAGGAGAAGTTCCCCAACATGAGCAAGTTCGAGGATATCAGCGAACTGATGATGAAGTAAGGTTCTTGTGGAGGTGCAAGGGCTGGATAATGAACTTCCCTGTCATTCAATACCAAATTTCCTTACCTTAGGAGTAAATCGGATCAGTTCCAGCGAGCCAGTAACAATTCAGTGTCCTTGTACCAAGATCTGAATTTGCTGTGGCTTTTTTTTTTTTTATTAAACATCATAGAGACATGCAGGGAAAACACTGGTACGCACCGAGGCAGGGTTCAGATTTGACCCTCATTCTTTTCGTTAAAATGGATCATTCAGGAACAACGGCAGTATTGCTGATGTGATGAACTATTTTGTGCTCTGTTGCGTCTCTCAGGGGGGCGAACCTTTCAGAGAGTGAAGCCGAACAAGACGGGGAGCACAACATAACCGAGCTACCACAGGTCTACTCTGGCCGAGGCAACATGGCATCCCAGCAGAGTGCTGTCCGTTTGACCGAGGTACGTGGCGCTCAGGGAGGTTAATTCTTTAAATAAATAATCTGAAAATGATGCACGGATGGCACCTGCATTTATGCACTGTGTTGTCCTCAGATTGGTCCCCGAATGACTCTGCAGCTGACAAAGATCCAAGAAGGCATGGGAGATGGGGATGTTCTTTATCACACCATGAGTGAGCGCACTCTTGTCCTTTATTCATTTACATTTCTGCTCGATGTATTCTGGTGTACATGATGACAAAATCATTATGAATTATGTGATTTTTCTCCAAAAGTAAACGCTTACTGATGCATCTAAAGATTACAGAGTTTGATACAGTGTATATACCTTATCTAAATGGTCTTTTAATGGGAAGTTATGTGCTGTGTTTGCAAGTCTCCAAAACGGAGGATGAAATACAGGAGATCCTGAAGAGGAAGGAGGCCCAGCTGAAAGAGAAGAAGGATCGCCGGAAAAAGCAGGAGCAGAATGTTGCTCAGAAGAAAGAGAAACGAGAAGAGAACAAGTAATTTGGCCTTGTAAAAATGTTCGCTGCTCTCTTTTTTTTTTATTTTTTTTTTCATTTGGTGGAAGTGTAAAATGGTTTGTTTTCCTCCTAACAGGAAAAAGAGCCTGGAAGGCATTAAGCGGAAACTTGCTGAGGCTGAAGAGGACAGTGAGGTGGAGGACCCCGGGGCACAGGACGATAAGCCGGCTGCTGTTGAATCTGATGATGAGGCAGAGTACTACAGACAGGCCGTAGGAGAGGAGCCAGACGAAGGTAAATATATCTATTTTGCCAGTAGTTCTTGGGTCTTGTTTGGAATTATTGTATTAACAAAGGCTTGTTTTCTGTTCAGACATGTTCCCCAGTACCATGAAGAGGCACGGCTCCGAGAGGAATCATGGGCCCGCCAAGAAGAGGAAACTGTCCCCAGGGAAACCATTTAGGAAAGACAGAGATGCTAAATCACCCAATAGAAGTGGCCCAGGAGGACATCACAGGGACAAAACGGGGAAAGGATGGAACAAATCCAGGGACGGGGAAAAAACATTTGGAAGGAAGCCTGGAGGGAAGGCATTCGGAGGAAAGAAACCAGGCGACAGGGAGAGAAAATTTGGCGGAAAGAAGAACTTTGATGGGAACAAAACATTCGGGGGAAAGAAAAACACAGACAAATCTTTCAAATCTAAAGGTCCGAAAAGCAAGCAGGCCTTCAAGAAGAAAGGCGCAGGAGCAAAGCAAGGCTTCAAACAGAGGAAGGGAAAAGGCTGATCCTCTTCTCTCTGGACCTGGACATTGAATGTGTTTATGTTTGACCACCAGATGGCAGCAAGTATAAGTTTGCCATCAATGCCTCAGCTTCGTGAGTGCTGTTCTGGTTGTTTGAGAGACAGTTTATTGCTGAAATCCGCACACGGACAGAGAACCAACTATATTTTTCACATTGTACAGATTCATTGAAATTGTACATGTTTAATAAATTGTTTAAAAATGATCTTGGTGAATTATTTTATTTAGTGTGCAGTAGGTTTCAGGGTGTGCTTTATCATTAATTTTCTGTAAAGCGTCTGTTTGTAATTTAACCACAAGGAACAAACACCGACCTGACGTTTGTCTAATTCAAGGAGTTCTTTGCGGGAACACATTAAGGCGTTTCCTTGGAATTTCAAGAATGCATAGACGGTATGATAATCCCCCTACCTGCACTTCCGGTTCAAGCCCTAGACACCTCATCCAGGGAATTTAACTTTCACTTGCTGATGCTCCTCAACTAATACTCCACCAATGTCTTCAAAGAAGGATTGACTTGTGAGTAGCGGTAAGAAGCCTATTAGCTCAGGTCATTGATAAAGAATATCTTAGACATCACACTATCAAAGTGATTTTCTGCAGGCATGTATTAATTAAAGGACAGGTAATAACCCACTAAGAAGTATTTTCTCTGATTGTATGTAACTATGCAGTGGCCATCTACATCTACAGACCGTGCTAGATGTCAGTCTGACCAAAATGAAAGTATCAGAAGCCCGAAATGTAACTTTTCTCATTTGTAATCGGCTACTCCGACGCGTTTTTCATTGGTTTGAAGTAGCCTATTAACATGCCTGGTATTTACAGAACTATTACATTTAAGGATTAGTTGACATAAATGTGTTTGGCAGGGACAAAATAATAAAAATAGAAATAGGGTTTTGGGAGGAAATAACCGGAAGCTCAAAGGATGTGGCTGAGGAACAAAGATAGGAAAACACTATTATTTCACTCTGTGTGTGCCGTTTGTATAAATCTTAAAATATATGGAACATCGTCGAAACAAGATGAGAGATATCTGTAACAGACATTCGGACAAAATAAACGCGGGTTTTTACAGTATTTTAGTAGTAGCATAATCTGCATCGATTATGAATAATACATTTCAGGTCCAAATGTGTAAATATGGAGCAGACTCGGGGGGGGGGGTAGGCCAGGCTATTTCTAAACTTTAAAATAGATAAATGTCAGATAAGCAGGCGTGCATGCCCCAATAGTACTTTCTGGTCATATTCAGTAGAAATAATGTCCTGATATGATCTATAAACTATGAACACGCCTACTCAATCAGATTGAACTGGAGGCTATTTATTGTCGCTTTGTTTTGCAAAAGCGTGGCACGACAGTCTTCGTGGTTTTGGTTCTTCAAATTGCGAAAATACACCCTGGGTAAGAGAGGAAGTGGCTGCAGGCTCTGGCTGCAAATCCTCCACATCTCACTCACATGTCTCCCTCAGATGAATATGACGGTTGAGAAGCTTCACGCGCTTTCTTTGAAGTTATCACACAGCACGGGGCACTGCACATCTGCCTTTTGGTGAGTGGAAGTTAACATGCCATTTTCTGCTTTTCTAAGTATCACATTGTAGGGTCATTAATGCTCTCTGATTAACTTCACATAGTTAACCATGTCTGCCTTTATGTATTTTATACCTGTCAAACTTATTGTGTCTTATTTCACAGTTGAACAAAGTTTCATTGTACACCCTGTATAATGACGATAAAGATCAAATCATTCATTCAGAAATCAAACTTGAACTATATTTAAATTTAAACAATATGTTCTCCCCCCGTCTGTGTGGGTTTTCTCCGGGTTCTGCGGTGTCCCCCCACAGTCCAAAGATATGCTCCTGTTAGGTTCATTGATGACTCTAAATTGTCCGTAGGTGCGAATGGTTGTCTCTGTTCGTCTCTATGTGCCCTGCGACCCTGACAGGGACAAGCGGTTGAAGATGAATGAATGCATGATTAAGACTTGTTCTCAAATTTAATGAATTAACATACTGTAATCTACAGATATTGGACGGTACAAACTGCGTGAAAGCAGCTGGATAACAAATTAACCTTCGGCTGAAGATGTTGCAGAATTTCTCCAACTGTGAGAGGTTTCAGGTGGCCCTGCTGCCCTCAATGTATGGAGTCGAGTTTATCGTGGCCCTGGCGGGAAACGTGTTTGCCCTGTGGCTTCTGGTGGGCAGAGAGAGAAGGAACTGGCACACTGGGGTTGTCCTGTCTTGTAACCTGGCTATCAGTGACCTTCTGTATGTCCTGACCCTGCCTTTGCTGATAGTCTACTACTCACTGGACAAACACTGGGTGTTTGGGGACTTTGCGTGTAAAATCGAGAGGTTTCTTTTCACCTGCAACCTATATGTTAGCATCTTCTTCATCATGGCAATAAGTGTAAACCGATGTGTGGCCCTTGCGTGTCCCTTTTTCACCCGATCTCATGTAGAGCCTGTCCATGTAAAGGTCATCAGTGTTATCATCTGGATCGTCGTAGGAGTCATTTCCTGCCCTGTGTTGAAATTTGCCTCAGTTTGCCGCAATAGGCACAGTAACAGGACTCTGTGCGTGTCCTTCTGTGACAAGAGTCCTGAGGATGAAAGCCCTGAAAGCCCTCACTTTACTTACAAAATGTTTCTTGCTGTGTTTGGGTGTCTTGTTCCCTTCCTGGTTACTTTCACTTCTTACTGTGTTGTGATTTCGGTGGTGTGGAAAAATGTCAGTATAACCACATTGGAGAAACGCAAGGTAGCCCTGTTGGTCACATCAGTGATTGTGCTGTATGCCATTTCCTTTGTGCCGTACCACATCTTCCAGATCTGTCACTTGTATCAGAGAATCCATAATCCTAACAACCCTGTTTGTTGGGTCTACGACATGTACCAGGTGTCCAAAGGACTGGCAACTCTGAACATGTGTATCCATCCAATCCTTTACATGGCTTTGTTTGACAGTATAAGAGTGGCTTGCTGTGGGAAGAGCCTAGAGGATAACAACAATAAATGCAAACAAGACCAAGCTGATGTTGTTCTCTAAATCTAAGAGTAGGCCACAGAATCTCCTCTCAGTGGTCACTCTTTGGAGAACAGTCATTGAGAAAGTTAGCTCTTTTAAATTTCTGTGTATTTTAATTCATGACTCTCTCACTTTTAAACCACATCTTGAATGTCTTGTCAAAAAACTGAGGCGCAACTTTTTATTTCAGAGACAAGTTTTGTTTTTCTTTTAATGTAAAAAAGAGACTTAGTGCTGTAACATTTTTGCCTGTGTTGGACTATGGGGATCTCTTGAATATGCATGCGCCTGCCAAGGCATTGCATATGCTCGATTCAGTTTTTCATGCCTCCCTTCGGTTCATCACAAATTGTAAGCCTCTGACTCACCCATGTGTGCTTTACTCCCGGGTAGGTTGGCCTGCATTGGCAACCCACAGACACACTCACTAGAGCATGTTTATAAGGCAATATTTGGCCTACTGCATTATCTATACGTACATTCATCAAAAGACAGATTGTCATTACTCCATGCGGTCAAAGGACTTTTATATGTTGTCTGTCCCCAGTGTTCGTACAGAGTGGAAAAGTGGCATTCCAGTGCTCGGCCCCCTCAGACTGAAACAGTTAACAGAATGTCCTTAAACATCATGAACTGCTTTTCCTTGAATCATTTTAGATACATTTTAAAAGTTTTAGAATCCAAATACCTCACTTGTCACCGCTTCTAAGATATATGATATGATTCTGACTGCCTCTTTGTGTTTGTTGTGATCGCTGTAATGTAATGTATTTTGTTCTTTCTGTCTGGAAGTTTTAACTGATGTTGCCAGGTTTCCCTTGAAAAGGAGATTCTTGATCTCATTGGGACTTAACCTGGTTAAATAGAGGTTAAATAAATAAAATAAAACAGGCGGATGATGAGGAATTAGAGCTGCTGATTGACAACTTTTCTGTAAAGTTTATCAATATCTCATGCTGTAAAACTTAAGCCACTTTTATACACTAGAGATCTTTCTCTATTCTATTTTGTTCTTCTTTTATTTCTGAAAGTTACTGTTCTTAATGCAAAACATTACAATCTGTAATAATGTTTTTTGTTAACATTGTTATGTGCCTAATTTTGTTCAATCGTCACTTTGATTCGCTTCCTGTCTGACTCAGTCTGCACTATTTTAGGTAGAAATGTTTGACTATATAATTGATATTTTATATCCACTGACTGAGTTTTAATTATGATCCCAAATCCAAACAAGCACAGTTGCTGTGTAATCACACATTGCAGATTAATCCTCACTTTTATAAATCATATAACAGATAGGATTGTCTTTAACAGCACAAACATAATCAGATTTAAGATTTTAATATGACACAACATAAAAAATAGAAAAAAAAGACAAATCAGTTTATTAAAAGGATTCAAGCTAGCACTCTTGGAGGAAATGTTTTTTTCGGGGTTTATGATGAAGCAATGCTGACTTGTGACTTCCTAATCCCTTCCAAGCCTGTGTGGACATTAGCAGATTTTTTCAGTTTCATTTGAAAGAGGAATGCAAGCAATCCAAAACAACAAAAGCATACATTATAGAAATGTAAAAAAAAAAAGTGTGCTGCTCTTATCCTTAAGTTATCACGAACCACAAACAATTTTTAAGTTTTGTTGTTGTTGTTTTTTTTAAAAAGCTGACAAGAAAAGCTGTTGTTTGTGGTCTGATGTATGCTGTCCTACAAAGTAAAAGCGTAGTTACTATCAACATTTTTAGTAAACAAAAAAATGGCTTTCGAGTTTGCTTAACCACCCAACAAATGGATATTTGGCACATTAACAAGGGATTATGGTTTACCATTAAATATTTTATCCAAATCAATCCTAACCTCCATACTTTAAGGTCCAAAATTGTGCAGGAAACATGTTATTAGTGATTTTGTAGTCACTGCACTTAGGCTTTGTGAGCAGCATGGGCATTCTGGGTCACTGTCACTTTACCTCTTTATCATCTATATCAGTTGTTCCTTAAACCTTGTACATGACGTTCCATCTCAGAAAATGTCAGGCTCTCTCAAGAACAATGTTAAAATACAGTATGAGCTAAACCTTCCTGTTCATCAGCTATGGACAGGAAGGTTTATTCCATCATGTCAGTGTTTTCAAACCAATCATTTTACCTCCGCTTACTACTGTATCTTACCGTCACAATTTAGCTTGTAACTCATGAACGTGACTACGTAACAGGCTGATATTGAAACAAAAATAAGACAGGGAATGCTAAACTTGTTTTAAATTACATTTCACAGATCTTAAAAGTTTAAATATTTTCTTAGTGTTATATTAATTTAGTAATAAATGTCTCCTCTTTAATTTGGAGATTCCTTCTAATACCACGAGAGAGAGCAGCTTGGGTACTACAATAATGGAAATAGTGATCTATATCATATATGATTACACATTATTTGTTAGCCTACAAACAGTAACATTTCGTTAGAAACCAATGATAAACAGAATACAGGACTCTTATTGTGAAGTTAAATAAACGTGGTGCTTTTATTGCGAAGTTAAAGTCCCGGAAGTGTTTACATCGGCGGCTCGACTCGCGCTTCTCCGCTCTTTACGGTCCTGAAGCTAAGCTAGCTGAGAGGATGCCGTCGATCGAATACGACGAGTGAGTCTTATTATAAAACATTTAGCACGTTCTGCTTGCATTTGCGGTCTTTTATTGCTCTAATATCGCTAATCAATCTCTCCTCTTTCAGCTCCAAGCCCAGCTGGGCAGACCAAGTCGAGGAGGAAGTAGATGAAGGTAAAGAGCTATCGTTAGTTAGCGTAGTTAGCTAATGCTAGCACATCTCTGGTTGTCTGCTTTCCGAAGGAGGAGGCCGGCTAGGCGGCTTCCACCTCCACGTGGTTGACGGGCGTAATAGTCAAAATAAAATATTTACTTACTTGTGTTGTTTTGGATATCTAATGTTTGAAATGCTTGGTTAGAAAGGTTTGAGTGACTGACATGAAAGGGCTCTTTTTATTGATGAAATATGTAATCGACATATGCTGAGGCTCTTGGACAGTGACGTAGGCAGTGTCATTCACTGGTAACGGTAAGCTAGCTAAAAGTTAGCCAGCTAGCTATGCTACTGACTTTAGTTAGACTTAAACGTAAAATGCAGTAGCTATTGTGCTGTTACCATGTCCTCACAAATGTACACACTTTAATTTGGACTTTAAGTGAACTCTGGGTAAATTCAGAACTGGATATGTGATCAATATACAGTATATATTGGATGGTCTGAGGCAGCTCCATTGACTGTGTTGACAGCATACAATTATCAAGTGTTGATGGACAAATTAACTTGTTCTATGTGGACCAACTGGATCCAAAGTATTTAACAATAGGGCAGGAAAAAAGTGTATTTTCCTTTCTGGCTTTTTTCCCCTTCTAAGTCTAACCTGAATATTCTTCTTTTGTCAGGCACCCTACCACCCCCCAAAGAAACCATCAAAGGAAACATAAAAACTATCACGGAATATAAAATAGATGATGATGGAAAGAAGTTCAAGGTAAGTTATATTCAGATATATGATTATGTTGCACTTTAAAGATGGTTCACAATGCTGGTTTGTATA
Organism: Echiichthys vipera; assembly: GCF_963691815.1. Taxonomy (NCBI): domain Eukaryota; kingdom Metazoa; phylum Chordata; class Actinopteri; order Perciformes; family Trachinidae; genus Echiichthys; species Echiichthys vipera. The sequence continues at coordinate 15,714,673 of NC_139842.1, forward strand.
TGGATGCAATTCATGGGTGTAGTTCCTGTGGCAGCTCTTACACAGGCTTAGAAATTATTTTATTGTACTTTTACCTGCGTTATTAGACAGACATTGTGGTACAGAGGCATTTATTTATTCATCTTTCAAACATCAGGACCAAAGTAGTTAATCTCAAAAACCATATAGTCCAATATGCACTTCTAGGTATCTTTTGTCTTGCAAAACTGCAGAACCAATAGATATTGTCATTCATTGTTGTGTATATTATAGGTTTTCTGTCGCTCTTTAAAAACATGTTCATTGATAGATGTAACTACTTAGAAACAATGACAGGTTTAATGGACTGCATGCTTTACATATTAACTAGTACCCTGTAGCTCATGCAGGTTTGGGTATTTTGACTACAGGACGTAAAACATTTTGCTTCTGGGAAATTGATTATGCATTTGCTTATTTCGTCCTGTAGATTGTGCGGACCTTCAAGATCGAGACAAGAAAAGCCTCCAAAGCTGTTGCCAGGAGAAAGGTTTGCTTTTAATTTAGTTGCATTCACTTGGAAATGCACAAGACTTTGGGCAAAATCCGTGTACTATATTATATTATCTCATTTCAGAACTGGAAGAAATTTGGCAACTCAGAGTTTGACGCACCAGGTCCCAATGTTGCCACCACCACAGTCAGTGATGACGTCTACATGACTTTCATCTCCAGCAAGGAGGTGAGGTGACCTTTTTAAGTCCCAGTGAAATACGTCACAGTACAGAACAGTGATCTGTCATATTCTTGGTTCAGCTTGTGACCAAGTACCTAATTTTTACCTCTTGCAGGACTTGAACGCCCAAGACCAGGATGAGGATCCCATGAACAAACTGAAAGGACAGAAGATCGTGTCTTGTCGTATTTGCAAAGGCGACCATTGGACCACCCGCTGTCCATACAAGGACACCCTGGGCCCCATGCAGAAGGAGCTGGCTGAACAGCTTGGACTTTCCACCGGAGACAAGGACAAGCCTGCTGGCTCTGGTAAAACAGCACACCATTAACATATTTGGATTTTGTTGTTTGTTTTGTAATCTACACTACTCACTGCTAGACTTATGGTTGGCTGTTTCTAAAGTTATGACTGTTGTGGCCTGTTTTTCTTCTCTTTCACCAGCGGAGCCAGAGCCTGCACAACCTGCGCAGAGCAAGACTGGGAAGTATGTGCCGCCGAGCCTGAGGGATGGGGGCACGCGTAGAGGGGAGTCCATGCAGCCCAACCGGAGAGGTGGGTGTAAGTTAAACCCCCTCCTTATTCTTTGCACCCATTATTTACATGAGTCATTATACAGCAGGAGGAGCATTGCGCAGCATTAACAGTATATTTTTTCACCTACAGCTGATGACAATGCCACTATTCGTGTGACCAATCTGTCGGAGGACACCCGCGAGACAGACTTGCAGGAGCTCTTCAGACCATTCGGGTCCATCTCAAGGATCTATCTGGCAAAGGACAAGAATACTGGACAGTCAAAGGTCAGTGCTCATCTTAAGAATACTAAAACCTGCACATTTAATGTTTCCCCTTCAACTGTTTTTATATCCATTAACAAAATGTGCTTTTGAGTTAACTAGCAAACCGTGTCAAAAATTGTGGTATAGTTGACAGAGACCAGAAAAACAGCAAGTTCCACTTGTCTCATCCATCAACTTTGTTTCCTGCAGGGATTCGCGTTTATCAGTTTCCATCGTCGGGAGGATGCAGCCAGAGCCATCGCAGGAGTGTCAGGATTTGGATATGATCATCTTATTCTCAATGTTGAATGGGCCAAGTAAGTAGTTGTCAGTTTTGTAAATTAAGTTTTAAGGTACGTTGATTATTCTTGCTTCTAACCTTTTTTTTTTAATTCTCTCTGCAGACCGTCAAACAACTGAGGAATTCATCAAAATATATTCAAGGATGAAGCCAGATTTTATTGTTGTGATAAAACATGGCTGTTACTTAAATAAAGAGAATCGCAGTTGTCACAATCTTATTGTTTTCCTTCTAGTTTGCATAGCTTTAAATCTCCAGGCAGCTTTTATTCTGACTGAACCATCACTTCTTACAATTTTATCAAAGTTATACATTCATTGGTTTGATACTAGACCTATTACTTTGTTTAATGTTAAAACACGATTTTTGAATCTAGGGCCCTTTGTCAAAACTCTGCACACACTGTTAAATTTTTGGTTTGCTATCGAGTTGTTACAATTTGTCCACAGACACACTACTCGTTAGTTCTTGTTGCAGTAGTGTGTCTCAGGGCCATTTTGCCATGACACAAGGTGGCAAAAATATCTTGCATCTCTTTCCAAAGCAAACATGTCCTATTCTCTTCTAAAGGGTATTTTTACAAAAACGAATGAATAGCTCTTTCCACATGGGGCGGCTGTGGCTCAGTGAAAGAGTGGGTCGTCCTCCATTTGAGAGATCTGTTCGATCCCCGGTCCACGTGTCGAAGTGTCCTTGGGCAAGACACTGAACCCCGAATTGCTCCCTGTGTTGCGCATGGGTGTGTAAATGTGGTGTAACGGGTTAGATTAGATTTCATGTAGATGTCCACCGCCGTCTGGGTGAATGTGACTAGTGTGAAAGCGCCTTGAGTAGTCAAGACTATAGAGGTGCTATATAAGTACAAGTCCATTTACCACATGCCAACTGCAAATCACTAGTCTCATTTGTAGCACACTGCCTGATGTTTTTTCCCCTAGGGACTGTTTTGAAATAAGGGGCCAATATTGTTATAGACATACAGTATAAAATGCAACCAACTTGTACATCTTGCAGTTGACATGGCAAACCTGAACCCTATTTGGTGTTAAAGCTCTGCTTATATGGGTTACTGGTGTTACTGCTAGAAAGATGTACATGTAATTTATGAACTATTTTAATCTATTTCCCTTTTTTAATCAGTTCTCAGAGGTTGGTTGGAGCTGGAAATAAAACACTGTATACAACCACAACCTCGTGTAGTACAGGTGTTTTAGCACAATCACTCTGAATGCAGGCGATTGGTTAGTGAGGGTGGCATTTCATTGGCAGTGTAAAGCAAATACTATTTCATTTTATACTCTGAAAAAGTGAGATGTGCTAGTTGAAGTGTTAATGCGTTACTACACTGAGGGGTTACTAGTTATCTGTAGTTTCTATGTACTAAACCCATGCAGTATAACTTTGGGTAAGTGATGATTAAAGTAAATTATGATATATTATATAATATATATACACACCTAATGAGTGGCAAAGTAGCTGCATTGGTAGATTCCATACAAGCATTTCTCATACATGTCATATCCAAGTAATTTGAAGTTTTTTTTACCCTCAACATTAAAATCATCACTCCAGATGCAATTTTTCACAACTGAATTTAAGCCATCTAGATATGCGATTCTAGACATAACATTAACTGGAATTAACTTTATCATACTAGCTGTTGTATTATTGACTTACTTTTAGTGCTAATGTTACTTTCTAAATATGAAATTCACAAATCACTTTCATAAGAGCTTTATTTGAAATATTACACATATAAAACTACATACAATTTATCTCACTTAAGGTGAACATTTCTGAACATGATGAATAAAAGCACATTAAAACAATATGAAATGGCACTGCACAGAATGTCCATGGTGGCCACTTAGTGACACAGTTAAAAGCCAGCTTATTTAAAAAGGAAATGATTGCCTGATATTTCGGCATCAGGATTTGTGCTGTGAAGGAACCAGGGACTAATCAGACATCTCCATTTTCTCTTGTTTGACAGTCTCTGTGGAGGAGGAAGACAAGGTGAGGATTTCTGCATATTCAAGCATTTGATTTCCATCAGGAAAAGTAAAAATCAGATGGATGAGTCACCTGATGCTTGTTGTTCTTCCTTCATTCTCTGCATGACACACTTCATGAGCTCTATGCCTATGGCCCTGGAGAGTGGAGGGGGCACTGCATTTCCAACCTGGCAGATACAGGAAGAATCAATTACACGTTCTGACGGGTTGAAGTTTTAATAATGTTTGAATTGCTTGCATTTTCAGTAACCATACAGTGCAGTACTTGTTGGCGACTTAAGGACAGCAAAAATAACCCTGACAGCCTTGAAGTCAATAACAAAAACAGTAAGCTTTATATGTAGTCTGGATTTTACCTGTCTGTGTTTGTCCAGGATGTTTCCAAAGAAGCGGTAGGTGTCTGGGAATCCCTGAGATCGTGCACATTCCCTCACACTGACCACTCTGTGCTGCTCAGGATGCAGAACACGGCCCTGAAATAAAAATGCTCAGATTAAGATTCAAAAGGCAGGAAAGTCTGTTACAGCCTTAAAGGCATCAATTCAATTGCTGTCCCGTTATATATCCTTCTCATCAAACCTAAAGTCAATTGATTTGATTCCACATTATACATTTCAAGAATCTTCTGATATCTGGCTTAGCTGAACACTTAATAACCAGTGGACTCCCTGACAGATTCCAATTTGTTTTTTTTAATAGAAACAAGACACAAGGAGGGATATTTTGCAGTATAGTCTGAAGAGTTGGCTCCAAGCACATTTGTGTCAGTTTTTTTACTTTGGCTCAATATTTAAAAAGCTGATGTACCTGCTTGCCCATGGGTTCAGGGTTTGTGACAGTTGTGCTGAAGAAGCCGTCCCACTCCAGTCTGCCGTAGAGCCCGGCCCAGTGATTGTGGCGGTTCCCAGTGTGGGGAAGACACCAGGGGATCAGGGTGTTAAACTGCCTGTCTGCAGGCTCGCATGGCTTCCCTAAAACCACAAACATAAATCAGAGATGCCTCCACACTAGAAATGTAAGCTCTGACATTATTCAAAGGAGAAAACTAGACCAACATACCTCCTGCACAAGTGCAAACACCTCTGAGTGCACCGGTGCTGCTGCGTCCATTCTTTTTATCAGAGTGTGAGTAACGCAGTTTCTTGGTCATGGTGCCATCTTTCAGCCGAACCTCGAAGTTGGGCAGATCCCTCCAGTCAGAGCCTGGAGCCAAGGGGATGTGACGCATCCGACCTTCAACCAGAGCACTCATGTCCTGAGGATACACATCTTATGTTATAAACTTAGTTTTTACTTTCTTTCCCCAATTAGAGAAGTGACAATGCAATCCTACATTAACAAAATTAAAATTACTTCCAAGACAGCTCACCTTGCAGATATGATCTCTGAGGATTGGCTGATACTGTGTGCCTCTGATCTGTCTCTGGAACCAAGACTGGGGCTCCCCATTGTAGGAAATCTCCAACGAAGCTGCACCATTGCGAATCTCTGGCAGGTCAGACATGGTGTCTCTGACAGTGATGGTTCTGTAGATTCCACCGTTACCTCTGTTGAAGACAGAAAACTCAGTCTAGTGTACGGACGCTTATGAAGTGATGAAAGGCTATTTGATGGGCTTTACAGGTGTTATCTAGAATTACAGACCAATAAAAAATACAGTACAATGTGTTTACATTACATACCGTGTGACATTGCTGACATATTTCTTTTCATCCACTACCACACTCAGAGAGCAAGCTCTGGGAGCAAACACATGAAGAGGCTCAGGATAACGTGGCAGCTTCTCTCCAGGAGCAGCAGCCAGGATGATTGCCCTGCGTCGGGTCTGGGCAACACCATACTGACCAGCCTGAGGAGGAGGGCAACACTGAGCATGTTAGTGATCTAATAAAATTAACTTCAGTAATCATTAAAAAAAAAAAAAAAAAGGGGCATGTATGGCCTTTCCTGCAAGTTATGTGGGTCACTGGTTTAACTACTCATAAGCCAATAAAACTTTTGACAGGGGGTTGCAGGAGGGGTTTCTTTGTTGTAAAGTAAAGAGTGTCATTTAATAACTTGCCAGTCACACCCACCTGAAGGACACCAAAAGTACACTGGTATCCCATGCGCACAAGACAGCGAAGAGTAAGCTTCAGAACCATGGAGCTTTTGAATGAGACGAAGTTCCTCACATTCTCAAGCAGGAAGAACTTGGGTCTGTAGTAATCACAGTAACTGCAAGAGGGGAAAACTTATTTTAAATGTATGGACTGTGGAGATTTATTGGGAACATGATGCTCAATACTACAGGAAACTTGCAACAACGGTCAAGATATCTGCTGTTACACTGACCTGAGATAGGAGACCACGAGTGAGTTCTTGAATTTGGAATAAGTGCGAGAGTTGAAGCGGTTCATCCCACTGAACCCTTGGCAAGGAGGTCCTCCACACAGCATCTCCACGTCACCCTTCTGAGGCAGCTTCTGGCCCAGAGAATTTGTCTTCTCTCCAGACATTACCAACTTCAGCAAGACGTTACAGTCCTCGGTGAACACTGTGGTGCCAGGGTTGTTGAGCCTGAAGGCCTGTGCCGCAGGCTCCCACATCTCTATGGCCCACAGAGTCTCAGTCATACCTAAACAGACAAGAAGTTATGTTTTCAGCATTGTAGCATAGAAAAAAAAAAAAAAGCAGCTGTCCATACGTCTATGCATGTCAACATTTGTTGATCTGATTCAATTCAATTTTATTTATAGTGACGAATCATAACAAAGTTATCTCAGGACACTTTACAGAGTAGGTAAAGACCACACTCAATGACTTATTTATGATTTACATAGAGCCAACAATTCCTCTGTAGAGTACGGTGGCAACGAAAACCTCTCCGATAACATATTTCATGAGTGGCATGGAGCAAGCATTTACCAGCCTGGTGGAAGCCTTCAGAAAGTCCACCGCAGCCTGAGAACACATCCAGCGTGCGATATTTGGGCACTTTAAGGGTCTGTGGTTCATTCTGAGAGTCCTGAGGTTCCTGTTTAGCTGCAGCCTTTCCTTTCCCTTTACCTTGAAGAGAATAATAAGGTAATTGGATTAGGATTTCAGTTAGCCCACAACCAATTTCAGATAAATTGAAAACATGTCTGCATTTTCACCTTTTCCTTTGCCCTTTCCTTTGCCTTTATGGACAGCTGAGCGAGCATGATTTGGAGGGTCTTCAAAGCTTTTTGATTTTGCATTATAGGCCTGTGAGGAATATGGGCGAGAAATATGAGTAAGAAGAGATAGCATGGATTCTTGAAAATATATACATTAATCCAATTTAGCTCAACATTTGATCTATTAATACTTCCGTTTGCATATTAGACAATTATCAGGAGACTGGTTTTATTTTCCTCCCTATGTAGGATCATACAATACCAACATGCTAGCAGTGGGGTAGCAGATCAAAGATGTACCATTTTACTGATCAACTGCATAGCAGTTTCCCTCAAGATAAACAGTTTTACCTTATCTTACAGAATCTGAAATGACTCCAGAATCAAAGTATTAACAACTCTACCTCCAAGAAATAGAAGCGGTCGGGTCCACCACTGGAATAGTCCTGGACTGATTCATTCAGGTCTTCTGCATATTCTACTTGACAGCGGCCAAGCACTTCAGTCATGCTGACAGTCACTTCTTCGTCGCTCCAGTATAGCTGATTGATGTCTGTGTGGTAACTGGCTTTAACACCTTTGTGAGTGTTCTCAGGCCTGGGAGAGGAGGCAAAAGTCAGTTCATTTTCAAGAAGCAAAAACCTGAATGATAACCAATTTAACTGTTATGTCTTTTACCTGTAAAACTTGAAGATCCGCAGTTTGACTTCTGAGATGTCGGGTTTTCCATTGCTACGTCTGTGACAGAAGATCTCCTTGATGCGTCCAACACGGAACGGCTCTGGAGCATCCAGGTTTGACCCCTTGATATAGTCTGAGGACTTTCTGTAATATTCTGGATACAAGTCCTCATCCACATCCTCTTTCCTATGAGAGCGCTTCACTGGACTGGCAGGCTTCACACTGTGAGCCAGGAACAGAGGCAGTGAATCTCGTACATTTTCTTCATTGTCCAAGTTTGAGCAAAATGAGTAATTTTTAAACCACTTCACTCACCTGAAATTAAAAGAGTCTGGGTGCAGGTAGACACTGTCTCCCACCTTGAATTGCTCCCCCTGATAGCAGGCCAGAGCATACAGAGCCTTGGAGTCATGGTCTTTGTCTGCCAGGAGTTCAAATGCACGGGGTGTTTCCTGTTCCTCCCTCTCTTTAGTCCTAGTACAGCTTAGACAGAACCTGAAAGGAGAGGGGAGCATGTTCACAACAAGGTTAAACTAGAATCACTGCCTTGAAGTTGTATACCAACATCAGTTTATAGGACAAAAATGCATTTTCTGATGTCAGAGAGCTTGACCTTTGAGCTTCAAAATCTAATCAGTTCATCCTTGAGTCCAAGTGAAGGTTTGTGCCAAATTTGAAGAAAATATCTCCAAGATATGGGATCAAGAACAGGATGGATGAACAACCTCAAAACATAATGTCTTCCATGGCTACAAGTACAAATGTATGTGGATGGTGCTTACTTAAACTTGCAGTCTTCTGAAGAAGTGGTCTTGGGAGGCGTTTCAAAGCGGGCATACTCTGTGTTGTACCAGAATTGATAGAAAAAACTCTTTCCGTCATCCTCAATCACCTTGATTTCTTTGTCCATGCCACCCTAAAAACAAAAGTAACTATGGGATCAGGAAAATGTAAAACAAAATTAAAATTTCCCTGCTGTCAAGTTTACTTACCTCCATAAACCAGTTGTTAGATGGGGCCTTGTACATGACGTCAACTTTGCCTTGCACGTAATTGAGCAGCATGTCTTCACACTCATCCACAATGACGAGCTCCAGCGGATCAGAAGACTCTCCCAGCACTGTTTGAGTCCCACGAAGGAACCAGTGGGCATGAAACATTTTTCCATTGTTGTCCTCCCACAGTGATGCAATCCTGAGAATGCACAAGTTATTAGATTTATACAAGCCACCGTGACAAATGTTTACCTAAAAATGTGATATCTAAAAGGATCATACTTTGCCAAATACAGAGGCATTGTTGGATCCTCTGATGAAACTGAGACACAGTCTCCCACCTCCAGCTCTTCATCGTTCACACAGACCTTCCTGTAGTACTGCTTCTTTCCCTCAGTCTGAAGGGGATAAATACATTGTATATATGTATACACAAACGGATGGATCTTCATACATGACAGAAAAATTTGATTCGAAAAAAACCCTCACCTGAACAGTCTCTCCAATCCATGTCAGTTTGCACTGGGTCTGCTTCTTCCTCTTAGCTTGAGAGACCTTTTTGGTCTTTAACACTGGAACATCTTCCTCTTCAATGGTCTCATCATCTTCAGCCTCCTTTACTGCGAGGTTTGGGCATCTAAACAGAGAGATGTATGTTGGCAACAGATACAATTACGGATTAATGACAAGTACCAGGGCCTTAATTCTTGAAAGTTTCTGTGACATTAAACATTTGTCTGCATTAAGGTGTGTGCAAGGTTCAGGTGTTAATTAAACATCAAGAAATTAAAGTGAGAGACTCCGACCAAAAGTATACATTCACATTGCAGATTAAAGACATTTAAGATTAAATTGCTCAGAAGACATGCTTACCTTCTCTGCTTACAAGCCTGCTTGCTTTTGCCGCTTCCACCAAATTTGATCATGTCCTTGCAAGCTGTACACTTTCCACAATCAGGAGATTGGCAAACCTGACGGCAAAAAGATATAGATATATATTTCAACTGATAAGTATTAAAGAAGAAGCAAATCCAACACATGTAAGAAATTGCTGAATTAGAGTTTTGAACACGGGGCTTTACTTTCATAGCCACTCACCTCACAAACACCACAGCGCTGTCTTTTACTTGCACCACCATCATTATCATTCTGCTCTATCTGATCAGAGAAGAAGGTATCAAAGATCTGGTACACCAGCGTGGTAGTGGTCGCCTTAGTTGGTCCCTTATTGTCCTTTTCGATCTTTGTTGGGTGACGGATGGCCTGTCTTCTGGCAGCTCTCCTGTCAATAGAATAAAGTTTGTGTTCAGAAGAAGCGGTCCATTTGGCTTGGCACAAATACCTGATGAAATGTGGAGCGATGGCATTGTGAAGCCCCTGGCTGTCAACACACCACAGCATCAGGCCATGCAACATAAGAAACAAGCAGACTAAATGGACACAGTGAGGATGTAAAGTGCAGAGTTCCCGTTAGACGTAACTGGCCAATAAAACACGATGGCCTTCACAGAAAGGTACACTTAAGGTTTAGAGTGTGTTTTGATCTCATCAACATGTTTTTTTACTGAAAGCTATAAATAAGCTTTGCTGTAAGACTCCTTATGATTCTTCCAGGTAATTTTATACAGAAACTCAACACCATTTAGAACACTGAGTTTAGTCTTGTTAAATGACACTATGAGGAGAACCGTAGCCTACAGAAAGCCCAGATACAATGTTACTGTAATTTTAATACATTCAGACAATTCAGAGAATTGTCAAGTTGGGCCAACATTCTTACAGCATCGTCCTCACGGACTACTGCATTTTAGCTATCCCACATTTAAAATTGCAAGTGTAAAGCCCTTGGGAGATACTCCTGAAGTTCAAGATTATGACTGATTTTCCTTAAGAAAATACTTCTGCATGAAAATCAAGTTAAAACTGAAAAACTACTTCCCTCGTCTACCATTAACCTTCTTGGGGTCACTCCAGCCGACTGGACCCAATATGTTATGTTTGTTTTTCACTGTCGTGTATACATGACATAACTACTGGAAGAGAGTTTACATCACAGCAATGTAGAACTACATGGAAAGCAATCTTATTATTATTAATATTAATTATTATTAATATTTTAACTATAATACAATTTCATGATTGTTAAGTTTCTTACAGAGGGGCGAGTCTTTTTTAACCTATACATACAAACAGATAAATAATTAGTTTTCTTTTTTTTAATCCTCAATTTGAAGAAAAATCTGTTGTGACCGAGTCAATATAACTTATGGAAACTCATCCACAGACGGTTGTTTTGTGACCAGAACTCAAATATGCCAGTTAAAGTAAAACAAACCACAATGTAAAGCCAAAAAATAAAGCAAATAAAATTCTAGCGTGAACTCTGGTATAATGTTCTTTTTGTCCATATACCTTCTAAATGCTTCACACTAAACACACCACCATACAAGCTAAGGATGCATTCAGAAGGCCTACCTACCAGTACAGCAGCATGCTGCGTTAGGAAATGTCAAAGGAATGTTAGACATTAGGGATAACAAAGAACAGAAATACAGGAAGATAAGCAAAAAAAAATAAAGTGGATAACTTCAAAATCATGAAGCATTTGTGGTGTAAAGGAGCTTCTGCTAGAAAAACTGGGTGAAGCTGAGAATGAGGAGTTTTCATTTTAGTTAAATATATAGCATGTACATGGCTCATGTTATTTTTCAATTTGACCTAAAGTAGCTATGAAAAGCATACTTTTATGAATGGTACAATAACATTAAGAAGGATCCAGAGTCTAATCATCTTTTAGACATACCTCTTCCCTAGAGTGACGCCTGCAAGCTTGATCAGGTCTCTCATGCAAGGAGTAACAATGATGGGCTGTTCGTCCGAGTCGCCAGCCTCATCGTAGCTCTCCACCTGCTCAACCACAAACTGGGCGTGGCGCAGCAGTGTGTCTTCAGTGAAGCAGTTGAAGTTTAGTCCTGCGGGAGGTACAGTTGTCTGAGGGCAGGAGAAGCATAAGCTGGTCAGTGTGCGGGGACATGAGTTACAGTACATTGCCTTTCTCAGAAATGTTATGCTCACAAAACGCCTCATTTATTAAACCAGTCTAATTTCTATAAACACCCTATTAGTATTATGCGCAGAATTTCATATTGATAAATAAAATCTTGGCTCAACAATTTATGCATTCTTCATAGTTTATGCAGTTTGTCTTGTATTAATTACTCATTTAGTCTGTAAAGTGTTAAAGATGATGAAAATTCCATTGCTAGATGACAGAGCCACTTCTAATTGTATCTTAATTGTCCACTCTCCCTGAGAATAAAAAAATAAATGTTTTGACATTTACTTACTTAGGATTGAAAGACAAGTTAAATGGTAGACTTTGTCAGGTAGCATTGGTTGTACCAGCAGTGACTAATGTTATAACTTTAATATATAATTTCTGGATATATTCACGTAAATATGGCATTTTTCTTAGTGCCCAAATGCATAACTTGGCAGAAACAGTTGTGATCAACCAAGTAGACAAGTTTTCACCTCAATCTTGTTGAGAAGGTCCTCATAAGAAGCATCAGGATTCTTCTGGAGGAATTCCACCACAATCTTGCTCATATAGATCTTCTCCTGCATCACTGCAAAAATGGGTGCGTACTCCTCGCTGGACTGCATCAGGATGTAATCAGCAAAAGCTGGATAATGAAGATAGATCACCATTAGAAAGTCATACAGGTTCAAAATAATTAAAATTTGGAGAAGGGAACTTTGCTACCTGTAGTGAAACCAATTAATGCTTTTTCACCACCATCAAAACCAGTGATCCACCAGGAATTGATAGGTCCAAGCTTCTTGGCAGGAACACCACCTGGGAAGAAAAGAAGAAAAAAAACACATGTAAACATCTGCCTGGTTGTAATGGCTAAGAAACAAAAACATTTACAAAATTAAGTTTCCATTCTAGGGATGTGGGATTTCATACCATCCAAGCAAGGATTGTCATCATAGATGGGTTTGACAACACAACTAAAGTAGAGCTCCACGTTCTTCTCGATCAGCCCAGAGTCAAATGGACAAAGGTGGCCACGCTTGTCATACACACTGCAAGACATAAGGGGTAATAATTGACTATGGTGCTGCAATACAAAAGCTTGGAACACTTGAATAAGTACGGGACATGCTCGTTTCTCTGAACTAGGCCAAAAAGCCAGATGATGGAGAATCCTCCTCTATCCTCATCTTACCTGAAGTTTGTAATCTTGTGCTGTGGTAGATCATCATAGCTCTCAAATCCATCCTCATTCGAGTCAAACAGTGAGAGCCGCTCATCTGTTAACATTTCTGGTTCATCCAGCTGAAAATGAAAAACGCCGCATTGTTTCAGGTTTCACATTCTTCTGGTCAATTGAAGTAATGACATTTAAAAACAAAGTACATTGATAAAACAATACAACATTATAACAAAATAATGTAACCATCACAAAGAACTGATATTAAAGCAACCACTTGAGAGACAACAAATTCTCACTGCAGTATCAGGATCTCCTTGAAAGAACTTGAGGTCAGAGTCATCCAAGTATTGCCTGCAGTCTGTACATTTGGGGGATGGTGTCTGAAGAGAATAATAATAAATAATAAATAAAAGATTACAAAGGTTGTGTCAGTACAAATCATGGATGCGTATAAAAATCTTTAGTTATGACACTTCATTTAACAACAATTCATTACCTTTGCAGCAGCAACCGGCTTAGTAATCTCACTCGATTTTTCTGGAGCAGCACTGCATAAAGAAATGCATTAGTAAGCTTACTTATGTGAACATCATCACCATCATTAATGTTCAGAGGGCAAAGACTTACTTCTCATCTGATTCCACTTTCAGACGCTTCTCCTCCCGAGTCTACGACAGATTTGAAAGTATGGACAGTGTTAAACCAGACCTTTAGACAACAACTTTTAATTTTGATTAAACATCACTGGTACATTAAAAATGTTTCACCTCCTCAACATCAGCTTCCTCTTTCTTCTCCTCATTGTCTCCATTAACAGCTTCTCCATTCAAGTCTTCAGATTTGCGCTTTTGACTGCAAGACATCTTTACTTTAATACAACAATACAAACACTTGCACATGAAAAACAATTTTTTAGTTGGTGAAATAAGTACGAGGTACAATATAAAACTCCTACTCACACTTTAGAGAACATTGACATGATGGTTGGCTGTTTTCCAGCATTTCTTGTGAGCCTGGTACTAGCCGGAGACTCTTCAAAAAACACAAAAAAACCCCATTAAAAACACGACATTTTTCCTGTACTATTGTTTTAAATTATTTAATTTGTGGGTCAGGCTCATTTCCATCTTGAAAGGCAACAGTTGCATAACAAATATTTCTCAAACTTACTTTTAGTGTCAGAATTTGTTTTGCTCTTGCGTCCGCCCTTCCCTTTGGAAGCAGTTGGTGACTTGACAGCCTCCTCTTCATCCTGTACGTCCATCGTTACATCATCACTGGTCTCGTCTTTGTGGGAACCATTCGTGAAGCCATTTGTCTTTCCAATCTGTTCCACACCGTCAACATGTGAGCCATTTTCAAGATGAAGCTCCTTTCCCAGCAAGGCCTTTACTTTAGAGAGGTAGACCTCCTGAGGAAATACATGACATACATCACATGTCATAGGAGAAAGAAGCAGTGAAATCATGGGGCAAGTATTGATTTGGATAGCCTTAAGAATCACTAACCATTGACATCTCTGAATTGTTCATCTTTTCTTTTAAGCTGGTCAGCTGGTCCTGAGCGTCAACATGCAGGAAGTCCTGCACCAACTTGAGCTTCTCTTTCACATGATCCTGGGATGGCATTTTAAGAGAAAACAATTGTATATAAAAGATTCTTAAAAACCCACCACTACTTTTCAAAAGATTGTTTAACTTAACACTGATGAGAATCAAACATAAACAGTAAATGCATGATACATATTTAAAAATAACAGTAATACCATAAAATATATGGCTAGATTTTTAAGTGTTGACAGATAGTATTGCCCTAAAATGATCTCATAACAGAATCAGATAGGTCAAAATAGTAAAAAAGAATAAAAGTTACTTGACTTTAGTACACCTAATAAATCCTTGAGGATACACATTTTCTCGGTATGTCAATCTGTAATCCGATATCTCATCTCGAATCACAGCTTTATTGATGTCGGCCATCACACACTTAACATAAAAAAAACTCCTCTACTTGAGGACATTCAAGACTTGAACTGACCATATATCTTCATGACACCATAGGGAGTGATAAGCCTAATGTTTGATAAAATACATCTAAATGAGTTTGATAACATGCAGGTCATCCAAGGAGCAACCATGGGACTTGTTTTCTAGAAGGCATCGCATGTGCAATCCAATTTAAGAGTGGAGGCGCTTCCCTTTAAAGGTGACAGTGGCGTTCAATTCTGTCCCTGGAGCCCCAAACTTAACAGTCCTTAGCTAGAACAATTAAGTGACTATAGCATTGAACAATTAAGTGAGCATAGCATTGAACAGACACAGACAGAACCCACCTCGTCTGAAAACTCGTCCTCATCCAGCACCTGCAGCCTGCGAACAACGAACGAACATGTCAAACATCGCTACGTTGAGGTTAATCTTGGAGCACATTCCCTACCAATGTTGGAGACAATGTGACAGCGAGCTATCTGGAAACACTGGTAGCAGGAAAACTTCTTGAGTGGCGCCAAATCTCACGGCACGCCGCTCCATCCATTGACAGGCTTAGCTGCTAAGTGGCTATCGTTACCAGAATGCTAACTGTGTATGCGGCATCAGCACTCACTGTCAATTGACAACAAGCTAACGCTAGCTGCAGCTGCTAGTACAAACCAAAGGTAAATGGGGACAGCTAGGGAAAGTCCCGAGTAGCTAGTTACACGGGTTTTTATTCTGGTTGTGGTTCAAGACTACAAGCAGCAGGTTATCACGACATTATTAGCAAACAAAAAAACAAACAAACGTCAACGTACCTTTTCCTGACATCCTCTGGCAGAGACAGGGAAGTCCTGGATGGCATGGTCAACGGCTAGCTCAAACGCGTGAGATAAAAACAGATAAAATCGCTTTAAAATCCTTTAAGACAATGTTAAAACTGCCGTTGGCGTCTCCACAGTGACTGCCTGTCGCGTGCTGCTTCGTGCAATGGATGCTATAAAGCAATTCGGGCGCGCGGGCCGTCTTTTCGCGCGGAAACCCGGGTGTTGTGGACCGTACCACTATAGTGATCTACGGGTAAAACACTTTCTATACGGGACATAGTTATATCCCCGCTGAATCCATAGTTTGAATGCGAAACACATATAGTTTTAACATATATATTATAAACCACAATTACAATTGTCACGTGGTTATAATTTTTAAATATATATTTTTTTCTTGAAATAAACAACTAACTCGAATCACCCATACTGTTGGCCAGATGTTGTGACCAACTGCCCAGGCGGAAGCAATCTGTATGTTGTTCAAAGTAATTGTTTTTAAAGAATTTGGTTGATAATGGTATAATACTTGTCTGTCAACTGTTTTAACAAAGAGGGTCGTTTGTTTACATATAATATAATACTTTTTAAATCAGAGTATAACATTCCTGTGTTTCCTCGAGAATATACAATTGTCTTTGATGCAGTTCCTTCAGGTATTACAATTCTACTTTCATCTGCAATCAGAGATATTATCCAGCAAACCTCTCTACCAGAACTTTATATAGAAAACGCAGTTCCCCTTTTGAGTATAAAAACAAATAATAGATGTTTAAGGGAATTAATACAAAGATGCACAAATAGTAAACCTGCTTCTATATTTTTCTGGAGTAAGCAGTATTTTGATATGAAATGGGAAAAAACATAGTTATTACCCATGAAGTTGTTGTTTTTTTTAATCTCAGATAAGGTGCGAGAGGTGTCTCTGAAATTACTGCACAGATGTTATTCACATACATGATCCTGTTGATTCTGTAATTGTAAGATTTATGTTAAATGTTGATCCTCTCTGCTCCTTTTGTCACATCACAGATGAAACAACACAACATCTTTTTTGGTAATGCTCTTTTAGTCAAACACTGTGGTATGAAATGACCCTCTTTTTAAACAGAAGGTTAGGTATACAACTCAAACTCAAAACTGATTTTATTTTCTTTTGGCATTTCTGAAAATATATTTCCTGTCAAGAAGTTGTTTGTTATTAATATTTTCTTATTATTAGCTAAATTCTATATACATACCACCACATTTGCAAACCAGAAACCTCATTTTATTGTTTTCATTTCTTACTTTAACTCCTACCTGGACTCACAAGCATTGCACCAACTGCAAAGCTGTGAAAACCAAAGCCATTTGTAATGAATTTGATCTGTAATGCTTTATGTACATCAATGTTTTGTTTTTTTTATGATATATGCACTACCTAGAGCGATATTGTTCTTGTTACTTTTGTTATATTGTTTGAAGCTTGAGCAGTAATCAATGTTGGAAGTCTATTTGTGTAAATAAAGTAAAAAATGCAAAAAAAATAATGAGCTATATTAGCAATAAATAGGCCTATCTGTATTTGAGAAGATCATGTATCTATACTTTTGAGTTAATGCAATGCGAGTAAGTGCAGGGTAACAGCTGCAACGTTTATTCCTTTCCAGACTGGGGCTATTTAATAGTAATAATAATAATAATACGTTTTTCCGTCTCCCTCCCTTTAATATGTAGAAACAGCTGTACACTTGAGCGACTTTTATGATTTTGTTAGGTAATTTAGACTTGTAGTTAAAAAGGTATATGGAAAAAACGTTAAAATATGACTAGCTATATGCCCATTTTACCACAAGGTGGCACTATGTCATTAATAGTCTGGAAAATGGAGTCTGTTTTTTTTTCAGGTTGTCATCTCATGGGTGTGAATCCTCTCCCTTTCATATTGTACATGCAAATTCAACCTGACCAAATGAAAAAACAGTTAGTTTATTAATGTAAATTCAGCAGTGATCAATTTTCGTAGTTGGATGTACATAATCTACTGGATATGATAATAATTATTAATTGTAAATAATTGTGTTGTTGTTTTTGTCCATGTTCAGTTTTTTTAGTATTCCAAACTGTCCTATTTTCCAGGGACAAACCCACATCTGGCTTGTGTGCTGACTTAAATGTTTTGTGTATACAACTTCACCTACAGGTTTCTGAGTCTGATGTCATATCCTGCACTGCACTGGAAAGACTTGGCACACTTCCCAGCAGCGCAGCCTCCTGGGGCTGATTCAGCCAATGTTCCCACCCAGGAATCCTGGACGTCTGACAGGAAACAAGCCCAACTCTCCCAAGGCCACTGTAAGTCAGCCTTTCCCCGCACCCGAAGTTCCCCCTTACCCCTTAAAACCTCTCCCGGGGCCTTTCTTTATGCTTCTCTCAGACAAACTTTCTTACAAATAGACATTCTTCTTTACCACACCCCATTTTCACCCTCCCTGCCCTCTTCCCAGCTTCCCATCATAGCCCTGTCTTGCTTTAGCCTTTAAGCAGTTTAACAATCTTATTAGTCAAGAGAGCCATGATTAATGTCCAAATAGCATTTCCATGCACAATTTTGGGCTTTCATGTTGAAGCTAGTGTTTATCTGACCTTGTCGGAGCATGTTTGGATTAAATGCTGCATTTTGAATACTTCTCAGAAGTACGCACAATAGGGAGACGTCTCAGGACCTGCAGATAAGCTAATGTACAACTGCAATTTAATTGTTTACAGCTCAGAAATCAACTTAAAAACACAAATGGATTCTTTCAGTATTTCATTTATTTTATTAAAAAAAAGGAATGCAATTAAACAAAAAAGTTTATGTACCTACATTAGTGTTTCAGATTGTACCGATTTAACACAGGCAGCGTGCTACTGGACACAAAAGGCTATTGCACACAAGACATTTCATACAACGCAAATCATACATACTGTACAAAAATACATACATACTTACATACAAACATACATAGTTATTCATGTATTTATTATAAAACATCATAAAAGTCAAGCAACACAATGAAGTGACAGGTACACAGATTAAAACACCTATCTGTCTGAAACTGTGGGAAAGAAAACATCACTGAAGCTGCCAAAGTGCTTTTCACCATTTCTACTTGGTCATCTAAATATAAAAATCAATATAGAAAACACTGAGGGAGACAAGAGTTTTAAATGTGTCTCTACAGGAAGAAGGTTAGTGTAACCCTGAACAACAGGAACCGGACAATGAAAAACAGGACTTCCTGTGGTTGAAGGAAGTTAGGATGTCAGAGAATGAGGATGAAGGTGACCTCCCAGGAGGGCAGATCACCCCCTGTGTATTTTAAAACCGGATCTTCCCCTATTTTGTAGAGGAGACGAGGAGTCTTTGGAAAGATGAGACGTCTTTAGCTGCACAAGGTGTGTGGCTAGCAAATTAAACCAGGATGTTCACAACAATTTTTTGATCATTCTGCTATTTCAGACTTCACAGTGAGAGTGATCTACCCACCCACTCTCTGCTTGTCAATGACTTGAAAATTCAAAATGATGATCAATAATACTGTCAACAATGGAGCGCTTGCCCCAAACACTTCATACATACATTCAGCCTAATTCCCCAAGAGGAAGGCACAAACAGAGACAGGACATTGTTGCTATGTTGCTACAATACTCTCGGGACATCACTCCTATAAGTCAAAGCTGCTGGACAGCTGTCATTGAGTAAAACTCATCAGTGCCAACTCACTTCAGGAAATGTGCTTTCTGATTAGGCCTTCCTCGCAGGAAACTGTTAAGATACAAAAGACAACAGTAAAAGCAAGACGGACAGATTATGAGGACAAATGAGGGAAGGGGGGTTAGTGATGGAAGCTGGAGCTGGAATATATCATACATACATTAGCACTTACAAATAAGTTAGAATTTCATGCATTAAATGTAAGCAGATTATGTACATTTGTTGTAGTTAATCAAATGGTTTAAGCAAGGTTATATAGGGAATATATAGCCCTGGTTTTGTTAAGGGAGTACTCGTGGTAATTTGGCTTCTGTGGAGTGCAGTGCGGAGTAAAGATGAGCACTGTCTCCAGCTCTGTAAAGAGTGAACGATGGATCTGTGGGCCTCATGTATACATATATCAGTAAAGGAGAGTAATGTGGTTAAACTTTGCAAAGGACAACAATCTCTGGAGTTATCAACAAAGTGCAACTTTGCCAGCTTTGCAATGATTCAGTTCTTTAAAGACCAAAACAACTCACCATAACTATGATACTATGCATGTTTTGTTTCTATTTTTGGCTTTTAATAGGGTTTACATGTTTAGAAAGAAAAACAAAAACAAGATGACAGGCATACAGTATACATGTAAATGGTTTGCAACTCCATATTCATTAATGAGAGTACCCATGAAAAAGCTATTTTCACATTTCTGAAAGTTCTCACCTTCCCTCTTGAAACATTGTGTTTGAACACCTGCTGCATGGATGAATCAATTGAATGCTGATTGTGAATTCACACAATTTTGATTGTATTTTTAAAAAAAAAGTCTGCATCGTAGCTCTTCTAGTTATCTCAGTCCAGGGTGTGCTCGCTTCGTTTTTAACACCTCTCCATCACATCATCTCTTCTTGATCTCATTCACACACATATGCTTTCTCTCACTCACATGCATTCACACACATACGCTCAAGCACTCTGATGTGTTTGCACCATATCAAACACAGGTGGTACAATCTTGCATGATTGGTGTGGTTTGGTGTTCGTGTTTGTTGGTGCAGTGTTCCAGAGAGCTGGAGCTCTTTAGAGGGACCAGACAACGGTCAGATGGCCGCCCACTTTGCAGCACCCCCCAGCAGCATAACACACGCAGAAACTCCTTTCTCATGTCCTTGCTGCGCAGTGTGTAGATCACTGGGTTAAGCGCTGAGTTCAGAGTGGCAAAGCCAAAAAATATGTCTGCTTTGGAGAGGATAGGACAGAATTGTATCCTGCAGGATGAATCTAGGAGGAGGATGGTAAAAGCGGGCAGCCAGCACATGATGAAGACCCCCAGCACTATAGTGACAGTTTTCAAAAGAGCATAGGCCGGTGAGTTGGTCGCTTCCTGGTGGCTGGAGCGTACAATCAAATATATTCTCACATACAGGATGACAATAGAGAGTAGTATGAGGCTGAAAATGCTAACAACAAAAAGAATGTATTTCTTTGAGTAGAGTGGCAATACAGCCGAGCATTCAGGGAGGTCGTTGATGCAGTTCCAGCCGATGATGGGAAGTCCTCCCAGCAGGATGGAGGTGACCCAACAAGCTCCTATCAGGAGGAACATGCGGCACGTTTTGGTGGAGCCGTACACCTTGACCTTGGTGATAGCAATATAGCGCTCTGTAGCTATTGCAAGCAAGCTGAAGACGGAAGCTGCCAGAGCGATAAATGCCGTGCCCTCCCGGATGAACCACTGCACAGGCATCAGTTGAAAGGTCCTTGACCCTGATAGGAAAATGTTGGCTATGTAGGCCGAGCCTGCCAGCAGGTCAGAGAACGCCAGGTTGCCAATGAAGAAAAACATGGCCGAGTGGAACTTCTTGTTGCGGCAGACTGCAATGAGGACCAGCAGATTCTCCAGGATGATGATGGTGCAGAGGACCACGATGACAATGTTGAGGGAAGTGAGCTGCGATTTATTGTCGCTACGTTTAGCTAGCTCCTGGGTGGTCATGTTCTTAGCAAAGGCATAGTAAGAGTGGATCAGACTATGGTTGTAGTATTGGGAATACTTGCTCTTCATGGTGACAGGGTGGCAGAGCACAGCGGCTTTACGGCAAAGATTCATTCACACAGTGGAGTTGTGCAGAGCGTCTAAGCCGATAATCATTGCGAACGAAAGGACAGGATGAGGGCCCAGGCTGCGAGGGAGACCGCCTGTCCCACAGTCACGTCTAAGGAGCTCTGTTTGGGTCACCTGCAGACACACAGAGAGGAAGAGAAGACCTGGGTTACTGACAAGGGAAATTCATATGCACGAATGAAATAAACTGTGACAAAGCAAACATACATTTTTAGCAAAGCAATGCACTTGCCAAAGTGAAAGTCCTCTAGCAAAACAAAGTAGCCAGGCAACAACTTGTTCCCTAGTCTGCACCATGGAAACTAAACATTTCAAGTCAAAGAGTGGAGGAGCAGCAGCTTCAAAATGAACACAGCTTATTATCAAATGACCCTGAGGTGATCAAACAGATAAACAGATTCAAAATGAAGATTTATTTAAAAATGTATATTTAAAGTAAACACCAACAACCACATGGCATAAATTAATGGCCACATAGTGAACACACTGCACTCACACTGAGCCCATTTGTTACATCCCAAACTGAACACCCACGCAGCCAATAGTTGCAGCTTGTTGCGGTCTAAAAGGAATGGAAAGTAATAATCCAGTGGTTCACAAGGGAGATGTATGTTATCATAAAAAATGACTCTGTGGGGAAAGTTAAATTCACTCTGAGGAGTAAAGATCTTCCCTTTTTTTCCGCTCGTGAACCTGTGCAGAGATCGTCTTCAGGTAGAAGAATAAATACTGTGTGAGTGCTGGTGCTCAGACAAAGGGCTCGCAGTCTGAAGGGGACATTCCACGAACCCTGTCCGAGCACTCCGCTGTCAACACATGGCATTGTTGTGGGGAGCAAACCATTCCACTCCAGTGAGCTACCTCTTGAAACTTCAGCATAGCGTGTGGATCAGCTAGACCTTTTCATCCCGACCCGCCCCTTACAACCAGTTCGCACAAGCAAATCAAATAGATGCCCAAGAGGAAAAAGGTGGGAGTTTCCCTGAGAAAAAGCGTTGATGGTGACGCATCAAAAACAAATAATACACTATTTACATATGACATATCACAATTTTAAGAGAGAATTACATACACACACAATGACAACATCAGTGGTGTTGAGGAGGGTATACGCTGGTATACATAGTAGACCCACCTCTTTTTCTAGCAGTTTACGGTATACCCACCTATCAGCCAAAAACCTATTGGAATACATAGGAGAGTACACCCCCTAGTACACCAAGCTCACCAAGTACCACTCCAACAATGAATGACATTATGTCTTATGGGGCTTTATGGGCATATGTTGTTATAGTATATAACACATACACAAGCTGAAACCAATGTGGGAAACCCATGACCTAATTAAGTATATTAGCACGACACACCCAAACAAATGAACAAAAACCTTGTGGCTTCACATTACTGTAAGAGCTCTTTTTCATATAAACAAACCAAAACAATATAAAATGGACTGCAGCTCCAGGGCTGAAAACAAAGAAAAGTCGAAGGCTCTGGAAATCTAATTAGAGGTGGAGCTAGTGTCTTTAAACCTGTCGGTAAGCAACATGATCCCTGTGCAGGCCAGCTCCAGAGGTAATCCAACACTGATGCTTCCACTTCTTGTCTTCTGCAGCTCTTAATTGGAAAGCTTTAGTGGAAACTGGTGCTGAACCTTTACACCGTTCTGCTGGGCTTTGACTCCAAACCAGAGAGACTGAAAGATGGAGAGGGAACGAGACAAAGCCAGAAAGAGAGCGTGCATGCGGAACGGCATCTGGACACAAAGGCTGGAATCTGAGACATCACTGTGACGTCCACACACAAACTCATCCATGTCATGCCATGTCACACCGCACAAGACTTTTACCCTTCATGTGTGCAGAAATCTTTCCTCACACACATACACGGCTAATTGTGACAAATTGTGACAAAGCATTCCCCTGCAGGTTCGACACACTGCTGCTGATGGTTGCCAGCAATAACCAGCACACTGTTTCCTCTAGCAGGAACAAAGAACAATAGTCTCCTTCAGCGCGGATAGCATTGCCCTTCAGCCTTAATTATTAGACAGCTCACTTCCATTTGGCTGCTGCAACTGTATAATAGCAGAAGTGTATTTACAATCGAGCACTCCCTTATCAGAACTGCCGTATCAGGGCTGCTTGTCTCCCCCTCCCCATCCTTTTCAGCTCCATTAATAGACACAAATAGGAGGCTTGAGGCTGAGCACATGTGCCAGCTGCACCACTGAAATTACATTAAGTTACATTATCGCAGCCTGTAATGGTTTTATTAATGGAAAAGTCTGCTGATACAGACCAGATCAGTATCGCCACAGTCTCCAGTCTGCTAAGAGAAAAACACACTTTTTGTGATTCATCTAGGTTTTTGTCACCGCTCTGCCCGTTTTGCTGTGGACAGGTCTCATATGTGTTGCACAGACAGCCCGAGGTCACCCTGTCACCTGCCGTCCTTGGCGTCTGTCATCAGAAGGATTTCACTATTTGTGTGAAACCTGATGGGCTGGTTTGCCTAACAGCACCGTCTCGTCACAGCCCCGCCCTGCCCCACTACCTGCCGTGTGCCATTCAGATGTTTTACACGGTGATTGGTCTACGGGAGTGCAGACTTCCTGCTATGTAACACCTCCTTCCGGACCCACCTGTCCTCAAAGTTATGCCCCACGTTCGACCCAGACATCACTGTCACACTACACCACAATAGACACACTGTCAAAAATGCCACGCTATTTTGACAAATGACTCCTTTCTTGACTAACCAAATGGGATAGCAACAGCAACACAAACCCCACAAAAACAATACTGAAGTATATTTTTAAGTAGTAAAAGTAATATTAATATTAAAAACTGCTTCAACACTGTTCTAAAATATATGCCAAAATATTACTTGTGCATCAGATGTAGTTTTACTTCACTTCCAGTATTTTCAACTGAATACACTTAAAGCCCTTATGCATTAAATATATGTTTCACTGTAACTTAAATGTATCTACATTTAGGTTACAAGTAAACTATTATTATTGCTAGTACAGTATTCAAAGGTTTTTTCTTTTTCGGCATCATTCAAGTTCTTAAATACAAATGAAGTTGTAATAAAATGTCCTCAAGTTCTTCTGTTATGACTTAAACATAATGTAAATACACTGAAGTTATGTAATGCTTGGAAATACATGTATTTAAAATCCTTTTTAATTGTAGATGTTTTCTTATGAGAACAAAGATGATGGAACGTTTTGAGTTCTCTTTGTTTCGTAAACAACTGTCAACGTATTGCAATGTAGGTGAAGGTGTACAGAAAGATAAACAGCATAATATCCTGTCTGGACTAAACAGTGAAGCTCAGACACGGTGAGAAAAGGTGATGAAAGAAACAACTGTGGACAGTAGACGCAAAAGGCACAGGAAGTCAAACAAGAGACAGACACCTAAGGCAGGATATCCTATCAGAAAATTTATGTGAGCATAAAATCCTCTAAACTGTACCTGTTTAGTTTTGTTTTGCGAAATGCTGCATAGATTTTCTAACTTCCAAAAAGTGATTAGAAAGGGGGCTGTTGAAAGCTGACTCTTGTTTACTCCTAATCCTAACAAGAGACAGAGTTCCCCTCTCCATCATGGAACTGACGGCTGCACAAAAGCCTCAGGTGTTTTTCCCAGAAACACCTGATAAGCCCCAATTAGCAGAGCGTCTGCTCACCAAAAACCAAGGCAACGCCACCCCATGACACCACCTGCTACCTGTTACACTCTACTTAAACCTGGCTGTACTTTCTCTGGGGGAAAGCACTTAAAACAAAAACAGAGGCTCCAAACCATTGACACAGCATGCATGTCACATTTCTGTGAACACCCACTTTCACTCATATGTACAATCTCACACAGACATTTTGGTCCAGATGGGAGTGGTGACCAGCCTTGTGTTTGGACAGTTTACATTTGCAGATTACCTTGTTTGCACAGAAATGTGTTTACTGCTTGTTTACCTAAAAGAATCACTCTGCGTTTGTTTCACTCTTGAGCTGTTGTTGTCTGAAACACCCTCCATCTGCCCTTCACACTCCCTGCTCACAAGCCGCTGTAGTGGCAACATAGCACCAATCCAGCCTGTTTTTTTTCACAGCACAAAATCTGCTCAAAGGCAGCAGCATGAGACCATAAAACAAAGATCGCCTTTGTTTGGACTAAAATGTGAAAAAATTAATCATGTACAATTTCCATTTTAAGGAGATTTAATGACTTCCTGCATCCTCTACGAGACACCAGGCTTTTCCTTCTGGAATACCTTAATCTCAGCCATAAGGTAATCCATCATGGACCGAGAAAGAATCTGCTGCCGTGATTTGTTCTTTCCTGCTCAGTTTCACAGCCATTAATGCTGGTATCTGTGTATAATTTATCTCTGAGAGTACTTTGCTATAACACCATTATTTTCCCCTCTGCTCATTGTGCCCAGCATCATCTAACTGACCTATAGTCCAAACGACAATCTGGGGGGACCACTATCAGTAACTGCCAGCACTGACATGAGGACGAAATACAGGTACAGCGCAATAGCTGCTGTGTGTGAGGTAAGGTTGTCACGATACCAGTATTTTTTTTACTTTGATGAAATACTAGTATAAAAAAATATTTTCAGTACCTCTTTCAATACCATGGTAACAAGAAAGAAAAGTCCTAGGCCCACAAAATAAAAACCAAAAAATGAAAAATCCTGTGCACACAGTGCTGGTACAGAAAAAGTCACTGAACACATATCAACACATTTGTATTTCTGATATTATTGAGATCCTTACATTTTAAACACGTGGAATCTAAAAAATAGATCAATACTATTGACAAACTCAATGCTCAATATACTCCCAAACAGATGAATATACGGACAACTGCGAACACCACTGATGCGTAGGAGTTCTGCTTAAACTATCTGCTTGAAGGACAATTGGAGGGTGTTCCACACATGTGCAGTAGAGCACTATGCCAAGTCTGCGCGATCACAACAAATTGGCCGTATGCGGATGTCCGCACAGAGCCCACAGGTACAACCTCTGATGTTGACATGTCACACAGAGTATAATTTTTGGCCTAAGTGTGAGGTACAGGCGAGATTGTTAGCTACACAGCTAAAATCACTCGATCAGGATATAATCTGAAAAACCCAAAGGTGTCTTTTTGAGTATTTCATATAAACCAAAAGGTGTTAATGTAACTTCATACATCAGAAGAGTTGTGGCTCTACGGAGGAAAATTCCACATGCACAGCGCAGCAATATCCTCAAAGCGTTTCCCCAGTCAAGTGTTGACATGCCAGACAAACGGGAGAAAACATAACTAACTATTACTACCACAAAGTTTCACCACTTCTACCACATGAGCTGCTAAGGAAATGAATAAACCAAAAGGTCTTGTATTTCTTAAACTTTATCAGCGATGACTTTGTCTTCACACTGCAAGCTCACTGAGCCTAGTGCTCCTCTAAGCTGTCACGAGCCACTGCACACATGGGCCCGTTATGGCAGGCCTTTTTTTTTTTGCATCAAGCAGCTCCATGCAGCCACACTGAGCAACCACAGAATACACAGGGATGGACTGTGTGTGCTGGCAGGTGGCTGCTGCGTCTCTCTGCTGCTCTATCCATCACATCAGAGCCCCGCGGCACAGCAACATTATTGATTGTCCACAGTCAATTTCCAGGAAAAAGCATTAATGTTTCCAGTATCACTGTAACTTGGATGAGAGGGCTAATGTTGCTGCTGTGACATAAGTGGTCCTTGAAACAACCCTGGTCACAGCACAGGCTTGAACATCACAGTGACTCTTTAAAGTAATAAACCTAGAATAGTTCTTACATCCTCAGTCATGACTGTCTGATCTTATCTTAAGCCGTCGCTGTTATCTGTTATATGCCACGCTGCCGACAAGTTCACTGATAAAACTGATGCCCAAAACAGTGAAGTGAAGATACACAGCTGACATGAAGAGAACATGAAGGTTCAAACCAGGTAGCAAGCATCAGCAACCTCAACTTCCTGCTGTGGTACAAAAAGTAGAAATGCCCCTTTGCTACCAATGTATGCCACATCTACTCCCTCATACTTTCTACTCTTTTCAAATCAAAGTATTTTATTTATTTATCACCTTTACCTTGTTCACAAATGTACATATAGATTTATATAAACATTTCTTTTTTTTTTGTCTGTTTTTAGCATCCTGTGCCAAATGCAACGTAATTTTGTTCCAACTATGTACCTGTCTGGTATGACGTTGAAATGACAATAAAGAATCTTGAAACTTTTCTTTAGCAATTAACAGTCATTAATGAAGCTCAGAGAGCTAAGCATGCACTCACTTTTGTTCTTTCTCAAATACCTGACAATATATTTAGATATGTTTACTGATATTTCCAAAATGACGAAAATCAAGGTAGTAAAAACCAGAAGAGAGTCTGACACATTCTTTCATGATTTCAGACACTGTAACCTTGTACTCAAGGGACAAAAGCGTGGGCCGAGGATGGAGGAGTGAAATACTGGCAAATAAGTCAGCAGGATCTGCTGTTTTGAAACACCAACGGCTCATGAAATCCCCAGGCAACTTTTCATTTAAGGGGAATTACAAAAATGAAAGTAGAGAGCATGTTTTAGTGTTGCGCCGTGACTTGCATAGTCTAGAGGAAGAACAGACTGAGAGATGTGAGATGGGGGCAGCTATATCTCACAGTATCTAGCTTGGAGAGGAACTCAACTGAGGGAACAACACATTTAACAGAGAAAAAAACTTGGCACGGAAATGACTAACTAAACCATATCACAGACGGACACAAATCACATCCTTTTTTTGGAATAAAAAAAAAAGAGAAGTATTAAAAGATTTCACCAGTGTCACGATGCCTGCATCATGGCATTTGATGGTAGACTAAAAAAATGAAATTGTTTCTTTTTAATGACAGATTCATTTTCCTCTGGTTTTTTTTTCACTCTGAGGTTTAATTTAAGCTCCAAAAGCAAACCTTCTTCTCTCTTTGTCCATTATTATGCTAACACATCTCATTAAAACCACGTATAAGCTTCTAGATATTAGGGGAGCGGGTGTCCTCAATACGTAGGATTACCCTTTCGCTTGTCAAGCAGTTTTGACAGTTTGGGTTCAGCCTTTGAGGGGTCCAGTCTGTCAACACAGTTCAGCCAGGAACAGAAAGTGTTGTTTTTTCCTCTTTCAAAGTGATATGTCTTGTTTTCTGTTCCTCTCCTCGGTCAGTTCATCTCTTGTAACTTTGCAACACTTTATTTATGGCAGCTGTTCATGTGCTGTGGCTCTTAGAGTGACAGTGAGAGGAGCCGGAGACAAAGAGCTGTGTAAAAAAGGGCATCATCCAGCCTCAGGAGCCATAACCAACATAACCCACCCCCCACCCAACCCCGTCTGCACAATTGGGGTGTGGGGGCTCTCCAAGGGTAGCGCCTGAGAGGCAATTACTGTAATACCTTCACCCTTGGACCATTCCTGTCAACTTAAGTCACTGTCTTCCAAATTATTCATGTTTTTATATCATTTAATTTTGCATATTTCCCTTTCATGCCGCACCGTCCTCACTCCGACATCCCCTCCTCCTCTCGTGTATTTTAAACTTCACCGCAGAGATCAAAAGACAAGGCCACAAAGAGGTGATTAAACGCACATCAAGAAGGATTTATTTAGCACACATCTGGGGCAGACATGTTCTTATAGTCCCCTATTAAAGACTTCATTACAGCACATAGTGTGCAATCAGTATGGAGCTCTGCACCAAGAAACTACTTCTCAGAACTGTGTCCCAGCTCCTCGTCAGTGCAATAATGCATGTGATGTTTCATATAGTTTTACTGATAATAACTTAAAAAATAGCACCATTAATATACTTACTGTACCGTTATTAACCCTTGAAGACAAATATATGTATTTCTGCAGCATGCATTTGCAAACTGTCCTTCGATTTGCTCAGTGTGAAAAAGTAATAAGCTATTCTCAGAATTCAAGCTTTACACGGAACAGCAGCAAACCACACATGTAAAATGCTCGGCTGTTTTATCTGGTTTGTGCATAGGTAAAATAGTGTTAACCACAAGGCGTCCTTAATACAAATGCAGGACACGTGTTGTCTGACTGAAGTGTCGCAGTGAGAGATTTGATAGAGGTTTTGCTGGCCTGCATTAGAAACCTCATGTCTGAATGCTGAGGCGTGCTTGATTCAAGTTTCAGCCACTCTACCCCTCTTACACCTTCCCATGTCCTTGTCTTTACAATGAGGTATCCCCTAATGAATGGCTTTGAACCCTGTTTTAGGTCTCTTTTGTCCTGGCTCTCTGCTCCTATTCTACTCTGTTGCTAGACCTTGAACTCCACCCCTTCTCATGTTCCGTTGCTTCGTTGGGAAACTGCAAGGTTGCTGTGAGAGAGCTGGTGATTATTAGTTGCATGGCGTGCCAAGGAACACGAGACATGACAACATAGTATATCCATGCAATTATGTACTGTATGTTGTTAATGCGTAAGATTTGCTGTGACTGTGCCACCCATGTTGGTGCCACTGATGTTGCAGCGAGCATCATCACAGACAGTTACAAGAAGGCATTCCACAAAAGAGGAGAGAAGGTGCTGGCTACAAAGCAAAGCACTGCACAATGGAAAATGATATAATCTACACTGGCTGACACACACTAGGGCACAAAGCCAGTCTGATTGCTTCTGCCTAGTGCCCACTGATAAGATGATAAATTGATGGAGGTCTTCCAGCTCTCCTCAGGGTCGAGCATAGGGAAACAACTCCTGACTCTTCTGGCAAACATACATCCATTAAACACAGCTCTGTTGTTAGAGAAAAACATGGTTGCCTGGAGAGAGAACAGTGTTGTGTCCACACAGTCTACAGTTGTTCCTCAGTATTTTATACAGTTTAAGAATGTCTTGCTTCAAACTGCAGATTTATTTCTTGAAAAGATCAACATAAATTGGCCTCTCTGGGATGAGGACATTGAATCTTAAACTGTTAAAAAATATATATGTGCAGGGCCAATACTACCTGCATTTGAAGACCAGTGACTGTGCGTGGAAAGAGACCTGAGGGTATTTAACCTTGCAGAGTTTTGGAGGGATACTATGTCTGTTTTACTTCCTGGCACATTACACGAGTAAAGCATTTTAAAAGAAAAGGCCTCCACTGTAAATAACTTGGCTTTTTATGGAGGTTTACGAGCCTTATGCAAGGTTTGGGTAGAGTGGATTGCCATGGGATATTTCGCAAAAAATAACAAGCAGGTCTGAAAGTGAGTTTCGCTGGGGTATAGCTTTTGACAGAGTGTACGAGACAACAGCTACTTGACTTTGACCTGCAAGGCTCATCTGAACTGGACATGTTTGAGCAGTTGTCACATTAGTTTTAAGTAAACAGATTCCACTTCCACTCAATCTGTCCGTTGCAATGGAGCAGTCTGGCCTTTGTCATGACCCGGCTTGTGTTTGGCTGGAGGTTAACTCCATCTTGTCTTTCAGCTTGGATAGACTGACGCTGAGGCCCTCACAGGATAAACAATCCTAATAGCTGTTTCTAACAAATCAGGTTGTCACAGATGACTTTTTTGCCTTTTTTTTTAAAAAGCCATTCGAAAATGTGAAAGAGCTCTTTGGGAGGCGATCAAGTTAACTTTCCAAACAAAATAAATGGCTTCAGCAGGCTCTCCCTGGCTGCGTGGGGCAATTTAAAATCCAAAGAAAACGTATCCAGCTTATTCTGGATCTGGGGAGGTGGGGTGTTCAAGTAATCCCGTCGAGTTTTCCAGCTGCACAAACAAAAGCTGACTGGATAACAAAGGCTTCCAAGGGAGAAGAAGAAAGAAGAGGAGAAGGAGGAGATTTCCAAAACCACAGCATCTTCATGTGTACCTGCTCCAAGATCTCTCTAGAGTGAGCGCTAAGAATTACCAGAAACAAGGAAACCACAACATGACCACATTGATTAAGCCTGCCTCTTGAAGTGGACAGTATGAAGTTGTTCCCATGCAGTTCATAAATCTCACTGCCTAACCTAGGGAAGGGTTGCAAAGTGCTGCAGAACCCATCCAAAGCCACAGCAGTAACCAGAAACCTTGTCTTCAATCTACTTGTCATTGTCTGTGAAAGATGTATAATGTTCTGTTCTGTGGAGCAACGTCCTACAATGAAAAATGCCTGTCAGAGCTCTGAAAAAAAAAACACATTTCCAGCATTATTTCCAACTAGCAGTAGTTTGGCACAAGGGGCTGGTCCAAGCTTGAAATGTGACAGAAGAAAAACAGACTTCTCCCCACCTCAGAGAGTGTGAGGAAATCCTGGCATGCTGCTACAAGCATCAGCGCCTGCCTGGTCATGGGGGGTCTCATAGTTTGTCCTTCAAGTGGATAAGGAATGTAACAGGAGACTTTGAAGCTAATGGATTCTTTTATTTGGTTAAACATCTTCAGAAATTAGGCTCTACCAATCAGTTTATATAAATGTTTATGTGATAATCAGAACTGACAGTAACGGAGAAAGGTTGTTTAAAAAAAGGAGAGACAGATAGTGCAGTAAGTGCATGTGTAATTATTTAGCTTCTAACAGAGAGCAAATATTTTCGGTGACATTCAGTGACCTCCTACTTGCAATTGTGTTTACAAAATGCATAAAAAAAGCGGAGGACAACGTATTTATTTCTCTGATCTTAGACACTCCCAGCTCTTGGTCGTGAAAGTTACATGCTGTCAGCTGTGTGTTGTGACTTGCGCTTCGGCAGCCTGCGAACAGAAGGCGTTTATTTTGCTCCAACTGCCACACCCAAGGAAAGTGTTATTCAGCTAAAGGGGAGTACCAGCGAGAACTCTGAGCCTGTAGAGCCCAGATGGCTCTCTGCACAAGACTATTACCATCACAGAGGGAAAAGCCTGAAACCAATGTAAACACATACATTGTCTCCTGTGATCTGCCATGGTTCGTATTCTTTTTCTTTTTTTTTAAGTTATGTATCCTGTGACTGGTTTCAGTTAACCAGGTATAAGCAAGGGGCGCCTCTGGCAGGGCGCTCCTCTGATCTTGCGGTGTTGCCCCCCTTCCAATCTGGCTGAATAAAGTGGTAAATATAGACAACAAAAGAGAAGTCAGTGTCCCTTAGGAAAAGCCTTCTCGTTGCTTCCTATCAGCAGACTGCTCTCAGGCCCGAGCTGAAACCCGAGCATCCTTCAGGGATCGACACCACCCACCCTCCAACCTCCACCCGTCCCCGCCTTCAACACCCTAGAGACCTGTTCCATGATAAAAAAAAAAGGTCCCAAAAATCCAGTTCCCACCG
Organism: Echiichthys vipera; assembly: GCF_963691815.1. Lineage (NCBI taxonomy): Eukaryota > Metazoa > Chordata > Actinopteri > Perciformes > Trachinidae > Echiichthys > Echiichthys vipera. The sequence goes on from NC_139842.1 coordinate 15,747,487, forward strand.
CTGCATTACCATGAATTTATTTATCTGTCCATTTATTTACTCCACTCATCTATTTGTCTTAATTTCTCACGCTATCCCTTGCAGTCCCCATTGAGAGGAGTCTGACTACAGCAGTCCTCTTGTAGAGAAAAACCGGACCACTGAGCACAGTGAGTTGGGTCAGCGGCACACAGATCCTTAACACATGATGTCATGGGCTGCTGGACTGAGCCAGGCTGCCTGCGCTCGAAACAAAAAAGATTTTAAAGTCCCTTTTTATAGACTGGCAAGACTAATACCATGTGTGCTCTGTGAAGTGTCTGGCCAATGAGTTGACGCTGCTCACAGCACCCTGGGGTTACTCTTGCCCAGGCCAAGGATGGTGAAGTGTGTGAAGAAGCCTGGCAGCGGTCAGGCCTAGTGGGGTGGCAGGTTTTGTTCTGGTGCAATGAGCCATGTGGTCACACTGGGCAGACGGCCGGCCGGCTGGCTGTATCATGCCCTGTCTTCAGCCAGTCCAAGGCATGCTGAGAGAAGCACCTAAGTCCGTATGTGGCCGTGCATCCCTCACCCCCACCCCACAACCAAACCAAGCTGCTCTCACACAACACCAGCATCAATGAACGTGCTGACAGCGTCTTCAACACCTGATAGTCCTCTCCTAATGCCGCCGAGTGTGCTTCCTCTTCACCCCCTGCTCCTGATGTTATCACAGCAAAGATGTTTGCTCGTCTTAATTCAACCGGCTTTGCCGCATCCGTGTGCATTTGAGACTTGGTTTCTCGCCCTCGGCTGGGGCTACTAGAGATAAATCCGCCACAAGCCCTTTTCAGTTTCAGACAGCCCTACTAATGAGCACAACACCGTTCAGACTGAACCAGACCGTCCACAGGGTGGAGGATGATGGATGTGGGCTTTTATCTGGGCAATAAACATGAGTTCCTCTTCCTTATCACCTTATCTCACTGTGATTTGAGGATTCTCTCGCAACAGGATGCCTCATGGCTGGACTGCTGACACCTATGTATCCCTCTCTGCAGGGTTTACTCTCTCAGACACAAGCGAACAACATGCTGTTTAGTCAGTCTGGCCTTACAGTGATGATAAGAAATGTAACAGGGCTGACAAAAGATGGCATCAGACTGAAGTCCTGCAAATGTTCCGATATACAGTTACACCATTTCAATAATACAAAAGCAGGTCATTGTGATTTATCTTCTTGTATTTGCTCATTTTAAATCTGTGACAACAATGTACTGTAGTCTGTTAAGACCTGGCTTGATGAAGCTCTGTGCTGCCTTCCTCTGGGGAGCACATCTCCAGTCCCATGAGATTAACTCCGGTACATGGGGATAATGGGGGCTTTTGTCTTATTAATACATCCTTTCAATACAATGCCTTCTTTAGAGTGACGGATGAACAAGCCTCAACAACATCGGAGGGGTCAGAGCGCGGGGGGGCCACAGCAGGCTGCGCAACGGCTCCAAGGAAATGAGTGAGTGAATGTGTGTGTGTGTGTGTGCGTGAGTGTATTTGTGTGTGTGTGTTTGTGGGGGGGTTCGGGGGGTGGCGAGGCTTCGAGGACGCTCCCTGTGTGCATGCAACTCATCTCAGCCTCCAACAACAGCTATACAGGACAGCATGCGATGCATCAAACTGCATTGCCCCCCCCCATGGTCGACAGCTGTAGTGTGTACTGTGTGTTAATATTTAACACGAGCGTTATTCATTAAAAACAGTCGCTATTCAGAGTGTGTGCAGACTGCAGCTCTATTCTGCTTTAACCGTGCAGAAGTGTTGCCTAATGTGGGCAATCTTCTGCTGTCATATGTGTCTGTGCGTCAACAGAGACTTTCAGTTCATTATTAATTATTAATGTACGTAATTGGGAAACACCCCCGCGGAATTACTGAAATAAACTCATTTCATGTAAATCTGCACAGTTTTTTTTTTACCGTAGCTACGACAGTTACATCCGATCCTTTTGTTAGGCTGCTGCAGCACATGCAGACTGGCTGTCAGACTTAACTATATTTCACTCACCCCATGAGAGTTCTAATAGAGAGCAGCGAAAAGACGCTCCGACAAAAATAGTTGTCTCCAAACGTCCTCACATGTGGTTCACCGCTTTCCAGCGCTCTCCTCTGCTCCGGGGTCCAGACTCAGGCAGCGATGACAATCAAAACTTTGGTGGAGGACTAGACGGCGTGTCTCGTCTAGTCTTTAGTAAATCCATGCCGGTCTGTGCGCCACCGCGGGAACTGTACAAAAGATCACCAGAAAGCGCTACAATTAAAACATAACAATATATATATATAAATTAAAAAAAAGAGTAGCGACGAAAGCCAAAAAAGACCTTTTTCTAAAAACAGCACTTTCTCTTTTTGTCGCTCTAATCCAACAGCCCGTCTGATTGTCCTCCTGCTCTCTCTGGGAACAACAGCTCCACGGGGCTGTGGAGCGTCAGGGAGGCGCGCGCACAATACGCGCTCACACACAAACACACACACCCACGCACGCACACAGACAAACACACACACACACACACACACACACACACAGACACTCGGGAGAGAGAGTGTATGGAAACGTCATATGCCCATAAAGAGGCGCGAGTCTCAGTATCGAAATCTTACAATATGAAGCGATTCTGTGGACAGCAATTAATATGGAAAATACTTTCAGGGTCTATTTCTGGATCTTTTCTCCACACAAATGAAGTCCAGATGTTCCACCTCTTCACTTCCTCTCCCAGGTCCCAGCGTGAACCAGGGCCCACACTTTTCAACTCATCCTGGTTCAGTTTCCCTTGAGAGCAGTGGCCAGCTGCAAATGCATATCTAGAGCTCTATGTAATGAAATGAATACATTCTCCAATGTTAAAGGAGCATGATACATAAATAAGCAGCTACTGTGGCACTATTTTATTTGTTGTTTCATATGAGTCATTGCTGTTTTATTTTCACATGTATCCCTCAGGTCGGTGTAATAAGGAGGGTGAGGTGAAGGTAAGTCAGGACTTGTTAGTCATTAGTGCTGCGCCTAGACATACAGCAGGGCAGGTGCTGGCTCCAGTGAAAGAGCCTCTATCCTACCGCAGAGGAGGTAATAATGTCTTCACAGTCATTATGCTGAAAGCCAATGTCATCCCCAGTGGCTATGATGTCATGTGTCTGTGATAAGAAGAAGAAGCTGCGTAATGTTGTTATAGGATTTATTAGTTATCTTACAAAACATCTGGGAGCTCCCCAGCTTCTGTAGCTGAATAAAGCCACTTTAAAACTCTTGTGCAATAATAACACGTTCCACCCTAAATATACATATTTTATTTTAGTATAGTTCTAAATATACATATTTTATTTTAGTATAGTTCTGTTCTCCACCCATCTGTTTATACTGTTCCCATCTGTTTATACTGTTCCCATCTGTTTATACTGTTCCCACCTGTTTATACCGTTCACATTATTATATTGTTTATACTATATTGTGTGTTTATTGCTTATATTATACTTTGCTTATTGTTTTATTATATATTATTTTTGCTAAAAATGTACCAAGGGGGAGTAGCACTCGAATTTCGTTGTATGCAAATGCAATGACAATAAAGGCTATTCTATTCTATTCTATTCTATTCTAAGATTTCTTCAGTTTCTGTTAAAGAGATACGAAGCAGATGGAAATGGAAAATGAAAGAACCTGGTTGAGAAAAAACACTGATGATTCAGACCTTAACTTTAAGATAGTTTCTTCTTAAAATGACAGTTCAAAGAACAGGAAACAGGTGGTACTTCTTCAGACTCATGCATGGCAGTACCTGAATGACATACAGTAAGAGATTACACAGGGAAAGCACCTCATCATTCAGTCTACCTACAGGGGTGAATGAAACATGCCCAACGGAAATGCACCAGCAAATGAGTCTTGGTCTGGTATCCACCAAAACAGTTTCAACAACTTTGACTCATGTCGTGTCTGCTGATGGTATACTGAGGGAGAAAAGATCAAGATTGCGCAATCCACTCTCACCGCACTCATCCCTGCCGCCCCCGCAGCAGCTGGTATGTGGAAAGCAGGCCTACTCACTTTTAAGAGCAAAAAAAGAAGAACTTGTGACAAGAAATCACATTTACAACAATTCTGCTGCAGATGGAGACAGCTTCAACGCAGCACCTTCAAAGCTTTTGTTGTTCACTTTCTGTATATCTCAGCTGAGGTGGAAGCAGGTTGAATGAGCAGTGATGTGTAGCAGAAAAGGCTTTATGGACTCTCACTGTCAGTAGGTTTATGATGGGACCGATTTAAAAGCTGCCCCACTGCTGTGTCTCTCACTAAAGCTTTTAGGGGAGGGGTCAAGAGCCCTGACCTCACTTCCTGTTGGGGCTCCTCACAAGCATTCCATTGTCTGTGAGAATGTGCATGGGCTCCCGGGACTCTGCACATCTGGCAGCTGTTATTAGCAACCTCCTGTACCCGCTCCCCCCTGCACCCCCTCCACCAGAGGAAGATTACTTTGTGTGCTGGTGGATGTGCGCCCCAAAACACACCTAAAAAAAAACTCTTCCAGGACAGTATTGTTTCACGAGCCACTGCTGTGTTTGTCACAGGAATTATTCAGTAAGAAAGTTGGGTTGTGTTATGTATTTAGTGATTTGCATTGGATCTTTCTGCCAGATCTTAAATTACATTTTAGAAGTTTGTCACAATAACAAGGAGCAATTTTAAAGCAATAATTATAAATGTAGCCTCCCACATTGAGCTCTTCTCTCTACGTGGTCTCATGGGAGGGCGTATAAATAGGCTGCTTCTCTCTACATATATATATATATATATATATATATATATATATATATATATATATATATATATATATATTTTACAGTCTATGGATATAACATGTTAGTTAACGAGCTTTAGAGTTTCTGGTGAGCAGATTTTTTTCATGTGATTAATTTTCATGTCAATATTTTTTGTGTCATAAGTACTTTTACACAGAACACGAATATTACACAGTGATAAAGCAATTTTTTTTAAACAAGGTTGATTTCCTAAGATTTCACACCAAAAAATAAGGGCATGAGGATTAATAAACAAGAACATGGAAATGCAAAGGTCAATTCAAAAAGGCAAACTTTACATCTTTCAATCTTACCAGAGGAAGCGCATACAAGATCCACTCCTTCTGTTCTTTCACAATGAAAGCCCTAGACTGCGTAACTGTTGAGCTGATCTGACAGGCCGAACACATAACCCCTATGAATATTTGCAGGTGAGCATTTTGCATTTTCATGTCGTTTATTCGTCACGCCCCTGATGTGTAAATGCCCTTAGGCTAGCTGTTTCCCCCTGTTTCCAGTCTTTGTGCAAAGCTAAGGTAACCGACTGCTACATTTATACAAACATGACAGCTGCATGTTTTTATCCAATTCTTTGCAAAAAAGAGAAGAAGCAAATTTTCCACAATGTCTGGCTTTCCCCTTGAATACATTATTGTTACGTTTACAATAGGCAGACTACAAATCTCCTTCATTTAAAAGAAACATTCAGACACGCTGTGGTTACCTGACCTAGGTTTGAACTTACCAAAAGAGGGACAGTAAGCAGGTTTTAAGTCAGAGATGGAGATGAGTGCAGTAACAGAATGTAGATCAGCCGTACAAAGAGAAGACAGTCTTATTTTTTATTACTCATCTCTCTATACCTTCATCTATGACCTGATTTCAAAGATCTCAAGACCCAAAAAAGGCAAAGTTGTCTTAGAAGAGCAGCTAAATATTGTATGTTGCCACTTTTAGACAGGATTACACTGGGGATGTCATTTACAGTAAACTCGAACTGTTCTCAGGCTCTGTGTTGTGTGAGATGGGGGACTTTCCATCCCTTGTTTAGCCACATTTCTATAGCACATAAAGCTGTACCACAGATGTAGCTAACAATATGCACTGTATGAAATAAGGGCAACAACTATGGACTCCAAAACACCACTGCTTGCACCTCATTTATTTAATGTAATGAGCCATTGTTATTTCTCTTATAGCACTAATCAATCCAGACAAAACACATCTGATGATAACAAAATGTTTGATTTGGAACAGAAACTACACGTAGAAAGCGAATCATAAGGGAAAGATAACTTCCTCTTCCAAAAAAAAAAGCCTTTCAGACATCAAGTCTCTGTGGAAACCTTCCTCTTTTCCGCACAGATGCTCTGACCCAAGTTAGATGTTTATTTTTAGTGCTGTTAGCGAATGTTCTTCAGGTCATGTGCATCAAAGTTGTTTGAGTCAGTCAGGACTGATGTGATCCGGATGACATGTCTCTCGGAGGATTTTAGCTCACGTCAAAGGGGAAGGAAACGTGCAGTTTGCATCTGAGAAGCCGTTGTCACCTCTTTTGTGTAGAACGTGACCAGATCCATGCTGTTGACAGATCTTCTATACATGAAACTATTTTTGCACCAGGTGTTAAAGGATTGCTAGCTTTGCATCTGCATGTGAATCAGCTTTTGTATGACGACACATAATGAAAATGCATCTTTAGGTCATACACAGAACCTGTTATGCTAACGAACTAAAAGCTCTATTGCTTTGTTATAATCATTAAATGTATAATCTAGGGCACAGTGAATACAGTTAATTAACAGAGACAGCGCTTGTGGCAGTAGAGGTTCTGTTTCCCCTCTCAACAGCGAGCAGCACGGGTGCTGCCTGGAGTCAGAGTGGCTTATCTCCCTCTGCACTCCAAACAGTGGGCTTAAATGCTGGTTGTGCCACATGTCTCTGCTGTTCACAGGTTTAGAAGAAATCCGTCCACCCTGCATTCACTCCCCCGCAACCTGCAGTGTTATCTTACTGCTTATCTCTAGAGCATCTTGCACCTTCTTTTTTTTCCTTCCTGCACAAAAGAACTCAAATTCTTTTTACATTTGATCTGCTCACTATTCAGGGATAAAGTCTGAATCACATTCGGGTCACTTTATCTACACACATACAAAGGAAATATAGGTTTTGTGTGTCAGCGATGACAGCCAATATATTTGTGATCATTTGATCTTTTAAAAAACAATGTGATTTGTGACCTAACTTACATTATTTGTGTTTTTTGTGTTGCATTTTATCCCGGGTGGGGAAAAAAACATGTATTTAAAGTATTTTTCCTCATAATAAAAAAAAAAGTTTCTCTGGTGCTTTTACAATTTTTCATCGCTCCACCCCTCCACTGAGGCGTCTCACAGGAGTATAGAGTTACCTTATTTTTACAGTCAGGCCTGAAAAGACTGTTCCCATGGTCCACTTCTGCACCGGTCTGTGTACTGGTTACCATACTTGAGTATTAGTATCACTGTCCTCTGGTCCAATGAGAAGAAGAGTGTGACCCCCCTCACACTCCCCCACCCCCCACGGTGGGCAGAGGGGGGAGGGGGGGGGGGGCATGACTTTCGTGGCTTCCTGCAGATTAGGGCAGTGTTTATAGAGCCTTGCTGAAGAACCCTTAGCAAAACACATTCAAATCCACACATCCCTTATTAGAGTCTTTTCCATTAACATTATAACTGAGTGTATGTTTTTACACTGCAGTAGGAGCAGTTACAGGATAAGTGATGCAACTCCTTTCAGCTCTGTGGTCAAACTGTCATTTGGTGGTTGGAGAGGTGTCTTTTTTATAAAGGCCCTGGTTTAGCATTAAGGCAGAGTCCCGGATAGGATCCCTGTTATTTAATCTTTAGAAGCATCACAGAGAGCACTACAAAAAAAATCTGTTGTTTTGACCTGAAACCATATGGCAGCCATCAGAGGCTCCTCTTGCATTGGCAAAAGAAACCCAACCCTGACATTTCTTGCTAATTCATTGACCAGAAAGTAAGTTCAAAAGGTTAGTCATATGTTTGTATGTGCACATGTGTGTGACTGTGTGTGTGTTAGTGCAGGGTAATGCGTTCCATTAACTTTGGAAGTCGGAGCTTGGAACTGGGAATGACGTCACACCCGAGTTGACCGCTTTCCAGTTAAGTTGGAAAACCATTACATTAAACGAGGCGGGGGGGACTCTAGCCTGGTTAGCCATTGCTAGCAATACCAGCCAATAACAACACATGATGTTGTATTTTTTGCATACAAACACCTGATCAGCATGTCCACAGATAGACGGTGATCAGTACTGTGTGTACGGCTGATTTAATGAGATATAAGAAAGTGATAATAAACAGTATATTACGGTTTTCACTACTGTTGACGCTCTAAGAAGCCATATTGGATTGTGATATCGGGGTTGGCAAGGTTCTCCCAACTTTCCAAGACATAAATCTGACATTGTAGATTAAATTTCAGACTTGGGACTCATAAATAACGGTGCGTTCCATTTACCATGGAACTGGGAAATATGTGACACCTGGGTTGAATGCGTTCTAGTTGCAAAGTCGGAAAATCATTATATTAAATGGGTTAGCCAGGTTAGCCATTAATACAGTTGATTACAATGCATTATGCTTTGTAACAATATCCACAGATGATAGATGAACAGTACTTTGTGTACGATTATTTAATGAGACACCAATAGCACAGAAGGGAGAATAAACAGTGAATTCCAACAATTTAACTGTTGATGCTGGGCGCCACCGTGTTGGATAATAAGGTCAGGGCTCCGAGAGATATCCGACTTGGTTGAAATTTCCGACTGGGAACTCAGAAATTGTGATTTCCAAGTTCAGCTGGAACGCCATTTTAGTTCTACTGGAACGCACCACAAGACCAAGAACCATAATGCATCTGCAAGTGTTTTTGTTTGTAACTGAGTTTTTTTTCCTCAGTTTTCCTTGACTGAGAGTTGGTCATGAGATGCTGTTTGCTATTCTGTCACATCTGTAATAGCTATATAACATCTGCTCTCATTCTTTGACCCCGGTAATGTTGAGTTTCAGAGAGCACGACGTGCCTGCCGAGGTTAGAGAGAGAATTAGTGCACAGATGTTGCATGGCAATTACTCAGCGCAGCAGAAAAAAACAGACCTGTCCTTCTCTGTCCGCTCATGCAGAACGTTTCTGAAGATTTCACAGAGCGGTGTGGTAAAGTAGGTAAAAAAGGAAATAGAAAAGGGATGTATGTGTGTAAGTATAGGTGGGAGGGAAGTGAAGTGAAGTTGGTCAATAGAGGGTAAAATAAGCTTTCAGTAACCAGGTCAAGCGTGCACCTATTGGAATCTTGCCTGGAGAGGCTTGCATGTTGTTGTACGGCTGAGACAGGCCGGACTCACTTAGTTGGTCTCTGTGTATTTGTGCTGTAGGCAGAACGTCTAGTATTTGTTTGTAAAAGTATGTGTACAAAAGAATGTTTGTGCTAACACATGCGACAAAAGGTGCACATTTTTCTCTCTGAGCGGAGCTTATCTTCTGTTTCCCAAAGGGAAGCTGGCACTTGACTGCTGGGGTCAATGCTGGGGGTCAACAGATAAGAAGGATCAGGGTCAAGCCATTACTTTAATCCAGCTGTTTGTAACAGCGTCTCTCATGACCCGTACTTCCCTGCATTCCCTCAGATAAAGGTGACTGTTCACAGAACCAAGTTATGTCGTCAAAGAGTAGAATGTATAGAAAAAAAAGACAAAGAGTGTGAGGAGAGGTGCAGGAGGGCAGCAGGGGTCTAAATCTCACACTATCCTGATACAGCCTGAAGCACTTCTGTCTTTAAAGCTGATCTCACACAGACACACACAGACCCAAACACAAACACAAACACACACTAAGCATGTCCCAGACCCTGCCTGAATGTGTCCCAGACATGGAATAGGAATTGTATTTGTTGCCAGAACGATAAAACAATTCACCCTTTCCAACTTATATTACAGTGAAGCTTTATGAGATTATTTTCCAACTAACAGATAAGGTAGGTTATTTGTGTAAATCATTAATAAGAATTAAGTGCAGTATTATTTTGATTGGTGTTTTCCTTCAGTCTAAGTCACCTTTGAACTGGAGACAAACCTGCCGAGGTTTATTGACTGCACACTCATGTCTCCCCTTTGGTCAAGGCTCCAAACGCCACCCGGGAAGTTGCGCTTTGATCAGCACACTGCACACATTCTTCCCATCATCATCTCACTTCCCTTCCCGGTGTTTATTATTGGCTGCAGCTGGAACACCTCCAGTCACTCAGAACTCACCCCACCAAGGTCGGGCTGACAAAATCACACTACACAAAGCAGGAACGGCCCACCTCTGTTTGACATTAACTCAAGTTAGCATATGCAATTGTGGAAGCATGACAAAAAGTTTCTGTTCAGGTTCAGATAGAATGAGTTGGTCTTTGTCTTTTTGGTTGAACAATCATTGTCAATATGTTACATGTCATTGGAGATGATTTCTTCCCCTTTCTTCTCTGTTAAATTTGAACAAGCTGCAGAGGTGGACGTATGTTAGTTCATGCAGGACAGTCTGAACATAACTCAAAAGGTTAAAATCAAATGGTTGAATGTTTAAATAGTGCGAAAGAAAGAAAGAACAGTTTTACATAGTCATTGAACCATTCAGTATTACAGGTTCTTTGCACAAACAATATTATAGTAGTACAAAAAGCTTCTGCTGCATGTGTTTGTTGACAGAGAAGTGCTTTTGTCACTTCACCATCTGACTCATCTCACATCTCTTCCGTTTTAAGCCTTGAGCTTTTTTTTTTTTTTTAGCTATTGGCAGTCCTATGTTACAGAACTGCTCTGTCAAATTAAAAGTCCTGCATAATGTAGACAAAACAAATATTTTTTTTAGGTCCATACTTGTAATTTGGGTTTTACTAGAACATGCATAGAGGCTTTGATGTTCAAAAAACACATTCTTTTTCGCATACTGTCTGTCTGCAAATTCCTGTATTCACCCTCTGTCTGAAATGCTCCGTTCTTGCGCCTGTCTCTTTAAGCCCCCCTCCTGAAAAGCCCAGTCTGCTCTGATTAGTCAGGGTTTCTGGGTCTTTTTCATCTAGACTCTCTGTGTCTTTGAATGACTGTATAACTGCACACAATTGTCACTTTCTACCAATATATATTCTACCTATAGTAGTTGTGACATCACAACTGTACGGGAAGTCCCGATGGCTCGTTAAAAAGTACAGTTTCTGATTACGGGCTCTGTGCATTGAGCATTTTGATACTTCCATGGTATTTATCTAGCACTTCAACCTGCTTTACGATCGAAAAAACATGGAAATCTCACTTATTACAATATGTGACCTTTAAAACCACTAACTGTACAATACATTTCAATCCAAATCCATTTTTTGCATTACTTTCCTGTTGATATATCACTGTTTTTGGTTGACATTCCCAATGCTTTCAGTAAGGGGGATCAGGGTAGAATGTGTAGAAGAAAAATTACATTCTGGCCAAGAAAGACTGGTAATATTGATACAGCTGTACTCTAATTGCACAATGACCTCACTAGCCATATCCAATCAAGCTCAAAATTACTTATCACCCACAGCCAAATCTGTAACAACCTTGTCAATTAAAGGAGAGTTACCAGATACAATAAAGATGGAACCAAATTGCGAGTTAATCCTTTCATACGCATTAAAAGCACCGCTGTAGAAGCACAATATAAACAATACTTTAAAAGATAATTAACTGCAGCTCTAGATTCCACAGCCTTGCTCAAGAGCTGGCAACCCATCCCACATATATCTCATCACTAAATAATCACTATGCTTGCTAATGATATCCAGCCGTCACTTTTTCCCTGCTGATGTCCACGATGAGCCATGATGACTAAAGTGCACCGCCCACTATAAGATTTCTTACTGAATAAATTCAGAGGAGCCCTAACGTCAGTGGATGTCTCTGCTCTGGACACATCTGTGAGCAAGTGAGTGAGGTTTTCACATGATGATGACTGTTAGCTCATGCTGTGTGTTTGCCAGCTGGGCTTGGTTGTGCTTGTAGTTTTGTGACTCATGCCATTAGAGCTTAAAGGGTACTTCGGATTTGCCTTGATCGGTTAGTTATAGTTTGTGTTACCGGGTCACTTTGGTGTTTTTGGAACTAACAAATCTAAGAAACAAACCAATCAAGGCAGCTGTAGATCGGCAACTCTTGTGTTCTGCAAGTTAAAATGATTGTTTTTGTTAATTGAGTCTAGCAAACTAAAATTAATAGGCCTATTGATATTTTTCAGGTGGCTAAAATAGCAGCACATAACTTAACACTCAAGCTGTCCTCAGGCCTGCTTCTCCAAACTGGGGGGCATGCCGACAGCCTTATAGGTGATAAACTGACTATGGTAAAGTACTGTACCCTGTGCTGGAATGTAACTAGTACATTTACTCAAGTACTGCACTTAAGTACTTTACTTGAGTTTTTTCTTTGTACTTCTACTCCACAACATCTCACAGGAAATTATAATATTTTATACTCTACATTTATCTGACAGCTTTAGTTACTAGTTACTTTACAATTTACTGTAGGATTTTTGACAATGCAGGACTTTTACTTGTAACAGAGTGTTTTATGGTGTGTTATTAGAACTTTTATTTAAATAAAGGATCTGAATACTTCTTCCACCACTCACTGTACCTCATACAACCCCACTGCCAAAGAAAGTCTCAAAACCGATGTGGCTGCATCATTACTTAATCAGACAGGTTTGATAGGACTAGTATCAAATGTGAACAACATAAAAAGAATCAGTCCTTCAGGCAGTTTGGGGTGGATAATGGGAAATACAAAGTCAGAGGAGCGCATGTGAATGTGCAGTGCCTGTGAACGTGCATATGTGCCCGACTAAGTGTCAAGTGTTCAACCCCTAAAATGCAGAATTTGGCAAACATGGCAACTGCCACAGAGAATGCTCCATAAAACGGACGAATATCGCTGCTGGATAACAAAACAGGCATGTGGCTTTAATTAACGACTCACACGAATTCTGCTATAACTGGCAGTAATCTCCCTAACCTTAAACAGATTGAATTAGACGTTCTTCTTTATGGTAAATCTGAAATAGGGACCACAGTTTTTACTAAAATTGAATGGTGTTATTAATCCAGACCCCAGATTGTTCTATGATGTTGTACCCAGTCCATTTTATCAACCAAGACATTCAGTCATTTATAATCCTTTTCAAAATGTGTTTTCATTTATAGCCGAGGTGTTGTTTTTTTAAATGATGATCTCATTTTTCACTGACTCTGCTCAAAAAATGTACACTGCTCCCACTGGAAAAGAGCTCCTTGAACTAGCTGTGGGACTTTTGAAAACTCCCTTCAGTTCTTCTTCAACTTTGTTGGGGTGAATGCTAGTCACCTAATGATTTGCACCGCTGACTTCAACCAGTTCCAATAACACGGCCAAATTGTAGCTCTTCAACTTGGAGAAACAGCCCTTTAACCTCTAGGGAACAGAGGCTTAATGTCAAAGCAACATGCAAAAGGAAAAGACAGAATGTTTATCAGCCTTCTTGCTTGGCTCCTTCTGGAGGTGAATTGATTTAACGGCCCCAGTGAAATATTGCTTTTATCCTGGCCTCGGACCACTCTTGCCCCCTAACCCCTTCCACAGCCGCCCCCCTCAGAACAGCCCCAAATTCCAGGAAAAAGATGCAGTGAAGTTCTTGCTTCCATAAATCACAGTTCCACTCCCCAGCCGCTCCCTGCAGAGTACCGAGGGAGAAACATCATCCCCTTCCCTTTCCCCGACCCCCTACAGCCCCAACCCCCCCTCCTCTGACTGCTTTAGCTGCATAGAGCAGATGAGAACCTCCTCACCATTTTACCACAACCTCAACAGGTCTCTGTTTCACTTTGAGTCACTCGCTGTGCACTCAGATCTTTACGACCTCGTCTGTCACACCACTGTGGCGTCAAAGTCATGCTGCTTCAATCAGTCTTCCTGCTTTATTTACCTGTTAGCTTTCCTGCATGTGGTCATGGTGTCGTTGGGCCTTTATTGCCCGCAATCAACAGCGGTGCCACTCAAGTCTGACTGACTTCTATCTCTTAACTGTTTTTATAGCGAGCACAGTGGCAAACAACACAAAAATCCTTCAGGGGGGTTTGCTGGAAGAAAGCTCATGTTGCAAAACTCATACAATAAAGGACAGAGCTTCAATATTTATGCTCGGAAAATGTTCCATGACATAACACCCCAATGGAAAATAATGTGTTACTCAAGCATTGTTTTACACTACTACTGGAAAAGCTTCTTATTGATTGCCCTGTTTATGCCTAAAAGTATCGTGTGACTGCAGTGCTGTAGCCCAACCCATGTGAGTGATAGACCTGTCTCTGCATGCCCTATAGACGGAGGCGAGCTGATTAATACACAGGGTTAGGTTCACATATGAATGACATATCCATCACATGGCACGGTTTCTAGGACAGTAGGGCCAAGGGCCCTGACAGGAACTCTCGGCACAGCTCTCATGAATAGCACGTAAACAGAGAACATCCGTAAACAGTTTAGAATAGAAGACCCGTTTGGACTTTGTTCCAGAAGGATGGGCGGGTGGGAAGGAGGGATGCAGAAAGGGGACGGGGGACTGGAGGGGCGAGAGAGTGAAGCACTGCAGCTGATACTCCCTTTATGGCGGACCGGTTGGGAGGAGCAACATCAGGCTGTTCTCCTTTGGGACGTTTTGCCTGTACAAACAAACCGACCCCGGGCCTCTGGTCTAATGGGAACCAGACCTGCTCAAGGACCAAATCCCCTTCCCTTCTCTTCTTCTCCCCTCCCCGTATGACCAACGCTCCGCCGACACACACTCCAGCTGAAGGACGCACTTCAATTATTCCAAACAGACCTGAAAATATTCCCCAGTTTTCCCACACAGCAACGGTTCATGACGTTCAACGTTCCTACATCAGTGCTGACCTTCTTGACCCTCAGGCAGCCAGACTCCAGTGACCCACACTTATCTCCACAGCCACACTTTCTCTCACTTTCACATGCTTTCTCGATCACTCTCTCCCACTCTCTTTCCCTCCATCTATACATCTCACCAAAGCTTTCCATTGACTCATGTCGATACTGGCAACCTTTTGTTTTCTAGAACAATCCATATCCTTTTCATTAAAAGTATTTTTTGACCCAGTTTCATATGACAGTAAGGTACATTTTCCGTATAATGAGATCTCCAGCAAATGACAGACGCATCCCTAATCTTTTCTGCAGGACTGGAGGCACCATGGTGAGCAGCTGGTTGCTGAGTGAGAGCAGCTCATCCCTGGCTACAAAGTCTGAATGTCCTCATTGTGAGGGTTCAGAGTTTATCAGTGAATGTCCTCCCAGTCTCACTGCTGTCTCTATCTGAATGTTCTGTTTCACTAAAGTATGAATCTTGGCGCAGAGTCAGACGGAGGGGCGAAAAGGCTCTTAAAACACATAGAGCCTCCACATTGACTGCACGTCTGATGCAGAGAGGACTGATTGTGATACGGCCTGGTGACAGCGGGCCTCACAGACATGTGGGGTTGTTTGTATTGTGTCGCTTTATCGCCGCATTCTTTTTCCTGAACGATAAGTCTGAGATAAAGAAACACATGTTAACGCTTCCTTCTGTCGGTCTTCTTTTTACCGTACAACCCTGGCATGATGAAGCGCATGAAGACTGTTTTTTAAAGGCCAGAAAAGCTCATTACTTGTGCACGTCAGAGTCTGTGATCGAGTCACTGACGCCAAGTGCCTGGAAGTAGGGCAGATTTGTTGAGGAGAATGAGCCGTGTCTGAGGAGTTGGAACGAGAAATCACAAACACTGGATATGACTGTTCAGCTCTGTCTCCCTCCCACACATCTGGGCACAAACCCGTCAATGTCCCTTTAGGCAAAAATCTGGGATGAGCTGTGTTGTGTTGCTGCCCAGCTCATTAACCCCCACCCCCTTTTTTTGTTTTGCCTGGTCTTGTGTAGCGCTGTTACAATACCGTTTCGTTCCTTCCTGATACTGATTCCGACCTGACTTTGCCTATCAAAAATATATATAGCTGTATTCTACTAACCCTGTATGGATGTGATATGATTACTGTCATTGTAGTACAGTCTGGGTCAGGTTAAACCCTTTTTTAAAGCATGAACAAATACATACAGAGAATGAATGCCACAGAACTTTCCTTTATTATCTAGTTTCACAGTCAATCATAACAGAACAAGAACATAAATAAACTACTTTTAAGCAGATTTTGTTCATGGTTAAATGCCAGCATTTTAGGCAGTTTTGGACGCATCTCTGGTCCTGCTATTGGTATCAGAACAACTCTAGTCTAGTGGGCACCTCTGGGGTTCTCTGTATTTCTCTTTGCTATCGGCTTTCTGGCAGTGATCGTGTCTTTGTGCCGTGCATGCTGGGAGTGGCCAAGCCCAGACGCAATCTTCTGGAACTGAAGTATTTTTCTGCAGAGTCAGCACAAATTGAGACCTGCCTGTAACAAACGTGTTGCAACTCACTCATTTCTGGCTCCCTGAAAGAGCTTCAGAGTGGGCGGTGTGTTTGGGATGTGAAAAAAATGAAGTGTGTTGACACGTTTGAGAGCTTGGGCATATTAGATTATGTGGACTAATGTAGGCTAAATATAATCTGCTTGTGCTTTAGGAAGGGTGCATTTGCTGTGTTTGCATGATATAGCTCCAGGATACATTTAATTGGTGCTCCATAGATCCACATGACATGTTCTCACATGCCTGCAGTTGTGTTGGATGAAATGAATCAATACTGCATTATAGCACAAAACACATTCAGCAGTTTGACGGAAAGATGATTTTACCAAAAACAGCTGCTTTGAGTTTATATTTCTTCACAGGTTGCTATACTGTAATAAAATGTTGCTTCGCTTGTTTTTACAATCTCAATTAAGCATACTTAAAACTTGCAACATAACCACAAAGAAATAACATGTATAGCCTTGATAACACCAAGTGGGTGTGTCCATCGAGGAGTTGAATCAGTGTTGGTTTATATTCCCACTGATGTCATGTGTTGAGGCAACATAACTTTGGCAGGAAGGGACTGACAAACAGTCAAGGTCATTGACCCACTCCAGGGGGAAAAGCCAGCAATCAGTTTGTGTGTCCCTGATGTTTCAAATTAATGATTATTCCCTGATGTATGGGGGAACAGAGCAGTCTTTGTCTATTAATGGTCATATACACACACACATACACACACAAACTTATTTCGTCATTTGTTAAAAGCTCCTTCCTCTTTGCTCCTTTCTTTTCTTTTCTAATCTCATCTCTTCCTCCCCATTGTTCAACCTCCACTGCCACGTTGCAACTGTTTGGAGCTGTGGAAGTAGAGACACCTGGATCTCTAGCTATAGTTTCCCACTGAGATTGTTCTACTGCCAGAGAAGCTTGAGCCAAAGTCTATGGTCATGTGATGACAGTGATGATGTGGCATGGTCTGATAGTGAGAACCCTCTAAGCGTGGGGACTCCACACCCCCATGGCCCCCCCAATGCTTTCCCCTCTCCTGAATCCAATACGCAGAGATGTGTGGGATTACTCTCACAGGAGGAACTTGAACCCTCTGACTTCCTGCTCCCTGATGAGGTCACTGGTCTCAGTGGGAGTGTCTGTGAAATGCCTGCTCAATAACAGCCGACCGACGGCAGGGCAAGGCGGGAGAGGGAGGAGAGACGAAAAAAAGGAGGACTGGGACATGTAGCGAGGATCGAGGGGTGGATGACAGGTTGATGCGGGGGTGAGAAGGGTGAAGGGGGGAAAAGACCTTCCAGTGCTTGTCTCTAGTGAGCCTGAGGCACTTGGCGGAGCACAGCATGTGTTCATGTTATGGAGAGGACTTAGCTCCTAAAAAAATCAGACGAAGGGGGTGGGGGTGTTGAAAAGTACACAGCCAGGAAAATCTCTCAAAATGGCTGAGAATGTTCCTGACAAAACTCTGCTTTTCATTAAGTGTCAGTTAGTAGTTGCTATCCAAGGCAGAGCATAGACCAAAAGTCTGACTTTATGTATCAATCTGTGGATTCAGATAATCAGGACACCATATGTCAGAATGCTCTGCTACACCTTGAGGCTAGCCTCATTTATGACCAACAAAATGAGGCCTTCAACAATCCGAATGATTGTCTGTTGAGCGTTTACAACTGTTGTGCTGTCACAACAAAGTACTATTGCACAAAAGGGAAGTGTGTTACACTATATATGGTATAAGGAACATCTTACTTGTGGTATCACATGCTGCTCCCTGTCAGCTGGCCTGCCTCTCGCTAGCTCCCGGCTGATGTCAGAGCACTCTTGATTAAAGAGCCTGCTGCCTTTGCTCCCAGTGAAGGTCAGGTTTCTATGAGGTAACTTCTGCTCTGTATAAACAGCAGGACCTGAGCTGTTGAGAGGCTAACGAGGGGGAGCACCTGGTGCGTGGTGCCTGAGGCTGCGGCCCTATAGGTAGGGGTAAGGGGAAGGAAGGGAGGAGCAGGATGGTGATCGCACATACAAAGCCATCTTGTTTTAGGCCAAGCTCAGATGAAGCCGCTCTGTTGCCAAGGGTCCAGAGCTCTACATCCTGCCGCCCAGTGAAAGACCCAGTCTTCAAACAAGTTGCATGAACAAAGAGCTATACAGGCTGTGTGCATGAGCACCCATCCAATACACATAGAAAGAGTAGACTGTACTTCACTATCTGCCTTCATCTGTGTTTTGACTTCCTGATACCACCCTTGTTCAACTCTAAAGTATTTCTCAAGAGGTCACCATTTCATACATTAACTCTCACAAAACAATGCAATTAAGTCATTCTCTCTGTAAAACACACACAGCTTAGTCAAAACACACACACACACACACACCCACTCCCCCATCATAGTCTCCCTCAGTTTCACCCTCGGGCAGTATAATGCCTTCCAGATGTTTGTGATGCTGTCCTCTCCAGCCCTACCAATCCATGGTAGTCAGTGCCCCTCTCTCGTGGTGTTAATGGTGCCCAGGAGGCCTCTGACCGGGGGAGGGGTCGGGGGATCACAAGACCTCTCAAGCTCCTACCGAGCCAACAAAAAGGACCTCTGCATCCTTTCCCTTTCACAGGGTAATCGCTTATCTGTCTTCTCTTTGCGCTGATCAGCAGGGTTTCAAATGAAAAGCTGCGTGAGGAATATGGGTGTGGTTTTTTTTTTAAAACACCATAAAATTTGAGAAAAGAAGGTGTGCTCACAAACAGGATAACAAAGTCCTCTGCAGCTGTTCTTTATCCAGATGGGCAGCGGTGGTCAATACTATTAGGTTTCATTTGTCTGCATCCACGGGTAGGGCCTTTGGGTATCATGTGTCAGCTGCTCCTCATCGCCTTATTACAATCCTACCAGTGTTTCTCTTTCCTTTTCTCAGTCTAGTCCTGTTAGCTTCTTGTGTAAAAATCAATGCAACTCCCTCCTCATGACCTTCACTAAATGATCTTGTGTCACAGTCTCAGATTTATGTTCCAAACAAGGCGTATGAACTCTATTAATCTGTAAAAGAATAATTATTAGGGCCCTATCGGTTTCTCAGGATGGTCTCTAAAATGCCCTGGGACAACTGCAGTCCCTCAGGCCAGGTTTTTTTAAAATGCTAATCTCCTTTTAAAGCCACGGTGGAGCTCATCTGGCTTCTGCAAAAACGGTTATTTATTCATGTATGCTCGTTTGCTGTGGAGTTTTATGACGGCTGGCTGATGAAATGCAACAGTGACACAGGACTGCTTCCAAAGATGGTTTTGGCAACTTGCAGCACAGCAAGAGCAGACTGTTCAACATATAGTAGCAAGGCTGGGGCAAAGGGACAAGAAGTGAAACGACACAGTAACGTTTGGGCTGGCCAATGGGGTGACGGTTGAGTCCCAGACTCAGAGCCGAAGCACAGAGAGCGAGCCGAAGAGAGTAGGAAAAAGCTCCGGGCTAAGGAGCTCTGTGAGAAAGTGTCCATCTGCAGCACATGTTGGAGACGGCCCAAAAAAAACAAGTTAAAATTAAACCACAGAAAGAGAGTCAATTTCTGTGTTTAAAGTTCTTACAAACAGAGGATTACCGTGTTACCATTTGAAAGGTTGGAGAAATTGTCAGTTTTTGTGGTTTATCCCACCACAATGCAACCAATAATCTCTGTAACAGCTACACAGCTGGCTGAGTCACAGCTGGTCACCACAGAATTAAGTAAGCTCGTACATAGATGTTGAATTGAAATTCTCGCAGGTGCTATCAAGAGAGTTGCGTAAGCCATGTTTATACGATAAAGAACTTTTATCTTTCACATTCATCATCCTGGAAGTAGTACTCATCCCCACACTTAAGTAAGTGTACCAGTAACAGTTTCATTTGTATCATAAAACCACTTCATTCCAAAACATGAATATCATATAAATATGATATAAATCTGACTTCAACCTTCCACTGTATTATGCGAGGCGATGTGTTCAAATGATAACACACTTTATGGTGGAATCAACAGCACAGCACATGCAGTATCTACACTTTAATAACTAGTGTAACAATATGCTCTCTTGGCAATGCTCCAAAGTACTTAAAAAAACAACAGGGTGCATGATGTACTAAAGGGATCAACTGTATCTGTTCTTTGAAGATAAAACCAGACAAGAAGTCGAACTGAAGTTTGCACAATCTTTAAACCTCTGTGACCCGAGTGACGTGACATGTCATGAAAGAGCCATTAAATCACATTTCCTGCCAAATGTGTGGTTAAAGGTTGACTTGTAACATTAGCAGTTTGATGACAACAAGAAAAATGTACCTTCTCCTTACGGTTAAGATCAATAGAACACGGAGGCCTCTGAGCACATGTGGGATGCCGTTACAAATAATGATGAATTCAAATAAAATCTGACTAACAAGAGCCCCGCTTGTCAACTTAGTTGGCTTTGACCTTGCTAATTAGGATTTCCCAGCAGCTTTGTTATGGCCTCAGAGTGACTGTATGTGGTCGCTGTGGTTGCTACTGCTGAGGTTTCCCAAATCCATATGATATCCAAATGTTTTGCAGCAGCCCCCTCCTCCACCTTTACCCAAAAGCCTTGCCTGCCCCACAAATCTCTGCACAGGGAGAGGAGATCAAATTCCTATGAAGGTTAAAAAGAGCGTGGTGAAGTCTGGACGTTTGGTTTGGCACTTTGCTGCTATCTAGTGGTGACTGCCAGTAATCAGCAGCAGCTTGATGTGTGTGCTGTGAAAACAAATACTGTAAAACAAGGGTAAAGTATTTCCACTTGAAAACATTTTATATTTCGTTTTACATGCATAAGAGTAATAATTAAAAAAAAAATTCAATGCTTATCTCAAAGTGAAGACGTGTGGTTTACTTTCAGATCACTTTGTTGAATTCAACATGTGGGGGAGCCAGAGATCATTGACGTCGCTCAGTGGCTTCTGCAGTGTAAGGACTAATGCAACCTCCTGGACAGAACAAAGAGCTATCAGAGAAAACTTTTTGAAACAATTTTTTTTTCTCTTTCTCCCTGTGGAAGCATTTAACGTCATGAACATATGTCATTGCAGGGTTTGGAGGATATCATGCAATCAGAGCAATCTCACCCAGATGATGTAGGAGGGTCTTTTATCGTTCAACTGGAAAAATATTTACAGTTTATGGCCCCCAAAATGCATGACATCATCGTTGACAGTCTCAATGTCTCCTAAACCCAGTTTCTTACATTCTTCTGATATGTAGTTAATTACATTGAAGCTATACTTTATGGACTATATATTTTTTCTGTTTTAGTATTCTTTGAAAATAAAAAGACTGGTTAGAAGAAACCGAATGAGCTTCTGTCTGAGCTCTTTGTCTGTTCCCAATCATGCAGCCCCTAAACATTCCCATATGGCTATGATGTCAAGCTTTATGCTGCAGAGCAATGATCCACTCTTGGGACCATCAGTCTCAGATAGGGTAGACCCTCCCTCAACCAGCGGACCTGTAAACCTACTGTCAGCAAGCATCTGTCCTGTCGAAGTGTTCTTGAGCAGGACCACTTTTTAGTTTCTCTGAATTCACTGTAAAGGAGCAAGAGAGGGAACAGATACAGTTTTTCTACAGAAAAAGAGTCAAGTGATGGATAGTTTTCTCTGGAATCGGTGCAGCATAGCACACATCTAGAATGTGTTTTGTTTTATCTTCTCTTTTACAGTTATAATCAGGGGCCTATTTGGAAGATCCTCCGACTCATCCCTCCCCCGCCTACTGGGAGTTTCTAGAGGAATCTGATTGTTGTCAGTACACAGTTGAGGGGGTCCTGGAAGGGGCTGATTGTTCTTGGAGAGGCCTCCTTCTATGACTCAGCTGGACAGGAGTGAGCCTCCCTTTACGAATGAATATAACAAAACAATTTAATTACTTTGAGAGGAGGTTTTCAGTCTCAGCTGAGACTCCTGATAGCCTTCAAGTTAATGCTCCTTCATTTCCAACTGAAGAGAGCTGTTACATTAGAAAGGAGACAGGAGAAAGGAGCAGATAGAAAGTAAAACAGTAAAAAGGAAGGGGTGGGGTACATTACAGAAACTTCAAGACAGGGATTCAGGCCAGCAACTTTATGTTAACTTCAAATAAAGTTCAGGCAGAGATCCAAATCTGCTCAATACACGTTCAAACCACAGGCTGTATTAATAAGCAAAGGTGAAAGTGAAGGTAAAATAGTGAAACAGGCATACAGTTTGATTGTTTCAAGTAAATTGGTACAATGCAAGCAGGAACTGAGGACAGAGGGGACAAAGGTTTTAAAGAGGAAGGGGATTCACTACATGTGGTGTCCAGGAAGTAGCTCTGGAGGTCATCTGATAAGAAATATGATCAGGAAAAGAGTCTTCCGGTCTGTCGCGATCTTTGACACAGCTCCACCTCTCACAGTGATTTTTAAACACTCATCCTGTTTTTTGTGGACTCCTTAGAATTGCCCGCACTAAATTGGATATTTCCTGTTTGTTATCTGGTTCTTGCATACAGTACACTTACCCTTTCCATTTTCATCACTGATTATGAAATCGTGTGTCACACTTTTCCAACCTAATTGACTGAGTTTGTCTTGGCACAGAGAACTTTATGAGGACACAAGAGAAGGCCAGCAAATTATAGTCAGTCATTTTTGTTGATGATAGGAGCCCTCTGTAGCAACTGTCAGCATAAAATTCTGTAGACATTCCTTGTCTTTTGAGGATGAACGCTACTGATTTTTACTGAAGGCCCGCCAGCAGAGAGTTGTCACCAAATTTTGTACAAACATTCAATTCTAGTCTTGTTATCAGTGTTTTGTCAGATCTGTTTAAGTTTACACAGTGACCTGAAGCCATTTTATATGCTCTGTGCTCTGTGCTCTGTGCTCTATGCTCTATGCTCTGTGCTCTGTGCTCTGTGCTCTGTGCTCTATGCTCTGTGCTCTATGCTCTATGCTCTATGCTCTATGCTCTATGCTCTTTGCTCTTGGGCAGTAGTTGCTCAGTCCATAGGTGACTGGGCTAGGAACCGGAGGGTTGCTGGTTCGAGTCCCTGTGTGGACCATGAATGGAGTGTGGACTGTTGGCTGGAGAGGTGCCAGTTCATCTCCTGGGCACTGCCGAGGTGCTGTTGAGCAAGGCACCAAACCCCCAACTGCTCGGGGCGCCGGTCACTGGCAGCCCCCTCGCTCTAACATCTCTCCATTGGTTGCATGTATATAGGTCCTGTCTGTGCATGTGTGTGTATTTCCGGCCTGTGTGTATGTGTAAAATTAAAAATAATAGAGTGAGAATTGAATTTCCCCATTCGCGGGACTAATAAAGGAATTCTTCTTTTTCTATACTCTATGCTCTATGCTGTATGCGCTAAGCTCCATCTCCATTGACAGTCATTTTACCTCGCAGAACATGGGAGTTGCTGGCCTACCGCTGCCTCTATTGGTTAGTTTAGTAGGGTTCAGCAACCTCATCCATGTGTGCCACCATTGACATGCATAAGCTTAACCAATGGCACACTAGCAATGAGTGTGTAAAGTGAGTGTTTGGGAAATGTTTCGGTGCCCTCTCATCCGCATGCCAAATGACCTCTTTCACAGCCATTGGCAGGTGCATGGCCTGTTATTTACGTTAGTTTGATTCACTTTTCCCCCATCCACATTCTGCAAAGATTTGCCCCTGATTGGTACTTGTTGCCTTCCTTACAGAATGCAACACAGGTGGTAGAAAAAAAAGTAACACTGCTCAGGTTGGCTCGCTAGATGATCGTAGCCACGCCCTGTGTTAGTTAGTTAGTTAGTTAGTTAGTTAGCATGTGTTGTAATAATACAGACATTACAATATTCTCACATAACGCAAAAACATTTTATAATTAAAATTTCATGCGGCCGGGAGTTGAGTTCCTGTGTTTCAGAAAGCGGGAAGAAAGTCACAGGACTCTATTACTGATTGGCTGCAGGTATTCTCTGGCCGCACTGCGCTGCCAGAATCAAACGGCTGCAGCCCGGAGCCTACCATAGACATAACTTGGTGTGTTTTTGCCGTAAAGGTTTTTACTGAAGATATGAGTGATGAAGTAGGCTTGCATCTGGAATATTGCCATCTCTGGGATCGTTCCAAGAGAGTTTGCATGAGATGAGATATACTGTACATGTTTACAGTATCCTTCCTAAAAGCACACATGCATTCCAGAAATGACCTTTGCTCAGTTTAATGATCAAGGGAAGAATGTAATCCTTGGCAGGGGAATTAATCTTACTCAATGTTGTGGTATGTAGGGTCTTAACTCTCAGTTAGCGCACTGTGAGGCCTGCATAGAAATCAGGGTAAGTGTGTTGAAGCTAAATTCAGTAAATTTGAATATAAAGACAAATGACTTCAATTGTGTAACAATTTATTGGATCTGGAATACAAGTTTTACTCTGGCATTCCTTTGAGCTTCTGACAAAGTTGGGAGGTATGTTATCTTTAGCAGATGAGTAAGCTGAGCCTCTGCTGTTTGACCTATCATACTGTTTACCCAGCAGGTAAGATAAAATTACACTCTTAGGAGGACAGAGCAATATCTAGGATTTCCTACACATTAAAATGCCATTTTAGGAAATCCTGTCTACAGAGTTTGTCCAGCCACCCTGACGCTGGAAACACTTCTCTTGCACAAGATGAAGGAAATGGCTGCAAAATGCCTGCAGAGACACAAGGAATCTTTGGAGACAGAGGGACCTCTGTTATAGACTCATGCATTTTCCATGATCACATTACAGTAAAGCTTTGCTTCAGTGAGTAAATGGACAACACTTATATTGTTGCAAAGTGAATGTCTCTTGTGTTATTTGTTTTTTTTTGTTACTAATCTACAGATTGAGCATATACAGAGGGTGAGAAAGACAGCATCTGGACACCAAAGCTGTACAAGGTCACCTTATCAGTGTCCTGACAAGTGATTAGTCTGTGGATGGTACAGCATCTGCACTCTTTTTTTATCATGTAGTCATGTGTTTTTCCATGCCCTTTTCATGTCCTATTTTCACAGCTATTTCCTCTTTGTCACAGGAAACAGTTTAAAGAGGTAATGTTGAGTCCCGGAGTCTGTTAGATCATATATGTAGTTTACTATCCTGACAGCTAATTTATGTCACTTAGCACCACACTCACTGTTCTCACATGCTGGCACAAAGAGCGTGTAGATAAGTAGTGAGCACTATTTACCAGAAAGGAGTTACATTCAATTCGGGGGGTGGTTTCATGAGAATCACGTGGTTCCCTTCCTCTTTCTCCCTATCATCTTTTATTCCATCAAGTTTTCTTATAATTGCCAGGAATTTCCATTCTTATGTGACATCTCCAATTTGAAGC
The DNA here is from genome assembly GCF_963691815.1 of Echiichthys vipera. Taxonomy (NCBI): domain Eukaryota; kingdom Metazoa; phylum Chordata; class Actinopteri; order Perciformes; family Trachinidae; genus Echiichthys; species Echiichthys vipera. Next base: position 15,773,213 of record NC_139842.1, read on the forward strand.
AAAACACAAACAATTATAACTATCATCTGTTGCAAGATTATTGAGTCTTTTTGGCAACACTTTATATTAGGGTCTTTGTAATTAGCATTAGTTCATAGGTAATAAAGTCCTTATACAATGCTTGGTAACATAATGCGGTTCTGACTTTAGATCCACAAATAATAAAGGCATAATAATTTGTTTCTTAAAAGTGCTTATAAATGTCTTATAATTAACAATAAACATGTTTATGATGCTATTATTAAAACTTACATAGTCTTATTAACACATACTAATGTTAATAAGCATATTCTAAGGTCCTCATTACTTATCAACTGCTTATTACATGGACATTAATATAATGCATTATTGCCTTTGCATCTAGAAGATTGAGACATTTTTATAAAAGGTGAATGGACTCATGTGTTTTCAGCCTTTCCTCTACATTGATATCTACTCACTATAAACACCCTGAAATGACCTACAATGCTGCTAGAAATGGATCAATATTGTCACATCATTACCACGTAAAATAAACCCTTTATCGTGAGAGAAAAGAATCCTGTACTAGAGCTGCCATTTTTCACACCATTAACTATTCTGTGACCCACTTGTATAAATATCTGAGCACAGTCAATCCAAATGAGCTGGAAACACTTTGGAACCAGCCGACGAGGCTCTCTGGGGCCGTTCCCTGCATGTCTTTGGACATGAACAGGAAAATGAAGCTGATTGTGATCACACTGCAGTCTTGATAACATTTGGGAGAGCCAAACACTTTTAATTATTTCAGTTCTGCTTGGCAGCATGCTTTGTTTAGTTTTGAGTTCTTTGTTGCTGAACAAAGACCCCTTGTCAAGAGATTAAAGCTTACTATTGGCATTTGTCCAGTAACAATTTCTTGAAATTTTAATGCCCACCTTCTGAGTCTGATATGATGGTTTGCTTAAACCTCCTGAAGTGAGAGTGGAGAATAGTGCATGTCAGGCCTGTGTTTACTTTTTCTGAACAGGGAGTGCTTCAGCAACACGACTGGAATCTCAATGCTTGTTTTCTTAACTGAAGCCCTCTGTTTGTCTTCCATGGCCTTCCCTGTTGAATATCTTCTTCTATCATCCCCTTCTGCTCCCATCTGATGAACTGCTCAAACAACCTTTGACCCTAACTGGATTAAAGACGTCTCACTGTGCGCAGCTGTTTATTCTCAGTATTCCCACTTTCCCTGTTTCTAACTGCAAACACATTGGTCTGGTTCCTGTTCAGCATTTCTGTGGGTCACACATGTTTAGGGAGGATGTGATTACACGACATGCTCTACTCCCCTCAATAAAATCTGTCTGATCTGTCAGGTATTTCATTTATAGCTGGAGATTTGTCTCCCATAAATTCATCACCCTGACTCATCATTAGTTTCCCATTCCTACATCCATTTCATCAGTTCACCAGGGCAAAATTCCCCCCATTTCAATCCTGCCTTTCCTGGAATATCCCACACTTCTGGAATATGAAACAGCTAAAAACAGGATGTGAGCGCATTGCTGCGTAGAGTGGAAATTCCACCGATTGTATTTTCTTCTTTGCGAAAGTGAAAGATGCTATCAACAATGTTCTTAGGAAACAAGCCAGCATCAGAATCAGAATCAGAATCAGAAATACTTTAATAATCACAGGGGGGAATAGTTTTTGTTTCAAACTCCAGCTTTACAAACAACATATTTACCAACAACAATATTATACAGATAACATATTTGTAAAAACAGAAATAAAAAAACAGTATATACAGATATACAGTATATATAACTATATATATATAAAATATCAAAATTACAATGATAATGTATATACAGATCAAAAGTACTGTAATTGACGTGCAAAGTAAGCATGTTTATTTCATAACAAAACCCTGTTTATTGATACTGATAATGGATCTTGATGAGAGTATATCTTAATTCTGAATCATCATTATACCAAAAATCCAGAAGTGATAAGAAAATGCCTGATTTTGGTCAAAAACCTTTAAAAGTGTCTAAAATATGAAAACGTGGAGCTGATATAGAGCTGCAAAGACTTAATGGGACTCGAAATGTGTGAGTGTGTGCGGGTGTGAATCTCTGTGCTGGTGGGTGACCTTAAGAAGTGTGGGCATAATGACGCCTTCCAGCATGCATACAAAACATTTTTAGCCTTATTGAGCAAAGGAGCATGATAATATCGCTTTTGTGTTTTACGTAAATAGCTGTTTCAATCGCATGGTAGATTAAACATGTCTACATGTACAATTATAATTGTATATAAGTATAAACTGTATGTTTAATGCAATACATTGAACTTGATATCCAAAGTAAAAGCACTCAGTCACTCTCAAAGTTACACATCATGCACCCGGTGTCTCATGTCACACAAACACCTGCTTCTATTCAAGCAGGAGAAAACTACTTTAAAGCTACATATAAGAAGCATTTTAATGTTGGTTCACCTACTGCTGACTGTTTTTTTAAAGTTTTATTTATTATGCTTCTATATATTTCAGAAATTTTCCATGCAATGAGATACGTTTAAGATATAGTGTTTTCTTGCATTATCATTTATTTATTCAGGGGAAAGCCAAATGTCTAAAAGAGAGGCTTTTGTTTTTATTTGTAATGTGTAAACAAAGCTGTAAAACATGTCTTTATTTATTTATTTAATTATAGTTAGTTAAAAGCCTATATAAAAGTTCTTTAGCTCAGTATTATAGGATCATTAAACAAAGATGTGTCCAGTTTCAAACATTTACAAACTTTGCTGAGCCATTATTGAGTTTAGAGGGACTGTGAAAGGGCTCAACATGACCTGTATATTTTGTGGCCTCTTATGCTTCATGTGCTTTGAATTGTTGTTGAAAGATGTTAGTTAACAAATAAACGTGTCTTACCTTCAAGTGTTTTACGTAATGTGTGTGTAATCTGATGTCTAACATGTCTTTAATAACATGTCTAATTTGTAGCCTGTAACACACAGAATCAAACATTTTCAGATCCTTTAAATGTGATTAAATCATCACATCAGCAGAACTACCAGGCGATGGAACATGACTCATGAATAATTATAGAAAATCCCACACATGACTGGAGAGAGAGAGAGAGAGAGAGAGAGAGAGAGAGAGAGAGAGAGAGAGAGAGAGAGAGAGAGAGAGAGAGAGAGAGAGAGAGAATAGCCTGCCTACCTACCCAGTGTGCTGGCTGCATTTCTCTCTCTCCTCCTCTGAATGCACTTCACTGGTGTACTACGGATCAGAACAGTGCAGCCCCAGAAGAAAAGACGAGTAGAGCTGAAAAAAAGAGGAGAAGAGACAGAAGAGCCATTGTTCAAATCCAATGAGTAAACAAATCCAATGAGTGAAAGCACATCATTTGTTCGACTCTTCGTGGGGTTCCTGCTCAGTGCGACAGGTAGGATCTTGTCTTTGCTCAGATTAGAATCTATATTCTTTGTAATATGTATTTGTATTGACTTTCCATAGTTTTCACGATAATCCATCATATGAAATACACTGACACGTGGAAACGCCGCGAGCTTCTGCTTAATCAAGATCATTAACAATAAAATAGCGGCAGGTAAAAGTGCTGCATGCCATACTGTCGGTGCAGAACTTTGTTTGAACCAGAAGGGAGCGGTATCATACGGAGGAAAGAAAGAGACTGTCGGCTCAATGCGCACTGAGAGAAAGTTTCACATAGCTTGTGCAAGGTTATTAGAAAATAACGTGTTTGAATCCGAGACCCCTTTACAAATACTTGAATCAAGACGTGAATAATCCCTCAATGAATCTCAAGAGAACATTCAGAACCTTTGCAGGTATCAGGGGGAGAACAAAGGTCTCTAGTCTGAAATTATTAGATCAGACCCCCTAATTAATTCCCTCAAATTAATGGTGTCATGTAAGAATCATTTTAGACTATTTTTTGTGACAGTATTGCTCAATATACTGGAATTGGCAATGGCCTGAAAGAGAAATGAAGAACACATTTGAATTTTTACAGGTGAGCTAGAGAAATGATTTTTTTTAGGAATATGCAGATGAGACCAGATCTAATATTGCTCATCTTCTTAAATATCTGTTTCATAGTGTGATGAATTTGATCACATTGCTTGGTATATTCTATCGCCTTCTTTTAAGCGTCCAATATCTTTTATATAACAATGAACCAATCTTCGGGTGTATTTTTGCTACCATGGGGATTCTTTGAGATCTGTAACCAGAGGGAGAAAAATCACATAAATAGCCAAACATTTAATCTGATAAAGACTGTTCTTACTTTTTTTTTTTAAAGCTATGATGTACTACTACTACTACTACTACTATGTTTTTGTTAATTGCATTGTTTTTTAGTATTCATAGACATCTAGTTAAAGGCTTTTTGTGACTTATCAGGACAGTTTGGGGAAAGCTGCCATTGCAGGACATGGTGGTTCTGCTGACTCTTGGCTGACCAGATTAGGCTCCTCAAAATTGTTTTCTCAAAATTAAAGTGAAAGTGGTTTCCTGTTTTCATACAACATAGATCCTTTGTCTGTCCTCTGAATATCCTCTGTCCTCTATCCTCTATCTTATGTCCTCTGATGATAGGCAAAATGCTTTAAAGGCCCCCTTGAACGCATCGACACATCAGAACACCAGTATGATAGAGTTGATGGGTTTTTACCAGGTATTGCTTTGTTGAACTTAACTCAAATTAACTTTTGACCAAGCCAGAATTTGTCAACCTTTTTATTACATAACTACAGTGATATATCAAAAACTGTTCTTTCATGTCAGTCCTTATTTTGGTGAATGCAAAACACTCTCATTAGTCTTCCATTGTCTTACAATGAATGCATTTATTTACAGTACTGACAGAAGGAAACAGACCCAACACAACAGTGGTTGCATGGAGTTTGCTTAAAGAAACAATCTTTCCAACTTCGATTGTACCAAAGAAACAAGGTCACAGATTGTAGTTATCTACAACACAATGCCTGTCTCCACCCTGTGTCAAGAAACTGAGACACAACATTTTATAACCTTTCTGATTAGACGAATCGGAACATTTTTAATTTGCTGACAAAGTAATTGAAAGGACAGGGTCAGTTGACCGTGAAACACATACATTTTATATTTGATAAAAGTATTTTTACTACCACATACAGCTTCAACAAGCGCTCAAACCCCAGGAGACATGGTATATTTAAATTACTGATGATACATAAAAGGCAATTATTGCAATGAAATGTTTCTCTTATGGCAATTATGCAAATGGGAAACATGTAATATAATCCCATGCTGTAGGTGTACATGGCTCCTGTCCCATTGAGGTGAGCCCCCCCAGTGTTGTGGTGAAATATGAAGAGTCAGCCTCACTCAACTGCAGCACATCGGAGAGCGTGTTTGAAGGAATGGGCTGGGAGGCTTCGAAAGGAGGCATAAGTCTAATGAAGGTCAACCATCTGGTCTGGTCTGTGGAGAAGCTGACAGAATGGAACATCTCCCCCTCATGCTTCATCAACCCATCCCGGGATAGTCAATTTGAGCAGTGCTCCGAGAACCCAAGAGTTGTACTGTACAGTAAGTCTTACTCTTCTTTTTTTTTTTCACAGAATCAGAATGATACTATGGCTGTCTGTATCTGATAAGCTCTACTTTTCTCCAGCATTCCCAGAAACCATCAGTATCAGCTCCAGCAGAGGCTCAGATGGTGTGATGAACGAAGGGCAGATATATAACTTCACGTGTGACATCCACAACATAGCCCCTGTTCAAAATCTCACTGTAAGGTGGTACAGAGGAGATGAAGTGTTCTATACAGAAACATTTGACAATGCCAGTAAGACACCAGTGGATCAGTCATCTGTCTTCAGCTTTACACCGAGCAGACAAGACAATGGAGTAACGTTTAGATGCGAGGCACATTTGGACCTGTGGCCAGAAGGGCCACAACTTAATGCATCGTCACAAGAGTATAATATTACAGTTTTCTGTAAGTATATCATGCATACTCACCTGAAATGTCCCTAAAAGCATATTTAAATGATTTAAATTGATCAATTTTGAAGCATGTTATGCTGAAGTTTGGATTTACATGTTTCTATGTTTGTTTAACTGGAGTCAGTCAATTGACAGAAAATGTATCAGCAATTATTTTGATAATTGAGTAGTTTGTCAATACGAGCTTCTGAGTTGTGATTTTTTTTTTCTTCTTCTTAACTATAGTACAGTGATTATCTTTGGGTGTCACGGTGACATTTGATGATGTCACCTTGAGCTCTGGAAAGTTGCAACATGCACTTTCCGATATGTTTAAAAGATAAAATAATCCTTAGTTGCAGGCCTGATTTTCACTATACTGATATACATTTTCAGGTATAAATTATATATATATAAATAAAAAATAAATTATCTTACATACATGTCTAAAGCCCCGTTCACACATGCAGTCTATCCCTGAAATGTTTAGGAACATCTCCTGCATGGGGTCGTGTCCTATTTCCCACCTCAGGACTTAAAACCGTTCAGGCAAAATGTCGGTACGGCTGTGTTGTGAATGAAATCAGTAACAGTGCAGGGACGTACGGGTTTCGTCCGTCCGACGAAAGATGCTTTCACATGGAGGGAGTGAACCAATCCCAAGACTCTGCTGTTGATGTATTTGAATCTGCGATGTTTCTGATTCAAATAGATCGCAAAAGAAAACATTACTTTTGTTGTATATTAAACACATACAAGAATATTGGCAACAGAAAAAAGCAGCTCTTTGTCAGCCATGTTACTGAAAATAATGAGATGTCTCCCGTGGCGTGCACATACATCTGGCCCATCTTCTTCTTAGCTGTTGAGTTTTATAGCAGTCGGCATCAATAAGTGTTGAATTACCACCATCTGCTGGATTGTCCCTTGCCCCATCCCAGCGTGTTGTGCATGTGTGAATAGTTAAAAATCACTAGCTGTGCCTGAAAGGTTATGTGGCTGTGTGAAAGAGCCTTAAATATTTCAGTCAGACCTAATGCCTCATTTGTGTCTCTGCTGCTTTTCATCTGTTAAATAAGAGTAAAGTAGTTTAAGTTGTTGTTGTGTTTGCTTCTGTTTAGTTGGACCAGATGTACAATGTTCTGCTAGTTTACTGGAAAAACTGGAGTTACTGGAAGGAGAAACATTGGAGAAGCAATGCCTTGTGACAGGAAATCCCAGCCCCATTGTCAAATGGCTGAAGGAGGGACTGCCCACAGACCCGGGCGTCCCTCTGAGCAGGAAGAATGCAGGCCGGTACACCATCGAAGCTGAAGGAGCGATCCTCATCAAAAAGGAACTCCAGGTTCTTGTATTGTGTGAGTGTCAGTGACATTTTATTTTGGGAGTTATATTTCTAACATTTTGCACATATATTTTACGCAGGGTCTTAGGGTTCCACTTATAATTGTTGTCAAATCAAAGATTTTCTCTGTAAGTTTCTTTTTTTGCAGTATTAATATTTGCAAATTGCATGATGCACCAATATAGTGTATAGGGTAAAAGTAGATATTGGTGGAAGAAGTACTCAGATATTCTACTTAGGTAAAAATAGCATCAATAATGATGAAAAAAAAATAAACTGGCAAATAAATAGCAGTATACAAGTATTATCAGCAAAATATACTTAAGGTATTAAAATCAGAAGTAGGCTACTCATTATGCAGAATTGCCAACATGTTATAGTATTATATTGTTGGATTACTATTACGTATCCATTAATGTTTAAGAGTAATTTTACTGTTGTAGTTGGTGGAGGTCATTTTAACAACTTTATATACAGTTGGGTAGTCTAATCTATTACAATACATCTTATTATATAAATTGCTCATATGTTTTGTATTTAAAATCTTAAAGTAACTCGTAGCAGCATGCTCATAAATCTAGTGAAGTAAACAATTGCAATATTTAGCTCTGAAATTCACTCAAGTAGAAATATAAAGTAACATGAAACAGAGATATTTAACTGAAGTTCAAGTATCTCAAAATCGTACTTAAAAAAGGAATTGAGTAATTGTACTTTATATTCTACCACTGGCTAGTTGAGTGTTTTTGCTTACAGATGGACCAGAGTTGATGTGTCCAAGCACTTACAGAGCTCTGGAGGACGCTCCTCACAACCTCACCTGCATTGTGGAGGGCTATCCTAAACCTGAGACCATCTGGTCCAAAGATGGCGAGGAGGTGGAACTTCCAGAGAACCTAACAAGAAGTGACACAGGGCAGTACGTGATCACAGCTTCAAGCATTCTATCAAGTGTCAACCACACAGTGGAGATTAATGTCATATGTGAGTTATTTGAATAACAATCATAAATATCTACTGTTAGCATGAGTCATCTGATTTTTCTCTGACTTATATTGTTTCAATTGTTGTCTCTAGACGCTCCATCCCAGATAGTTGAGCTTGAAGACTCTGAAGTTGACGTTGGTTCTACTGTCTGGCTGAAGTGCTCCTCCATGGGTAACCCACGACCAAAATATTTCTGGAATTATTATCGGACTACCAATGTGATGGAGGAAAATGAAGATGGAGTGTCCCGTCTGCACATTCACAATGCAACTGTATACAACATGGGCTCCTACACATGTCACGCCTGGAATGACAGAGGAAATGTCTCTAAAACAGCCAGGGTCACTGTAAAAGGTAGGGTCTATGTGTCTACTAATGTAATCAGCGGGATAATGCAATCATTTAAAGAGCTTGCCTATCATCCGTAGCCTGCTCATACATACATACTATGCTAATTAGAGGGATACAGTGTTGTGGATTGTTATGTGCAATATGATAGTATGTGTGGTGTAATGTGCATTTTAAAATGACTTTACTCTAAGTATTCGATTATTTTAAGGATAATTTACTCTCTTTCAAGCACTTAAAAGCATGCGTATACATAATGAAAAATACAGTGGCTAAAGTCATGTAACTATGCATTGAATAATATTGTTAAGGGCTGCATGAGCTCACCAGAACCCTGGACTATCCCCATCCATACGGACATGATAGTAGATCTTGTCTTCAGGGATGTATTTTGTCTTGCCAAAGTCTACAGTCTTATAATATTGTAAAATCAAATTGACATGTAGATGATTAGCACAAACTTCAAAACCTAAACTCACCTGGCACATCTGCTGAGGCACTGGGGCACTCCTAGTTTACGTTGCAGACTCTGTAGAGGAAGATGGACAATGCAAACCTGCTTATACACCTATTTCCGTTACTTGTCAAAGGCAAGAATGACCTGTTGCCTATCGTGGTGTTGAATGGGCTGTGGTGCTCAGCATGCTTCATGTTGAAAGCTCAAAATATTTACATACAAGGGAAGCAGTGTTGCACTTTGAATAGATTTTCAATATTTGCAGGAACAGCAGGGACCGAAAATCAATTCCCGGATTCATCCACTGAGCAGTGCAAGCTTGCAAGAGACTAGGCCACCGAGCAAGCATTCCTTTGCACATGCAGACACTGTATGTTGCAGTATATTTCGACAACTATATCTGAAGCAGTCAGATGACAGCTGAGCGCCCACCCACTTCAGTACAATAGCCCTTACTTGACAATGTTGCTGTGATAAAGGGGCTTGAGGACATCATTGGACCCTTTTCTTAAAAAAGGTCCCCCGGTCACAAACAAAGCGGGGAACATAGGACCTTTTTGGGGGAATAGCGGGGAACATCAGACCTTTTTCTTTAAAAAGGGTCATACTATATGTTCCCCATACCACATACCTCCGTGTCACATATAAAGTGGGGAACATAGGTACACTCCTGCATGGCTGTAGTAGACTGTAGACTATAGCCTTATTTAACCACCTTTTATCAAGCTTTACATTTAAAAGTGAAATATACAAGGTTATAGTAAATATAAGGTATCATATACGCAAGCTAGCGTTGACACTGTTAGCATGTTAGCATTTAGCTCAAAGCAACGCTGTATCCCCCATAGTAACATCCTCACTGATGTAGATCAGCGTTTTTAAGGACCCCTTAGCTGAAAGAAAGAAAAAGCAGGGACTGCCTACTACAAATATTAAATTAAATTGAGTTGCATATTAAACTGGGTCTAACAGCTAGAGTGGCCTAATGCCTATACACACAGCTTTATTTGGGGCATACAATACTAAGATATTACAATGATCATTATTAACGTTCATATACAGTAGTCCCTGCGGTGGACTGGCGTCCTGTCGAGGGTGTAACCCGCCTCTCGCCCAGTGTCAGCTGTCAGCAATGACCCCCCCCCCCCCCCATGACCACAACCCCGTTGGGGACCAGCGGTTGATGGATGGATGGATTGATGGATATACAGTATTATACATGATATGTTTAATGTTAAACATACATTTGAAAGGCAAATTAAATCGTTCAGCTCAATTGTATCTGTACATGGCTACCTTGCCTATAAACCAGCATCATCAAGGTTGTGTAAAAAAGAAAATATATATATATAAAAATGCATACATTCATCCATTTTTAGCAGGTGATCTATCTATCTATTTATCTATCTATCTTTCTATCTATCTAACTAACTATCTATCTATCTATCTATCTATCTATCTATCTAACTATCTATCTATCTATCTATCTATCTATCTATCTATCTATCTATCTATCTATGCTACAATGTATCATAATGATTAACATTAGTGCCCTGGCTTAATGTCTAACTGTAGCCAACTGGCACAACTTTAGCTGGTTACATTTATAGACACGGTGGGTGTGTGAGGGCATGCAGTATGTGTCTGTGTGCCCTGTGTTGGGGGAGGGCTGTCTCCCAGTTTCCTCTCCGGTGATGCAGAGCTGTGCGCTGGGCAGCAGTGCTTACATAGCTTAGCCTAGCCGTCTCCCAAAAAGTCAACAAGTCGCCGCTGGCTCAACCCATGTAGCCGAAGGGAAGTAGGAGACAAACCTCAGAGGGCGCTCGGTGTGTAACAGAAGAGGGTCGACAGCTGTTGGAGAAACTTTTTTTTATTGCAATGGACGATGTAAACTCTATCCGTCTCCTGTCGGTCCTTTTGACTTTAGTGCTGCTGTCGCTTTCTAACGGGACAGGACCGAGTAAGTTGAGCGCGAGACCTCATGTTTGTCTTTTGTGTCGGGATTTGAAAAGTCTCGTGCGGGCTAATAGACTTATAAGGAAGAAAACGCGGATTGATTTGGTTTAAATGTGTGTGAGTGATGAGGAAATAACAGGGACGTTTTAAAGGTAAAGAGGAGCCCCTGTGTGCACAGAACTGCTGGATAAATACTGTATATATATATATATATATATATATATATATATATATTATTATTATTATTATTATTAGCCTGTTATAAGTAGTGCGGCATGTTGCTGCTCATGGAGGAATCGTTGCGTCTCGATAAATCATAAATAACTCAGAGAGAGTGGTCTAGACCTACTCTATATGTAAAGTGTCTTGAGATAACTTGTTATACTTTGGCACTATAAATAAAATTGAATTAAATGTGTGACTGTGAATGACTGTGTACCTGGGTCTGCTTATTAATCAGCAGTAACCCTTTTGTCTATCTAATCTAACGTTTTAAGCCTCCTCTCACATCCTGTGAATACTACCATATTATAGTTTTCTGATTCATTAGTAATAAGTATTAATGTTATAATAGTTGAGAAAAGGACTGGGTTGGAAAGGGACACATTTAACTGATATATTGATCTAACAGTAAAGTCCAGCACAAAGAATGTTGGGCAGCAAGTGCAGTCTGTCTTTAGGGAGGGGTATATCCTTCCTGAGCCTTTTCCTGTGGCCTCCTGAGACACAGCTTTTGTTCTACAAGCTTTAATTTCCACACTATTTCACGTCAGTGCTGGCTTGATGTGTGGAAATGTTGTGTTAAGATAATGAATGTGTATAAACTTGGATTTGGAATAACATTTCCCACCCCTAATCTTTGTTCCACAGGTGCCGCGCAAGAATGCCCTATCGAAATAATTCCAGACCGGATGGTGATACAATACCAAGGCAGAGGCCAGAATGCAACATGCATACCAACATCCACCGACTCCCCACATGTCAAAGAAATATTCTGGCAGGTTCTGCAAGGCGACAAAATTAACAGCGCAAATTGGTTTGCTGACACCGATAAAGACTGGGACCCAAGGCCTGTTTGTACTGCGACGTTTAATGTAATAGGAACATGCCAGAAACATTTAAACTTCACACTCTACAGTATGTATTTCTGACGTTTGTACTTTCACTGTCATCATATTCAAACATGTTTCTGAAATTTTAGAACAATCATGAGTATTTGTTTTAACCCCTTCAGAAACACCAGACAGTGTCTCCATCTCTACTTTGGATAACAAGAGCTCGGTGGTGGAGAAGACAGAGTTCCAGCTGCAGTGTGACATTACCAACGTTGCTCCTGCAGGAAACCTTGTTGTGCAGTGGTACCGTGGGAATACAGCCTTTGAACCACTTATCAAAGGTGGGACATCTTTCTTAACAGAAGCCTGTGAAAGTTCTCATGTGTCCAGGTCATCGTTATCCCCAAAGCAATTTCAGACAAAAGCAACTGGACTTGGTTATTTGTCTAGGAAGACGTTTCACCTCTCATCCAAGAGGCTTCATCAGTTCATGTACGTAACTGACCAGGCTGGGACTAGTCCAACTAACTGGTGTGGAGATCCCGGTATTTAACCTCTCGCAAGGCCGATGATGTCACTGGAACCCTTTGTGCTCCAAGTGCCAACGACCGTCGTTAGAGTGGCCGACTTTGGTGGGAAGTTGGTTTCAACTTCGTTAGTGCTTATTGAGTCTAAACGACAGTCGTTGGAGTCACAGGAGGCCATGTTTGAACAGTTGTTCTTTGAGGTTAGATTGTTGAATCTCTTGGGAAGGGATGAAAGGGCAGCATTGTAAATTGGAGATAAGTGGTGTCTCAGACCTCCTCCTCTGTTTAGGGATAGTTTCTCTACTTTTACATAGATGGCTTCTTTTACTCCTCTTTCAAACTATCTGTCCTCTCTGTCCAGGATGTGGACATTGTTGTTATCAAAACTGTAAGTGGACAGCAGAGTCCAGGCCTGAGGAGTTAGCTCTCCTGTGCGTTTATGAAGTGGTTGTTTAGTTTCTCCAATGTAGAGATCTGTGCATTCCTCGTTGCATTGGACAGCATAAACCTTAACAAAACGTAACAGGAGTTACTAACTTTTTCTGTGAGGCCAAGTAATCCAGCTAGTGTAGCTCAAAGCAATACAGAATCAACAGACATGGGCTAACATATATTAATTCTTTAGGATTTTATTAAGAGGAACAATTATGGAAGACAAATTGTAACTTTATGACTGCAGATTCTGCACAGCCCCAAAGTGCATTCATTGAGATGATAAACTGTAGATTAGTTGAAATGAAATGTGAACATTTAATTAGTTATCCCAGTGTTACAATGCTTAATTTAATCTTTTTAATCACATATTGCTCATTAAACGACCAGCAGGATTTGTAAAAAAGTAATTGTAAGTACTGTGAAGGACGTTTGTTGAAGTGATAATATTTTTGACACAGTCATGATAATAATAATATTAAACTTTACTTATATAGCACCTTTTGTAACATAAAACGCAAACTAATAACAGGTCATAAAAAACAAAAAACACAAAAAGCGAAAAACAATACATTAATAAAATCCTAAAATTATTACTTTTTTACCTTTTTGTCTATCTACTATCCATTAAAGTCACAAAAACTACATTCAGCTTTTTCTTAACTGTGTTAATAAACAGAAGTTGCTTGTCTTATAATATCACATTCAAAAGATCAGCATAGTGTAAATGTAAAATCAAACATTAGGCAGTATGAATTAAACAAAATCTGCTTTTTTGTCTTTTTCTTAATTTATATTTTCTCCCAAATGTTTATTTGTCCATCAGGCTCAATGCGGCTGACTGGTTGCGCGTCTGAGAACGACACAGACTGTGACATCAGTGTTGTCCGATCCCCGCGGAATGTGTCGTCTACCATCAGCATCACTATGAACAGAAACCACAGTGGCGCAGACTTCAGATGTGAAGCTCAGTTGGATCTTGGACCTGAGGGACCGCAGCCTCCGCCAAACATGATGTCCAGTCCTCTCAACATCACCGTCAACTGTGAGATCACACTTAGATTTGCTGCTCAGTAGTTATCATTAAGACAACACTGTAAGGTCACGTGATGATGGACATTTAATGGCAAGCACATACTTCAACTCATTCATATTTTCAGTGCAAAAAAATGCAAAGGCCTATTTTCCTTACAGTGAGAGATTGTAAAACCGCATGCTCATACTCCACTATTGGCCTTTATTTCTGAACAGATAAGCCCAGCATTAATACCACGAAGCTTCCAAACACGATCCCAGTGTTCACGGGTTATCCCGAGGAGCTTGTTTGTGAAGCAGACGGTCACCCACCTCCAAAAATCCATTGGCTCTACAGTTCAGACAAAGTGCCCCATGTGTCTGGGTCGGGAGACACACTCACCGTGTCTGAAGCAGGCTTCTACAACTGCACTGCCACCAATGAAGTTGGCTCCATCTCTCACGAGGTCAAAGTGATTTTAAAAGGTAACAACACTCTCCGTCTAAACACCATTGTGTCATTTTTAGAATATATGCACATCTTACTATACAAATGTATTATAGATCTCTTTCCAAAAATAGAAAGTGCCCCAGTGGTGAAAACAGATCTCTTGTAGGGGCTTGAAGGCAGTAATACTCCAACATGCATCCCTATGTACAAACTACACAATAACTTTCATGGGTTTCTGTTGCTCAAAACTTATTTTGTCCTGCATCTGCAAATTATACATATAATCATCCTTCAGAATGCTTAATTTAATGCAATTTACAAGTTATAATAAGGCTTGACAGTGACAGGTTGCAATTAGAAATCATTTGGGGAAATTGACAACTGATTATTGGCCTAGCAAACCGCAAAATGTAAACACACAAATGAATAAATGTTATATATTTGATGCATTAGGGATATTAAAATATTGCTGTTAAAGTCAGAAGCAGATAATGCTGCATGTGATAACGCTGTGCATGTACTTGTGTGTGTACATCATTTGTTTTAGAGACAATGGCGAAGCAAATTAAGTTGTTTGACTGTGGGGTTACATTTTAAAGGCTGCTTGAAAGCGGGCATAAGGAGTTAGACACCGGGTGATGGTGTCAAATGTGCATTAGGATGTTGGATGTGTTTCTGTTCACATTTCCTACAGAGGAGCAACAGCAACACACTGTTCTCATCTGAGAAAATGAACAGCCTGCCTGCCTGCCTGCCTAGAAATTACATTCCCATAAACTATACAAACCAAACTGCATTCTTAATTACGTTTTCTTCCGGAAGAAGCTTGCGAGTCTTCCAGCTCTGCTATTTCATTTGATTAAAATATAAGGTGACTGAATATAGAAAACATATTTTTAGTTTCAGCAACCAAAAGCTAAAGCCTGGTTACTAGACTGGCAGCCACTTTTAAAATGCAATGTTCGGCCCTGTATAAGTAGGTATTAACCTTAAAAAGCAGCACAAAAGACATTCAGCTTCAAAAAAAAAAGTCTATCCAGACATTAAAATTTATTTCAAAATGGCGCTGCGTGATTTCACTGAGCGGTTTGCGTACAAAGACAGAAACAAAAAGCCAGAAGGCCGTTGGGATGGTTGGAAGTTTAGGTAAGTTTTGTTGAAAAAGTTGAGCTTATTTTATGCAATGACTTGTTTTCTGTTGTCAGCTGTTTTAATCAGAAGGGCTTTCTTTTTTTCACAATAATCATACAAATACAATTAGCCCATCTTCCTCTATGAGCGAAAGTCATATGTTAAAATGTTAGGTAGATATTTAGCAGCCTTGTCATGATTTTCATTTGTTTTCTGCATCCAAATAAAAAACTGAATTTTAGGAATAAAAATGTATAGAGATGTAGTGAAGCATGATAGAAATGGACGCACTTGAAATTAAAGCAGTTTATTTTGAAATACCTAAACATCAATATCTTTCCTGTTTGATTTCTTTACAGAGGACTACCTTCCCCTCATAGCTGGATTTGTGGCTGTCACAGTAGTTGCCATCTCCATCTTCTTCCTCTTCATCTACTCAATCTATTACAAGAACACCAGGATGCGCCGCTACAGTCTTAAAAACCCCAAACTCGACAACCACAGTGGCAACGTAGCCCACAACGGCTGGGACATGCAGTTTCCTATGACCAAACTGTCTTAGCACTACCTCTGTGGATTACACACGATGGATACCGACCACTCTGAATGAGCTGCATCTCTCTGTGTTTGAAAGCCTGAATACCACTCAGCCCACAGGCTCACACTGGACTGTTCATTCCCCGCATAAAATCGTATTTTAATTTTCGTGGAATAATCACATAATTACAAGAATAAGCAACCTTGGCTTGAGATTGTAAAATGTTATATTTACTACTGGATTTTAACTGTCTTCACCGGACAGAAGGATGAGGAGGAGCAAGAACTTGCCAGTAACTGTTTTGATATATTTTTCATGAGCACAAATAGAATTTAATATGATAATGAATGTTTTTTTTTGTTGATCTCGGTTTCACTAATGCTTTATTTTAATTTTTAATCATGCCCCCTCAGTGTTCACTCAAGCTCAGATCTTTGTATGTAATTATTTTTACAAACGGAACATGATTTTGACATGCATATACAAAGTGGTGAGACATGAAACTGCTGTGGTTTTAACAGTCACACTAACAAGAAGTACACTACTTCTGGCCTCTCTGAAGGTGTGATAATGAATCTGTGAAAAAGGAGACCGGCTCTGCTCAATTTGTGGACACTTGCTTGTGCATTCTTTTCATTGAGCCCATTGTTCCTTAACTATTATTTGTAAGCAACTCTGCACTTCTTTCTGAGTTTGTAGCCTCTCTGTGCCATACACTTTCCCGTTCTGGCCTTATGGGACAAATTATCTTGTTCCACAATCGTATGCTTTTGTATGAATGACTGCAGGCCTTCTAGCCTAATGCCCATTAGAACTGTATATTCAGGATATTGGATGTAAATGCAAAACATATTTATTTAAAATTTCAAATGTCGAAAGAGTAAGTGGCATTGAAGTCCTATCTGCGATGTTAGGGACACGAAGACATTGTCACACATTTGTGAATACAGCTGTAAATATTTGTGACTGATGTAAAAATGTATTTTAATATTAAAAATGTCGCTTTTCAAACAGATCGTTTCGTTATTGGTCGATCTATTGCTTTAACCCACCCTCTTTCAAATTCAGTCCCCATCCTTGAACATTTCACCTGAATCAGTGGCTTTTCTGCCCCTAGGACATAGCATGCATAAATATGCATGAAAAGTATCTGTATAATGCGTTGTTTTGTCAAGCAAACTGTCCTGCAATAAAAACAAACTTAAAATAAGAATTTAACACGTCCCCAACTTCTAACACTACATCTTTCCAGATCAATAATCTTATATTTTCCTTCCTGTTACTAAAATAGACTAAGAAACCAATGCAAACACACATTTTAAGTAGTTAAACATGCATGTTATTAGGTTCAGGGCTGCAAAAAAAAAAGTCCCAACAAAAATTGAAGTTTCATTTTGAACAGTTGCACAATCCAAATGGCATGATTCAGCCGGCCTGATCCATGGGAATGTCCCGTTTACTTCCGACTAACGTCATTGAGTTTACGAGGAGCACGTTAATGCATCACAGAGGTTTACGTTTCGGGACTTTCTGACTTAAGGGTGAAAGGAAAAGTGCTGCACATCGAGGGACGCGGAGTTGGAAATAAGATCAACTTGGACCATTTTTAAATTGCATTCAGTCGCAACGGTGTTTCGAGTGTTTCTGGTTGACCCGCGGGCGAGATCATGAAGTGGTTCTTCATATGCAGCGGCTTGGTAGCGTGGGCAGGTAGCGTTTACTCTATTGTCTGTGGTGTGTGCTTGTTAATCATTGACGTTGCAAGTTAGTCCCCAAATTGTGCCTTGTTGATTTGAACGTTACAGCGCCGACTCTTCGGCCAACGCCCATCATTTGCCTAAACCTGATGATCAAATGTGTGTTTGGTTTGTATCACTGGGGATCCTGGTTGCATCGATCCTATCGTGTTTGGTAGTTGCGCAACCCTAACTTCTGTGGAAACTTGAGCAGACTTAGTCATTTTCCCAAGAGGGAAGCTCAAGACATGGATTTGTATTCAACAAGTATATATTATTTTGATTGTTATGAATATTATTACTGTTTATTGTAAAAAAAAAAAAAAACAACCTCTGTTTAAAAAAGATTTCCAATGCTTAAAAGCACCAGCAATTAAATTGTTCCACATTGTTAATGTAAATGCAGTTTTACAGGAAGGCTGCTGTATTTACACTGTGCCAATGTTAGTTTAACCTATCACAAGTTCTGCTTTTAAAAACACTCTGTAACCCGCTGTGTCCAATGAGCCTTTGCAGCTTCACAATCCAGACTTTTTCTATAAATCTGTGTAAAAAAACAACTGTTTGTACTGTAAGCTATAATACATACTGTGTACTTCTAGGAAAGCTTGTGAGTTCCTCCTGTCCTTTGGAGCTGAGCCCTCCTCGAGTATTGGTGGGATTTGGAGACCCCTTCTCTGTCACCTGCAGCTCACTATCAGACCAGAGTGAATCAATGGGATGGGAGTCCACATACGGCAAAGGCACAGGACTTCAACGTGACGTCTCTTCTGTTTCCTTAGAAGTAGATTCTGTGAAAGACTGGAATTTAGAGCCACTTTGCTTCCTCAATCTCCTTGATGGCGAACAGTGTATGCAAACCCTACAAATCACTGTTTACAGTAAGTAGCCCTTAACTTCACTCGTTTTTGATCTTTCAGTAGATCCGATGTTGGATAGTTTTTGATAAACATTTTGACACTTTTTTTCATATATACAGAAACTCCAGACAGCGTGTCCATGTCTCAGCCAAGTGAAATTGGCCCCATGGTAGAGGGTGAGAAGTACCGCATGCAGTGTGACATTCTTAATGTTGCACCAGTGAGGAACCTCTCTGTGCACTGGCACAAAGGACATGAGATAATCCACACTGAGACATTTGTCGATTCTAGTCTAACTGCAGTCGATACATCATCCGTCTTCAATCTGAAAGCCCAAAGAGGTGATAATGGAACTCAGATCTGGTGTGAAGCACAGCTGGACTTTTGGCCGCCATTACCAAATCTTCCAAAGATCCAATCAAAGTCACATGAAGTGATTGTACTGTGTAAGTTCTTAATGCCATCTCGATTTAACCATCACAGTTGTTGGATTTGTAAGAGATTATTGGACGTTTTTTCTTTTCCTTTATCTGATTGTGTATTAATCTCTCTTTGTTTTCTCTCTATGTTCGTGTTTTCATTTCATGTATTTCCTCAGACTCACCAACCTTCACCAAGCCTGAGAATGAGACTCTGGAACTCTCAGCTGGTACTGACATAACTTTAGATTGCAACGCTACAGGAAACCCAGTGCCGATGTACAGCTGGCATTTCCCACAATCAGTAGAACCGAACCAAAGTGAGAATCAACCCACTTTGACCCTGTCCAATCAGCTTCCAGGGACCTATAAATGCACCGCGTCTAATAGCCAGGGCACCAGGACCAAATATTTCACTGTGATCAAAGCTGCAAGTAAGATATTGTAACAAACATCATTACCTTTCTCAGTTTGTTATGTGAGTGATAATTATTTGATCATTTCTTCATGCTTTTTTTTTTCTCCATCAGGTAGTCACCCTGGGACCACTGCTGGGATTTTAATGGGTGTGTTCTTTGTTTTAATCTTGGGATGTGTGGTTTATCACAAAGAGAAAGTTGATAGTTTGAATATTACGGCGCCGACTCTTCGGCCTGTGCCCAATGTTTGCCTTAACCCGATGATCATATCTGTTTGCTTTGTATCACTGGGGATCATGTTTCTGTAGATCCTATCGTGTTTGGCAGTTGCACAACCCTAACTTCTGTGGAAACTTTAGTAGCCTTAGTTATTTTCCCAAGACGGCGGCACAAGACATGGATTTGTAGTCAACAAGACAAATATTTTTTGATTGTTATGAATATTATTGCTGTGTTTATTATAAAAACTTGGAATGATTTTCAAAGCTTTAGAATAACCGAGATAAACAGGGTCCCACGTATTATTAGTGTAAATGCAGTTTTACAGGTAGGATAATATTTACACTGTGCCAATGTTAGTTTTTATATAACCTATCACAAGTAATGTTTTGTAGCTCTGTAACCCACTGTGTCAAATGAGCCTTTGCAGCTTCACAATCCAGACTTTTTCTATAAATCTGTGTAAAACACTGTTTTGTACACAACTGTTTGTACTGTAAGCTATAATACATACTGTGTACTTCTAGGAAAGCATATGAATTCCCCCTGTGCTTTGGAGCTGAGCCCTCCTCGAGTTGTGGTGGGATTTGGAGACCCCTTCTCTGTCACCTGCAGCTCACTATCAGACCAGAGTGAATCAATGGGATGGGAGTCCACATACGGCAAAGGCACAGGACTTCAACGTGACGTCTCTTCTGTTTCCTTAGAAGTAGATTCTGTGAAAGACTGGAATTTAGAGCCACTTTGCTTCCTCAATCTCCTTGATGGCGAACAGTGTATGCAAACCCTACAAATCACTGTTTACAGTAAGTAGCCCATAACTTCACTCGTTTTTGATCTTTCAGTAGATCTGATGTTGGATAGTTTTTGATAAACATTTTGACACTTTTTTTCGTATACACAGAAACTCCAGACAGCGTGTCCATGTCTCAGCCAAGTGAAATTGGCCCCATGGTAGAGGGTGAAAAGTACCGCATGCAGTGTGACATTCTTAATGTTGCACCAGTGAGGAACCTCTCTGTGCACTGGCACAAAGGACATGAGATAATCCACACTGAGACATTTGTCGATTCTAGTCTAACTGCAGTCGATACATCATCTGTCTTCAATCTGAAAGCCCAAAGAGGTGATAATGGAACTCAGATCTGGTGTGAAGCACAGCTGGACTTTTGGCCGCCATTACCAAATCTTCCAAAGATCCAATCAAAGTCACATGAAGTGATTGTACTGTGTAAGTTCTTAATGCCATCTCGATTTAACCATCACAGTTGTTGGATTTGTAAGAGATTATTGGACGTTTTTTCTTTTCCTTTATCTGATTGTGTATTAATCCCTCTTTGTT